>NC_067198.1:6145466-6471577 GCF_000699445.3 Schistosoma haematobium
CAAACAAATTTTAAGCATAAGGAGAGACATCGTCTAACATGGCGACCTCCTGCACCAAACCAACGATGGACTCAAATAGACCATATTGCCATCGGTCATCGTTGGAGAGGGTCGGTAGAAGATTGTCGCTCATTCTGGAGTACCTGCTTGGACTCCGACCATGCTCTAATACGGGCACGCATCTGCTTGCGCCTCATTGGACTCAAAAAAGCCAAAGTAAAATGACCCATTAGAACTGAATTGAGTAGCGAGAAAACCAAAAGTAGGTTCCAGGAACAACTGAGGTCACACTTAGGTAGTTCTGAGAACGAGGCTGACCCAGATGTTGCTTGGAAAGATATACAAACAGCTGTGGAAACAGCAGTGACATCTATCAGTGATTTAAACCACAGGGTTACAAAGAACCAATGGATTTCCTCTAGGTCTATTGCACTGATGGATTCTCGTAAACTCACCCCATCAGGCTCTGAACACGATGAAGAGCGACAACAAATCAGATCTAGGTTAAGCAAAAGTCTAAGAAACGACGGTGAGCAGTGGTGGGCAACGAAAGCAAAAGAGATGGAAAAGGCGGCGACTATAGGGAACACAAGACAGCTCTACAGACTAATAAAAGGAACTGGAACTACGAAGTCGAGTGTAAGTCAGACTATTTCGGAAAAAGACGACACCCTCATCTGCTCTCAGTTCAGACTTTTAGAACGATGGGCAGAACATTTCAGAGAACAGTTCAGCTGGCCCTCAGCTACTCTACAACTACCCTCTATTCCCAGACAGTGTGAATGGAACATTGAAGTAGGTCCCCCAACTCTAGCAGAAGTTCAAAAGGCTATAGTTAATCTGAAACGAGGAAGGGCAGCTGGTCCATATGGATTGGCTCCAGAAGTCTTTAAGGATGGTGGTCCAATTTTAGCGATTAGGTTGACTAATATTTTAGCTAAGATCTGGGAGTTAGACGTTATTCCATCTGACTGGTCACAATCACTTATCGTCCCAATATATAAGAGGGGGTCAAAATCATCCTGTGACAACCATAGAGGGATTAGTTTAACTAATATAGTATCTAAAATATTGGCCTCGATAATTATCAGACGCTTAACTAAGACTCGTGAACTGCAAACACGAGAGAATCAAGCTGGCTTCAGACCTGGTCGTGGCTGCATCGACCACATATTCACCATTCGTCAGATTCTAGAACATAGGCATACTTATCGGCGTCCGACAATCGTGGTCTTTCTTGACTTGAAAGCAGCATTTGACTCGGTAGACCGCGAGATTCTGTGGCAGTGTCTGTCATTGAAAGGCGTACCACAGAAGTACATAAACCTTGTGAAGACTCTTTACTCGAACACTATTAGTCGAGTCAGAGCTTATGGCGAACTGTCATCTGCTTTTTCAACCTCAAGTGGTGTCCGTCAAGGCTGTCCACTTTCTCCATTTTTGTTTAACTTCATCATAGACTTATTGATGGAAATAACATTCTCGTCTACTGAATTCTTGGGTATTGACCTCCTTCCATGAGGTCCACTTATCGACTTAGAATACGCAGATGACATAGTCCTGTTTGGTGAAGACGCTGATAAAATGCAGAGTCTTTTGGTAGCACTGAACAACAATGCCAGAATGTTTGGAATGCGCTTCTCTCCCTCTAAATGCTTCAGGACTGGTCTGCGTCAACACCTGAACTAAGGATAGGGAGTGAAGTAGTCGAACGCGTTGACAACTTCACTTATCTTGGAAGTCTGATAAGCTCTAATGGGTTGGTGTCTGACGAAATCTCAGCACGGATTCGAAAAGCTCGCTTGGCTTTTGCCAACTTACGTCACCTATGGCGAAGGCGAGATATCCGTCTATCAATAAAAGGACGAGTATACTGCGCGGCAGTCCGTTCTGTTTTAATTTACGGCAGCGAAACATGGCCATTAAGAGTAGAAGACACTCGTAAGCTACTAGTATTTGACCACAGATGCCTTAGAAATATTACTGGCATCTGTTGGGATCACCGGGTAAGTAATAGTGAGGTAAGACGCAGGGTATTAGGAAATGATGGTAAATCAGTTGATGAGGTTGTTAATCTTCATCGACTGGGATGGTTGGGCCACGTGTTACGTATGCCTGAACACCGATTACCACGACGTGCAATGCTAACCGGCGTTCGGGATGGTTGGAAGAAAGTTAGGGGCGGCCAAACCAAAACGTGGCATCAGTGCTTGAAGTCAGTAACTTCTAGCCTGAGCCATGTTGGTAGATGCAGACTACTTGGTTGGGGTCCGCGTGACTGTCGTAACGAATGGTTGGAGACTCTTGGTGACATGGCTCAGAATCGATCACAATGGCGTAGGTGTATACACTCTTTGTGTTCCCTTAAACTAAGAGATTAAAATTGCTTCATATCTTTCTTTCTACGAACTAATTCTTTCTTCCTGTACTATATCCTTATTGCAATCTTTCTTTTATATATTACCACCTCTGAATTAACTACTTTTATGAATCCGGTGTCCATCTTGTTGTGTTAATGAGGTATGGCAACTTGGACCGATGCATAAATGTGCCTGGTCCTACGCTGTAGTTGACTGACTGACTGACTAATCTCTGGCTCTGTTAGAGGTGTGGGAGCGGTTGTGACTTCCTGACTGCTCACACCGCGGAAGGATGTTTCTTCTTGAGAGATCTGAAGAAAAAGCTGGGTTAGTGGTGGTCTTAGTTGCCTGGGAGCATTATCACATAGCACAAGAGAAAAATGTTTGAGATCGGCCGTCCATGGTCTCTTTATGGGAGGTTTTTGATTTATTAGCTCCGTACTTCAAAAGCCCTTACTATCCGAGACAGAAATCCGTGGGGTAAGATGACGTGTGACATATTAGGGTCAATCTTTTCTAGCCCTTTTTTTCCTTTGTGAGAAGACAGAATCGCTGCAGATGCTAGTTTTTAGAGGAAAACACCTTGCTGCCGTCACACCCTTCTACACTCAGTAGTACAATTTCACATTAGGTTAGTGCTTTAATACTCACCGTTCCTTAACCAACCTGCCTGTCATGATTGGACCTCGAGAAAGAATTGTTTTAGATAATATAGTTTGATTGGGACTTCGCGATGAGCAAGCCCAGCCACCACGTCGAGGTAGGAGCTACAGTCGGGAATCATAGATATTAAATATATTTTATAACTTTCTCCGAGTGAACTTTAGTGTTCCTCACTACTGTTAAATGACTCTCAATTTAAACTATGAATATGCACTCATGTATTCAGCTTCATGTTCGGTTTATGTGTACTTTTTAGTTTCGGTTCTCTCGTGTTCCAAGTCCAGGGTTTCTTAGCTCACAGAAGGCAAGGCAGTTGAGCAACGTTGACAGATGCCTTCCCATGGTAGCCGGTGACCAAGAATATGTCCATACGCCCTTTGTTCCCTCAGGATCCTGGAACCCATGTGCACATTTGGTGTGGAAACAGGGTTTTCCGACTCTCCTTTGTGGACCCTCCGTATCCACCAACCCGAATAAAGCACCGGGCATTTACGTTTCATCCTCTCAACTTCGTAAACAACACCCGCCACAAAAAGGCAGTGAGTAGGACTTCACTGGTAGTGGCTGTATTCGCATGTCTATGTGAGAGGATTTTGAGAGGGAGAGCTGACTCCCCTTTCTTAGTATTTGAGAGCAACCTGTTATCCTACATAAAATGTCATTGTCTTCATGTAATTGATTATCGGTGTATCGTACTGATACCCTCATAACTTAAAAAAGTTAGCGACTATATATCTGGGCTCATTAGTAGGTTACTGAATCACCACAGGCACTGGTTTTGAGTTTCAGTGTGAACATCTACACGGATCTATGTGAATAGAGCTGATGAGCCCCACGTAAGACGAAACCTGCACTCTGGATTCCATTACTAGATAAATCCATTCTAAATATGCTAAAGCTCTTGATAAGAACAAATCCCGACAGGCTGGCCAATCACAGTCCCCAAATACCAAAACATCGCGAAATTATTGATCCGTACCAAAAAATTCTCGTGTCAACACCGATTGCATCAACATATTTCTTATTTATATTGTTTTAATAAGGCCAATTTCCATAAAGTTTATTATTCTCTTACTGTCTACAACAATACCTGTGCTATTTCTCGTTTTTTAGTGTTCCTAATTTAATGTTTTTTCTTTGTTTTTCGCTTGCTTATTCCCGCACACACACGTGTATGTACCTAGTTACTTGATCCTACATTATCGGTACGACCTATGGTCACTGGACATAATCGTATTTATTATCATACACGTACATCCCAGCCTGTTCGTGCTTGTGAATTTGATGTGGACTCTGAAGCGGAAGATGCTCCAGTCTGGCTTCGTCAACATTATCAACGTAAAGTGGAGGAGTTCACCGATGTGAATCCGGTCAGTGTTTTTTCTCACTTCCTTTCTATGTACTTTCAAAGCGTTTTCTGCCTAATACCATCGTAATAAATCTATATTAGACAGAAAATGAGGAGACACACTGCTATTGTTAAGCCATTCTGGACTGTTGATATTATTTTTTTTTGTATAGCTTGGTATGAATTTATGACTACCTTGTCACAATAATTGTTCTATTGTCTCCCTGTCTGTATAGAATTTGAGATAACTGTAATATAAGTACAAAGCACCAATAAATTTTCACGCCAAGAATTTTATTATTTTAGCACAGTGTGTGTTGTTGTGATGCAAACGAATCTAATGTGTATTTGATACATTTTAATTGTGGTTAAATGCTTCATCATATTTCAGAACTGGATAACAACAGCGCCTATTTCATTTAAAAGTGAGCTCAGTTATTCCACAACTATTAAATCGATTGGCTCTGATGCATTTGGTTGTCTTCATTTTTCCTGTTATTTGAGTTGACTATCTTGTTCGCTTAATCTGTCACCATATGTTTGATCAATGCTTCAGATTCGGATACAGAGATTTAAAGTAGCAGTTAAGCGAAGCTATGTTATCACTGATATCAGTGCACGTAGACAATCACATATGAATTCAATTGGGCCAACTTCAGAATTGTGGACCAAGAGATTTCTAAGGCCGGTTTATTTCTAAAAGTATGATATTCATATCAATTGACTTATGTATTCATTCTGTCAATCTTTTTGAAAAGGATTGACCAAGTACACATGGTTAGTGATCAGCTGATTGTGGCAGTCAACTTGATTACAATGGTAAATGATGGCTACGAACACACACAAATCTCAAACAAGAATATCAAAACCAACTACTTTAAACGTTATGAAATAACTGAGAAGCTCACTTTTATATGAATGGCAGCAAAAAACTGCAATTTAAACCATCTCATTCAGCTAACTCAACAACACTAAAATTGTTCACTTGAACTGTATATAGTCACTATCATTTCGATATTGTTTATTAGTGATAGTGATATAAATTGTTCGATGAATTATTATTTGTTTATATCCTAGTTCTAAATCGTTTATGCAAAAACTATTGCTGGATATTCAAGCAATAATTTGATAAACCCTTTCAAAATATTTAAATTGTAAATTGATTTGAGAAAAACTTGTGTGAATTTTTCTAATCCAAATCTCATTGTTAGTTAAATGTGGAATTCTTCATTCCACTCTTATATTGTTTATTTATTTATTCAGGGTGAAAAACAAATTATGCAATTGTGGAATGCTTTACTACTATCAATTCGTCCATCCGGTTTAGTAGTTTGTGACAGTCAAGTATTAACATTAGTCTGTCAATTTATACATCAGCATAGTCGATGGATTCATAGACGACGTCTACGTACTAATCTATTGTTACATTTAGTGAATCTTGTTGATTATGGCTTATTATCATCTAGTCAATTGCGTCAATTAATGTTAATTCATGATAAACATGTACAAGAATTAAATCCAATCAACAATACATCAGTGATTAATAATCACATGATTAATACACAACCATTATCATCTCCATCAAACGCTTCAACAACATCTTTCTTACCCGACTCTAAATTAGTTAATCATCATATTAATAAGTCACAACCAATTATGCCACGTCTTCTTCAGATGTTCTCTTCAACATCTAATTCATAGTGCAAAAAAAATTCAATGCTGCTTACACTCTTGTTTCCCAATTTGTATACTCCTCCCCTCTATGTATGTATGTATGTATGTATGTATGTGTCCGTGACGTTAATACTTAGAATAGTTCGAGAGACGGATGTGTGTATGTATGTGAATCGATGCATTTTTTTTATTTACAGATGTTTCCGTATAGGCCAAATAAATTGTTTTTTGGATTTTTAATTTCCTTTTTTTTACAATGAAATCACACAAAACAGTAATTATTCTTACACAATAAGTATGTCTATGTGTACGTTTCTTCTCTCCTTAGAATTATGCTCAATTTTTTCTCCACTTTTCATCTTTCCTGTGTGTTTTGTGTAGTTATTCAGTCGTGTAAAACCTCAACATCATTTTGATTGTTTTGTATTTTTACAAAAAAGAATTTCTAGATTTTACAAATTCCCAGGGTCTATATGTTTGTCTATAAACTTACGTACATACAACTATATGTAATTATTAACGATAATGTGACCGTTTTAATTTTATAAGCTATTTGTATTTCTGTAGTGTATACAAGTGTTCCTTCCACTCCCCCTTCATTGTTGTTCATTTATTGAATATCACTTTTTCCATTCAACAACTAACTATCCTCAGGGGACGTTCATCAGCTTAGTTCCTGGTAGTGTTTTTGGTTCTTTCTGCTCTTTCATTATAATATATATGTGTGTGCTTTCTATTCAACTATAATCTGTCTTTTCTAGCCTGTTCGTGTGCATGTATACACATACGTTTGTGCCATGCATATTATTTCGTCAATTGTAATAACAAAACCCTAAAAGTCTGTGCCTTCTTCATATTGATGATGAATTTCTAAAAAAATGATGAAGAGCAGTCTCATATTATCATTATCACTAGTATTATTATTATTATTACTATTAATAGAATTATTCTTATTAAATTTTGTTTTCAAGAATACAAATGTACCATGTATGTATGTTTGTATAGGTATTCAACAACTTTCTTGTATATTACAATTGTTTATCTGTTCAATTATGATTGTTTTCTACTCTCATGTATAATTCAACTGTGAGGTGAAATGTGTAATGTAAGGAAGATAAGCGTAAAAATAGTCAAGTTCAAAAGCTCATTTATATTGACAAGTGAAAGTAATGTAATCACTATTATTATAATTATTCTCTAGGTAGGATTTTTATTGTCCATTTATGGTTATTATGACTACTATTATTTTTAATTTTTTTTAGTAAGGTATCTTCGTTTTTTTCCTGCTCTGAAATTATCAGAAGTGCAAAGTATAGTTTAATGAATGACTGACTTGTTTAGTCGTATTTTTCTCCTGTCTAATTCAATGAACAATGTATATTATTATATCATCAAAAATATTTTTCTATTACTACTATTATGTAATAACCGGTCACTGTCCTCGTTGTTGTTGTTGTTTTCGCTGTTGTTATGATTAACTCAGGCTGGTTTGTGTTTCGCACATATTATGATTGATCTTATCACTTTTTCTACTTCTACTCAACAACTATTAGTTCAATTAAATTTTTTCCGACTTAACATGTAGCTATGATTTTCTCTCTGTGTGTGTATGTACGTTTTCCTTAGTATACAGGATGAGTTTATTTTCGTCTCGATTAGATTTTGGTCTCGAATCCCTTATTTTGGTTTGCTTATTTAGTTTGACTATTCCAGATGATGACGACGCGTTTCATTCTTTGTGTTTGTATGTGTGTATGTTTTAGGAATATTTATTTGTCTCCCTGTCCCTCCTCCCTCTGCTTATGATTATAGGAGTTTTTTGTGGCGCATTGAATTGTGCGAACACTTATTCTTGTATGATTTGTTGATTAATTTTGTCCTATGTACTTAGGATTTATACATGTAATACGTATTAGCTTTAATTGTCATTTAAACAACTGATGAGTAAATTTTTCTACATACACATATATACTTAAATATTTATTTACTGTAATGCCATCTTCATGTTTGTATGTGTTTTCTACATTCTATTCTCATTTCTTTCTTTTTCATACAATCATCTTTGTTTATCTATTCACAGGAAACTGATTCCTAATCTTGTCCTATTTTACATTCTTCTGGCAGCTACCTGTTCTTTTGTGTGTTATGATACGACCATGTTTGTGCGTGCATACACACACGTACAACATTCTTTTGATATCTTTAAGACTAATGTTTCCTTTTTGAGATATTATCCCTCTATGTTTGCTTATCGAGAGAGTTTTGTATGTATCTGTGTATGTTTGTAATCGTTCCATCTCAATTACCCTTTACATTTTATACTTTTTTCAATATAGTAATAGTAACAATTTTTTGTAAAAGATGTTTCCATCTACTTTTTTATACACAAACGTATATATATGTTTAGTTATTAAGAAGAGTGCTTGATGCACTGTATAGGCTTTTCCTATTTCAAAATAAAAATTTCTTCTAATTATTTATTCGCATTTGTTCTTGTCCATAGTTTTATGCTGTGATTGTTTTTGCCTCATGTTCGTACTGTTGTCATGTACGCTGTTGTTGTTTAATGATGATGATTTAACTTCCCTAACTTGGTAGTAGTTCTGTTTTCACTTACCTTCTAAATATTTTTCTACGAAATACCATGTACTCACTAGTGACCAGCTTTAAAGGAAGCTCTATTGAGAAGCCGTGACTTAATGTAGTTCGACCATGTTGAATGTGAAAAGGTTACCCACCGACGACAGTGATAGATAGTCATGCAGTATCGCAGATTACTTGGAGTCATATTTATACACCGTCACTGTGCTAGAGATCTTGCTTTCTTGTACGAAACCGAATGTCTTGGTTCTGATCCCTGGCTGCGGGGTCGTGGGTGCACACTGATGAATTCCATACTAGAACTAAACGGTAGTCCAATACCACCAAGTTTTCAGTGATTGTCTAACACAGATCTATTCATAATGTCGATATAATAGTTGGGGTTTTCGAACAACTAACACTTCCATCTTTTGTGTCAGTTGCATTAAACAAACAATCTGCTCGTTGCAGATAAAAATGGACAATCTAGTGTTTTTGTATCATGATAGCTGAATAGATATATTTCAATCAATCGCAGATTTTGTGAAAGTACTTTAGTCCAAGCTGAGTAAACTAAATAATTAAAATGTCAGTGATGCGAAGAATTTTACCCATTATCTTTCAACAGTACTTGAATGAATGAAATAAAGTTACTTGTGTTTTTTTAATTCTAAGAATTTCTGTAAACTATGTCTTATCAACTGCTTGTCTATTGATGCATATGCAGAAGACTATTTTCTGAGAACCTTTAACGTAGTCTATTAAATATTAGGGCATTACTTCGAAATTTTAATGTTTTGTCGAATAGCACTTGTTGAAGTGAAAAATGTCATTTTAAAAGACATCAACTTGACTATAGACCACTAGATTTGAGAATCATTCCTAAATACTGTCGATTATAAATGAATTGTATTACGAACTCATTACTCTCGATCGTTGTGTATTCTACTGCTTCACTCTTATATATGGATGCCCTATTTCATAAAACTGGTTACGTTAACGTTGATTATACAGCTGGTACACTTAATCCTTTAAATCCATTCCCTCGTTTTATAGTTTGATATAGTATTCACAGTTACTTTCCCATTCTGTATGTTGTGCGATTGTACATTAGAAAAATAAACTCAAAGCTGTATCCCTTCATAAATAAAGTTCTTGTTTAACTACTGATATTTTTTGCTGTTGTGTTTCAGTTTATGAGATAAATATGACTAATCCAATGAACGATGAATCTATTTGGGATTCTGGGGAAGATGAGTCCGTAATAGATCCTGAGGCTCCCATTGGTATGTGTAGTTCCTACAGCTTAGATTTCAGCAGTGTGTCATTTAGTTTTATTTTCGTTTACCCAAGCCATTGGTTGTTTTTACACATTTGATTGTAAAAACGGTATTTATTTCCTATTCCTCTCACCTTGAGCTCGATACAGAATTCCGAAGTTATCATTATGTCCAAGCATATGTACATACGAATAAAGAATATAGTGTAGTTTTTGTTAGGCGATTTCAATTTTCCGGGCACTTCGACGAATCCCTTATTATTGTGTATAAAGTTTTATATTTATTGCTTATGGTTTGATGTCTTGTTGAAAAAAGTAAGGTGTGATATACTACATATTTTGACTAGTTTACCGAAACAAGTATCTGTTCTCAGAATCTGTCCTACCCACTATTTATTTAGCAGTAATATCAACTCGGTTCGATCTAGTTCTATCCATTTTGTAGAAACTCATTGTTGGTATTTTAAAAATGAGCTATCTGGATGACCTTTTCCGTTATGTTGGCGGATGCAGACTACCTGGTTTAAATCCGCACACTAGATGTGATGAGTTGTTGGAGACGTATGATTTCATTCAATATCAGTCCCTGTGGCATTCACTTTTTACCTCCCATTAAATTCTTCAGTTCCAGTATATTCTTTCATACATACCCTTTCATCCCGTTTTTTTCCAACTACACTTTCAATGCTCAATTTTTCTCATTATCATTTTTAGTACGATTATTTTGATCTCTTAAAATTCATCAAACCGTATCAATGCAGTATGACTACTTAGTCCAACATATTTGCGTCAGACTGTACGTCGATTATGAATAGGTTTTAAAAAGAAAACACTAATTCTCGAAATTGGCAACAAATATGTAGGCGTCCGTGCCATCGGTAAGGAATTGAAATAAACATTAACTTTACTCTCAGTTTTTAACTAAATATGGGCGTAAATCTTCAGAGGACAGTTTTCGTTTTGTTAGCGACAAAGATTTGTTGATTACTGAAACTGCTCTTCTGTTAAACTCTGGAACGTGATTATTTAAGGTTATTTAGCATAGCATCAGTGAGATCTCACGTAGCTAGACTGGATAGGTATCTTTTCTAAATTCTCTGTCAATGTCAAATGTTAGAGTGCACGTATTCATATATTATTATATTGTCCGATATCTCATTGGATAAAAGCTCCCAGAAACCAAACGTTTAACAACTCAAAACTTTAAACTCCACAAGATTCAGACAAATCACTGAAAGAGTTTGAAATTAAGTAATAATTGCATGTTATGGCGCCTTGATAGGATGTTCTAACTGTACCCCACTTTCTTGATCCAGTTTTCAGTATAGTTTGGCTGAATCGTCTTCTTAAGCTCCTCCTTTTCTAAGCTGGTTACTTGGTGAACGGAATATTTCTAGTTCTCTGATAAAATCACACTTATTTTAGTTTGACACACACTACTTTCTTGTTTGTACCTAGGAGTTATTAGATCCATACCTAGTTGAACTTTTATCTGTTCAATATTTGTTTACAACTCTCTCTTAATTCAACTTGGCATCTAGCTGACAAATTGGTTCAAGATGAAGTAAACAAATCTGGACATGTGTAATATTCTCATATGTTTTAACATGCCTCTATTCGAAAGATCATATAAAAAGAAGAGTATATTAGGATGAACATAAATAGGAAGAAATTGTAGTAATAAGGTATTCATTTATCCACACAACTGTGTTAAGTTTGGTCTAGAACCACTGATATCTAGCTTTTTAATTGTTCTCTTTCTAAAGCTTGTTTATGGAAATTTATCGGACTTTTTTATAAAAGTTTGTTTCAAACGTTTTCCCATATCCGTATGAGGATTGTAGAGATTGTTGAGTTTTAGATGGTGGTTGAAGGTAGTCAACAGGAAACCCTGGACCCTGGTTTCGTGCTACTTGGCACTCGTCAGCAAGGTGTACCTGTAATCTTGAGGGAACTGGTGCTCCCTGGCGGATTCGATCTCGTGTCACTCAGCTTCACAGTCAGAGACGTTACCACGGGTCCAGGGTTTCCTGTTGACTACCTCCAACCACCATCTAAACCTCAATACATAGTGCCCGCAGTGTCGAGTCACTTAGACTGGTGGCCACATTGCAACATGATCAATAGTATTCGATCTGCACTAATAAGGACTAGACAAGCATGACATTGATCACCACCCAGTGATCAATCAATTGTGATTGTTGAGTTTTATTAGGATCACGAACTGATCGAAATCGGATAATCATTGAAAAACTAGAAGCACTGAGCGGCGGTTTCGTCCTAGTATGGGACCCACCAGTGCACAATCAGGACCTTCGGTTTCTCGAAATAGTAACCTCTAGACCAGTGATTCGGAGTTCAATGGTGTACTAACCTGACTCCAATCAATCTGTGATACTGAGAAACTATCTTTTACTGTGTTCGGTGGATAACTTCCTCATATTCAAAACAATGTGTTTGTTTGGTATGTACAATACATGATTTTTATAAAAATTATGTGGTCAGACTATTGTTTGGACTACGTAATCGAGTTTTAAGTCCTTAAAAATTATTCACCAATATTTATTGCTCCTCTTGAAGCACATTCATATTCTCTTTTAGAAAAGTCCTGCTCAACGCCTTCGAACAATGTGTTCTTAAAAATGTGAAAAGCTGAACAACTGTACTCTTTTATCTAGCAGCCGTAATATCAGCTACACAGTAGAACAGTATTAATGACTTCATTGTTTACTTGGCTCTGATCATATTTATTTTCGTTCTGTTTTCGTGGACTGATGCCACGTTTCGGTTTAGGTGCTGATATTTTTCTTACAAAGTACTTCTACACGACGCTTAATGAGGTAGGCGGTAGTTCTGTGGGCGTAACACATGTCTTAGCTACTCCATTTAACGAAAACTCACACCGAGTAACATGTAGCGACCAAATAAAAGTCCACTAGTATTAATTTCCCGACTCCAGTTAATTTATGGTTCACCACTTCAACTAGATAATCGGTTGAAAACCGGAGTTCTTTGAAAAGTTGCTTAGTTTTAATATACGGGATTCCTGAACAATACTCACAGTTCCGCCGTAATTTGAATGGTGAGACCATAATTTATGGACGAACCAATCAGATTTAGGGTAACAGGTCTCGGATTTTGGCGCGAAATTCCCTCATCCATTTGGCTTAATAACGTTTCGGCATTTTGGCTGATGTCAGTTCATGATGAAAACCCTAAATCTAATTTCTAACCCTAATCGTCAACTGTAAATCATAATTCTAATTCCTCATACTGGTTTATATAGCCCATTTAGTCCTAGTTATTAGGTGGACACTCTTAAGGTCAGTTTAGCGTCAGTCAGAAATCCTCCATAAATTATAGTCAAACCATTTGAATTCACAGCATTTAGGCTTCACGGCCAGTACAGATATTCAGTTCACTCATTTCTCATCTAGTGTTTTACATTAATAGCTTCAGTCGATGCTTGATTACCGTTGGCAACATCTTTGTTACTTCACCTACTACGGCTTCCATACTAAAACTTCGCGAATTATTCACAAAAACGGTCACTAGTCGGGATATGTACACTTACATCCACACAAATCTCCATCCTACTGATATTTCTTATTAAGATGTCAGATTTGTGAATCCCTTCACTTAAATTTAGTTGAAGCCCTAGAACAAACACGAAAATTTTTCATAGCCCTTACTAATTTACTTTACTTATGCAACAGGTTAAATTTTGTCCTGCTCTTATCAAGAGATCAGGATGTTGTTCATTAGTCCACTTTGTCTCGCGTAGTGGTTGTGAAACAAAATTTTTAACGGTTACATGCATATATATATAGGTTGTTATTCAATCAAAGATGACTTGAAAACATTATTCGCTTATTTTCAAGTTACTAAATTTGTGTAATTCTGTGTTAAGATATAGAATGCTGGATAAATACATATAGATTGGTTGATGAACCCTGTGGAAGTTTATCAACTAAGGCAGTTAGAACACGCCTTAGATGTACTTTTATACCTTTGTATGATGTATTAATTAACGTAGGTAGGGATTTATAAAAGATCTTGGGATCCAATGTAGCAGATGTTCAGTAAGATATTGAATGCTTGTTTGAACAGTATAAAACAATTTGAATGTTTTTGATTATGTTAAATAATTAGAACAATATTTCCTGGTTTCATAGTTGTACTATCATCTGAAATTTCGGAGAAAAATACTTTTAGAGGAAATTTATCCGGAAGGTAGAATTTTTCTCAGACCTGCGGCAAGTACTACTTAAAAGTCCAATTTCTCGGAAATCTCCCCGAATTTATATACTTGCATTACTTTTTTCACTTCTGTGTTTCCCACCTTGTTGCTGCATTATTTCGCTATACCAACCGACAATAGAATGTAACAGCTTGAACTAATACATATTTTTGTCATCTCATATGTTGTTTACGTGCATCTGTTACCCTGCTAGATCATTGTTACTACTTATTTAAGTTATATTCCTTGAGAAATTTTTCTCCTGAGAGTTTACTTGACTTGTGAATATTTTTTAGACAGGGTTACTTTTAGTTTTTTGTACATCCATCAAAATATCATTCGGTCACTAGTGCAAGTGTTTGCTTGATCATCATGATGTTTCTTTCATCTAACTTTCCATAACACATGTTATAATGACCACTCATTCATACTCTATTTTCAAGCTATATCTCTCAATTTAAGTTCATGAGTTTTATCAGTTGCCTCTTCCACCCAAACGTAGTTGGTGAAGCTGGTAGGCTATTTTGAACAAGATTGTATCAGTTAATATTTCTTTCACCTTAGTACTTCTGAAAAGTGTTCGATGTTTCAAATATATGTCGTTAATTATTATACCTGTCATGTGTATACATTATTTATTGTCTACAATTATGTTTCACATTTATGAAATAAAACAGATTGTACTGCTAAGTACTGACATCAGACATATATTCAAATATCTCTCAAATGTCATCATTTATATTAATCTGTTACAAGTTAAACAAATCTTATATATTACCTCTGAGATTTTTTCATTCGTTACACTATTAAAGCTGATTTGTTTCATTGAAATGAGTGTAACCAAATAAACTGTATTACTAATTATTTGACAAGTGGGCAATGCGTTTCAAACTTTTTCACATATAACGTTTGCAGAAGTCGATATATCTTACTCCCGTAATTTACAACCTAGTCCAAAGCAACAGTTTGAGAAACGTTACACCTATGTTCGATGCACTTTTCTAGACTAAAGTTTTACCTTTGACTTTTTCCCAAGAAATCTACCATGAAACAGGTTTCCTAGCCTAAATACTGAGAAATTAATGATTAACTGGGTGTGTTTTTATTTTAACTACAAGAGAACTGTATACAATATATGAAGTGAAGTATT
This sequence comes from Schistosoma haematobium, assembly GCF_000699445.3. NCBI lineage: Eukaryota > Metazoa > Platyhelminthes > Trematoda > Strigeidida > Schistosomatidae > Schistosoma > Schistosoma haematobium. The sequence goes on from NC_067198.1 coordinate 6,160,761, forward strand.
CCACTCATCTATTTATCACATTTGGTGCACCTTAAAGTGCTGTTCTTCTACCTTTCCTTGTCTTTGTTTTCTTTCATGATCTACCGTTTTCTAACAAAAAAAACTTTTGTTCAGTATAGGAACGATTTTACTGTATCCACATCAGTTTCTCGTAGTTCTCACCGCCTAAAAAAATGAATGGTTTTTTTGTGAACATTGAACGATGGTATATTTTAAATGGTCCTACAATTAATGCCTTTAAATCTCGAAGAGCTTTTTTAATGTTAGATGGTCGAGAGTAGTCTAGGGAAAACCCTGAATATGGTCTTCGTATCAGTTGAAACTTATCACCAAGATGTGCTGACAATCTTAGTTGACTAATGTTTCTTGAGTGATTCGACCTCTCATCACCCAGCTTCATGCTCTGAGGTATTCTAGTGATGATTTATCTCTTGTAGAACTGAAGTTTTCTCATTATTTGGTCACTAGCGAGTGATCAATGTCATGTTTTTGTAGTTTATAGTGTCGATCGAATTCTGTTCAACAAGTTGCATTATAGCTACTAGTCTAAGTGGTTGTACATCGTGTACTCTATGTTTCGATGTTAAGTAGTTGGAGTTTACTAATCAGCAACTTGACGTCTTGTACTATGAAGCCGGCTGAGAAAGGATCGATTATCGGATGGAACATCAACAGAAATAACAAACTTCTTTCTGATGCTTGTGATAATAATTTTTTCAAGGAAAACAACAAAGGCCTCATGATTAAATCACTCAGTTCGGAGAATGTAATCTCGACTGATTTCTCCATTAATACGAACTCGGTGTGAAATCTTAAAGTCTATTTTATATACTGTTACTTATAAGTCATAAATAAGTTGTGTACATTCATGTGAGTAATGAACGCGTATTGGTTATTCTGTACTTATCACACGTAAATTTCTGTTCTAAACTAGTAAATAAAATCAATCAGAAAACTCTCTGTAATCTCTGTCCCCTACTCACTCACTATCTACATGGCATCGTGATCATTTTAATAATCCTACAACATCATATTTCAAACATTATTTTAGTTCCAGTGTATGGCTGTGAAAATGTTGAATTTTATTGCAATCGTGAACCTATCTAAGCTAAACAAATATTGAAGCATCGGATGGCTGTTTCTTTCCAGTATGGGACTCAGTAGAGTGTATCTACAAACTTGCGAACAGGGATCGTACCCAGGGCCTTCGAACTCATGCCCGAATACTTAGACTCTAGACCAGTGATATAGGATCCAGTCATATGCTAGTCTAAATCCAGTCAACCCACAATATTTCACTACCTTCTTTCGTTGTCTTCGGTAGGCTACTTCACACTCCTGATGTGATTGAACTCTACCGGTCACATCTTTCCACTAGAAGCCGTGAAATTCCTTTCGAAGATAATCACTAGTGAGCACATTTTATTAATTTGTTAATACCTATTGATATTTTCTTTCTTTACATATTGTCAAATACGTGCACACACACTAACAATGTCTTCTATCAAACGTAATTCATTTGCACAATTATTTCATCAGAGTTAATCATATAACAGTGTCTTAGTTCATAACAGTAATAATACAAATAAATCTAAGATTCATACAAAATTACACTTCTTATTCTCAATATTACAATCACCAACGTCATCATCAATAGCAGGTAAATAAATGATTAATTAGTCGACAGAGAATGACACAATGACATTCAACTACTCCTTGGAACTCTTGCCTAAGTAAACTAGTTGTGTAAGTGTTCTGTGTATTACTTGGAAAATTCCACTGAAAAGAATAAATTACTGTTTGATTATTTTTTATGAAAAAAAGACATTGTTTATTTACTCTAGTTCATCTGAACTGAATTTTCAGACTGTATTTTTAATCATTTTATATTTACAATGAATTGATCTCTGAATAGTGACCATTATTATGTATATGAAGTGCCTCTTAGCACTAATCTAATTTTGTCGATCAAGTTATTAATCAGTGATTGATCAATTGCAAACACATCTGTTCTACAGGAGGTTAGTTGCTGCTCAGATAGCTCCGTAACAACATATCTAACTGTGAAACTAGGTAACACCGCATCCAATCCTTAAGGGAGCATAAGTTCCCTCAAGTTTATTGGTAAACCTTGCTGACGAGTGCCAAATAGTATAAAAAGTAGGTCCCTAAATCATTTTGTATACACAGAATCAAAATGTTACTGAACTATTATTGAGAGCTCGTAACTGGTGGAGTTCTGATATATCGTGAATGAAACAATAATCAAAGGGACTAAATGTTCGCTGCACAGTATCCCAAATTGATCAGAGCTAAAATTTTACCAGTTCAGTGCTTTTAACGGCTATACGTCCTGTGCGAGTCATCTAGATCATGGTTTCGATCTCTTGGATGTTGTGAACACTCACGACTGAAGAGTCCCATGTTAGAACGAAACAACTGCCTGGTGCTCCCTTTTTTTCAATGGTTCCCCAACGAAGCTCAATATGTGATGAATACAGTCTACATAATTATTAAGAGTAAAAATTTTCTTGTCACGTCACTGTTGTTACACTGAAGTCAACTAGTGTGTATGTCTTTACTCTGTCCTCTTAGTTATAACAACTTTGAAATTGTTATTTAGTTGAATTAAATTACTTGCATTTGAGGTAGTGAATCATTCGATGTCATTTCAGGTGGTCTGAAAGTGATACACTTTGGAGCGTTATGGATCCCTACTGAGAAGTCCTATACTCAATAGTCACTCATTCATAAACAAGTTACAACCTCACATATGTCTACACTGACTCAAGTTCACATAGCATATCACTACAAAGAGATGAAATTATCAAACTGAGTACCAAATTAGCAGTATCTACCAATCTATGAGGAAAGGTCAACTAGTCACGTGATCAGAGGTCAACTAAACAGTTAGGGTAACCGAAAGTGGCTAGTTAGAAATCCTTATTTATGTCCTATTGAGTAGTGATGTAGAAATTCATTCATTTCAAACTTTAATGATAAACTAACTTTATGGTGTTACCATTTTTTAAAATATTCCTGTCTTAGTAAGCCACAAGTACTTCTAAGAAGGCGGTTTGTAGCTCAAGTTGATACTTTTGGTTATTTTATGTTCACTGAGCCAGCGACACGAATTTGGTTGGAAAAACGTCAGAAATATGAACAGAAAAAATTTAAAGAATCCTAGAGAATTTATGAAAGTATCAACTAATAGGCATATTGACGTAGACCCTACTTACCAAAGGTCAACCAACCACGAGATTAGAGAGCGACCAAACGAGATAGTTAACAGAAATGCAAAAGTGAGTGAAGCTATGAAACCTCTGAGAACAACCATTCACCGAAACTGATTATTGATTTAGAGTTCATATATTAATGTAATAACTCACACTGATATAAGCCCTGTTGATGTTATCTAGAATGACAATAGAAGCTTTGCAATTATTCTGCCAAACTAAATAGACACAATACGATCGATCCCACACTAGGACGAAATGGCCGTCCAGTGCTTCCATGGTGGTCTAACTTCAACTATTGAAATTACTATTCAATCTCCACAGACCTTCTTTATTTCACAATTCAAATTCTTAAATTTAAGAAAATATCAACTTTTAATTATTGGATACATTCATATTCTAATTTCTTCATAATTAAATAACATATCTACATGTTGTAACCAAGTCACACCTACATTTTACGTGAGGAAAACATTAATTGTATTTTGTAAAAAAAGAAAAGTGTTTATTTAATTCATATATTTATGTGTGTGCGTGTGTGTGTGTGTATTTCATGCCTGATTTAAAAGAAAAAAAACAAAAAAATATTTACAAATTTTATTATTTTCTATAGAGAAATCTTTTCTGTTAGTAACATGTTCTGTTCTGTTAAAAATAATGGTAATAATATTCATGAATGTTGATGAATCACATAATGAATATGTTATCAATGGGTACATGTTATTGTTCATTAATGTATGAATGAATCAATGAATTTGTAGTAAATAAACCATTAATATACCGGTATTAAAAGTATATTCATTATTAAATTCACTTGGTGTTTTTTTTTTACTTGTATCTTCCAATTGTTATTTAGGACTGCAATTGATCAGTCTCATGTTGGCATATGTGCATCCTGTGCGGATTGCTTCGACATAGCCTTAAGTCACAAGCTTTTTAAGGAGAAATGGATAGTGGCTAGCAGTGGAATCCAGGTGGCGCGTTTCGTCCTATTTGGGACTCGTCAGCTGGATGTACCTACATCCCAGAGTTGATGTTCACTCCGGGACTCGAATATTCATTATTACTGTAGAAGAAATGAGACTATCTTTTCTATTTAATGTCTAGTAAAAATTGTTCAAGTTAGTTTATATTAAATGATTCTGGTATATTTATTCTGTCTGTGATTAGCAGTGAAGTCTAAACTGCCTGTTTCATTCTATTTAGGACTTATCCATAGTTGATTGTATCCGCATCTGAATATTTATGTTCACATTGAGACTTGTAGTTAGTTGAATTCGCTTCAAATATTCAACGTATTTTTCACTGAACTATTGAATCTTTGTAACCACAAACTTGTTAAATCATATGAATTAAACATTGTGATAGAGTAACTATTTTGAGGCAACCCATTCCAGATGTACATATAACAATAGAGACTGATCGGTTACAGTCCTGAATATCACGAATGTTGCCCGACCGAAGCTGCTACCTCGACGCGGTGGTCGGGCTTGCCTATCGTGATGACCCAACCGAGCTATATTGGCTGGAACATATGTTCCTGTAGGTTCTACCATGCCAGGCAGGTCGATTGGTGAACGGTAAGACTAAAAGCAGCAACTCAAGGTCTGAGGGCGAAGTCGTACTGCTGACTGTAGAGAGGTGTGACAGCAGTAAGGTGTTTCCCTCGGACAACCAGCATGACAGCGATGCTGCCTTCCCACAAGGAGGGGTGGGGTTAGAAAAGGTCGACCCTAAAAATGTCACACCTCACCCTTTGAAGAACGGAGCTAACACATTAAAAACCTTCCACAAAAAGGCCGTGCGCGACCGGCCTCAAGCAGTTGTCCCTTGGGCTCTGCGGTCACGCTCCCAGGTCGTCAAGACCAACACTAATCCAATTTCCTTTTCAGGTTCCTCAAGAAATACCCTTCCACGGTGTGGGCAGCCGGGAAGTGACATCAGCCCTCATACCCGTAACAGCACACGAGACCAAGTTGGTCACATTCGAATCCACCCCACACCTCCTAATAACTCTCTTATCTCCATGACTAATCCTCCTCACGTCTCTTTATCACCTCGCACCGCTAGGGCAAACGATTCGAGTACGTAGAACACTTTGCCAAATAGGACAACAGGCTTCCTTAACTAAGACTTTAGAATCTCGCGCCATCGATGTGTGCTGCGTCTCCGAAACGCGCATACAGGATCCGAGTAGCGTCATTCATTTGACCTCACCATGCCAAAATAAAGAACCGACTCGATTTACGCTTCGTGTATCTGGAAGCCCTGATTCTGCTTCCCGTGGCCTCGCCGGTGTAGGTATGGTATTAAGTCCTAGGTCAGAACTAGCTCTCTTAGAGTGGATCCCAGTAGACAGCCGTTTGTGCGCTGTCCGACTGAACGGAACAGTAAGAATCCGGAAAGATAGGGACACTCGTCGTTGTCTCTTCGTCGTCTCTGCCTATTCTCTCACTGACTGCAGCTCAGATGATGTCAAAGATGAGTTTTACAGAAAGCTTTCCGACCTTCTCCGAAAAGCTAGGCGCTCTGATGTAGTAATAGTGGCCGGTGACTTTAATGCTCAAGTAGGTAAACTAAGCGATAGGGAAAGACACCTAGGTGGATCTTATGGTGTCGTGGCTCAAAGAACAGATAATGGCGACCGTCTGTTGCAGCTATGCTCAGATAACCGCCTGTTCCTTGCAAATACTAACTTTAAGCATAAGGAAAAACATCTTTTAACATGGCGACCCCCTAATTCGTCCCAACGTTGGACCCAAATAGATCACATCGCTATCAGCCACCTCTGGAGGGGCTCGATAGAAGACTGTCGCTCATTCTGGAGCACATGCTTAGATTCAGATCATGCTCTAGTGCGAGCGCGTATTTGCTTGCGTCTTACTGGACGTAGGAAAGACGCTGCAAGGAAACCTATTAGGCGCCTACTTAATGATAGTCAAGCTAAGAGTATATTTCAGGAACAACTAGGAAAACAGTTAGGCAGCCATGTATGTGATGTCCACCCCGATGCAGCATGGAATGATATCCGAAAAGCTGTGGAAACAGCAGTGATATCTGCTAGTAAGGTAAACCAGAAGGTTAGGGAGCAACACTGGATCTCAGCAGCATCTATCTCACTGATAGATGCTCGGAAACTCATTCCACCTGGCTCTGAACATAGTGAACAGCGGAGTCAGCTTAAGCGCAAGCTGACAAGAAGTCTACGCAATGATCGTGAATAGTGGTGGGTAGCGAAAGCAAGAGAGATGGGAAAGGCAGTGGCAATAGGTAATAGCAGACAATTGTTCAGACTCGTTAAGGAAACCGACTGTTAGTGTAACACTCTCAGAGAAAGATGGACATATTATACATTCTCAATCCAGGAGATTGGATCGATGGGCAGAACACTTTAGAGATCAGTTCAACTGGCCTTCAGCCACACTTCGGTTTCCAACGATCTCTAGTCAACCTGAATGGCAAGTTAATGTAGGTCCTCCGTCCCTTTACGAAGTTGAAAAAGCCATAGGAAATCTGAAACGAGGGAGAGCACCAGGCCCTGACAGGTTTACTCCTGAGATTTTTAAGGATGGTGGTCCAGTATTAGCAATGAGATTAACCGAGGTCTTAGGTAGAATTTGGGAACTGGACGTAATCCCATCTGACTGGTCTCAATCACTGATTGTGCCAATCTATAAGAAAGGACAGAAGTCCTCTTGTGACAATCACAGAGGAATCAGTTTGACTAATATAGTGTCTAAAATATTAGCTTCAATAATACTTCGACGCCTAACTAAAGCTCGTGAAGAGCAGACTAGAGAAAATCAGGCTGGTTTTCGACCTGGACGTGATTGTATAGATCAGATATTCACACTACGTCAGGTTCTAGAACAGAGACACACATTCAGACGCTCCACAATTGTAGTATTTCTCGACCTTAAGGCGGCATTCGACTCTGTAGATCGTGAGGTTCTATGGAAGTGTTTGTCACTGAAAGGAGTACCAAAGAAGTACATTAACTTTATAAAGGCTCTCTACTCGAACACAACTGGTAGAGTGAGAGCTTATGGCGAACTGTCATCAGAATTGATTACCTCAAGTGGTGTTCGTCAGGTCTGTCCACTCTCTCCATTCTTGTTCAACTTTGTGGTCGACGTACTTTTAGAGATAACACTCTACTCATCTAAATTTACAGGGGTTGAACTTCTACCGGGAGGTTCACTTGTTGACTTAGAATATGCTGATGACATAGTTTTATTTGGCGAAGACGCTGACAAAATGCAGAGTCTTCTGACCACTCTAAGCAACAATGCAAGCATGTTCGGGATGCGATTCTCTCCCTCGAAATGCAAAATGTTGCTTCAGGATTGGGTTACATGGACACCCGAACTATTGATAGGGAGTGAAGTAGTTGAGTGTGTCGACCGCTTCACTTATCTTGGAAGTTTCATCAGCCCTTGTAGTCTGGTGTGTGACGAAATCTCAGCACGGATACAGAAGGCTCGACTAGCTTTTGCCAACTTGCGTCATTTATGGCATAGGCGAGATATCCGTCTATCAACCAAAGGACGTGTTCACTGAGCAGCAGTTCGTTCCGTCCTACTTTATGGCAGTGAAACATGGCCGGTAAGAGTAGAGGATATCCGTAGGTTACTAGTATTCGATCATAGGTGTCTTCGAAACATTGCTCGTATATCATGGGACCATCGAGTAAGTAATGCAGTTGTTAGGAAACGGGTACTAGGTAAGGATGGCAAACCAATTGATGAAGTAGTGAAACTTCATCAGCTGAGATGGCTTGGACACGTGTTACGTATGCCCAACGACCAACTGCCTCGACGTGTTATGTTCAGTGGTATAGGAGTAGGTTGGAAGAAAGCTAGGGGTGGCTAGACCAAATCATGGCACAAGTCCATGAAGTCACTGACAAGTGGACTGAGGCATGTTGGTAGGTGTAGACTATCTGGTTGGGGACCACGAGATGATAGCAACCGATGGTTAGAGACCCTGAATGACATGGCTCAAAATCGTTTGCAATGGCGCTGGTGCATCCACTCTCTGTGTTCTCCCAAATTCTAATCTTCTGAATTCTTCATGTTCCTATTTTCCTCTTTCCAAATTTATTTCACTGGATTATACTCTTTAAATAACATCTCCAAACCCTAATCTTCCCGATTACTGCTTATACTCTTGCTACCTCTACCACTACGGGACTTGAATCGACAACTGCATCTCTGTGCTAAGGTGGTGTGGCAACTCGAACTGATGTACGTACGTACGAAGTTCTACGTTGTTACTGACTGACTGACTGATCACGAATGTTGAACTAGAGAATTCTCACTAATTATTAAGGAGATTTGGATGTTGGCTAGTAGTGGAATTCTGGACGCACGTTTTGTTTTCTTATTTGGAACTCGTCTTCTGGATTTACCTACATTTGTGTTAATATTCTCTTTAGTAATTGAACCCGATGTCTTCTGCTTTGAACACTAACGCGTTATCCATTTAGCTACTGAATCCCGGTTCTACTTTGAAATAATTATGACTGATGTTAATATTGAGGCAATCCATTCAGGATTCATATGTGCCAAAAGATACTGACCAATTGCGATCCTTAACACTAACAATCGAAAGATTCAAACCCTTACAACTGAATTTCCCTCAGTAATCATTTTTAATGTGTATGTGATTTTTATCATGGATCAACCTTAGTTAAAAATGTTATCATGAATCAAATGGTATTAGACAGTTGTTTTCATTTCAATATAAAACGTTTTAACAATGAATCACCAGAATTTCATCAGGAATCGGAATCAGGCTCATTAAATCCTAAATAATACACTGTTGGAGTCATCGAGCTCATTTTTATGACGTAAGAATTATCCTTTACCATTTGTTATAAAATTTTTACTCGGAACTTACATCAACTAGTGACTGAAATCTTTAATACTGGATTAATGTACATAACCTTTTCAACGAAACTATAAAACGATATACATGTTAATGAATATTATTGAGATAGGTTCCTGATTAATCAATGAGTTGTAACCGGTTCAATTCTTTCATTTTGGAAGTGAGACGTTACTTGTGCCACTGACTGATCATCATATTATATCGCCAATAAATTCGCGTAAAGCCAATATACACATTTTCGAGATTTGTCCTTCTACAAATACTTGGCTCATACAGCCAAACTTATTTTTTATGATGACAGCTTTGAAGAGGGACTAAAATGTATTCATGATTTATTAAGTAAACATGGATACCCATCAAAGTTCCTAACGAAATATATATTTGGAACTAAACCTAAAGTAATATCACTGACGATACTAAAAAAGTCTTCATTCCTGAAATTATAGTTCAAAAGTGAAATATCTAGCAAAATAGTAGTTCAATGTATTAGAAAAGCTGTAGAGCGTACATTCTCTGTTCAACCTGCCATCAACGAGTTCACGAAATAAAGATAAATTCTTTAATTTCTTTGCCTTCATATATATATTTGGCATTTCAAACCCTCTTGTGAAGCTACTTGTATTGTGTGTACAACTAAATAAATGCATCATCATACCTCATGGTTGACCAAAGGACAAAAGAAAGTAATGAGAAACTCGATCTTGTCTCATTTAGTTATTAACAATCACCAAGTCGAAAAAAAAACATTTGACTTCTTAACTTATCGATAAGATCCCACTGAACTTACCTATGGTTCCACATTTCAATAAACCTAACTTCCAACTAAAGAAGATATTTCTACAGCCTCTTAATTGAATTAACTCATTATCATCTAAATGGTATTGAATTTCTACTCAATCGTTTAACCTATATATAATGAGAAACTATTTAATAAGAAATATTTCTTAATTCAACCTGTATTTTTAATGTCTCAATGGGAATAATTAAAATGATACTGTTGCACTATTGGTTCTTCATTCATGAAACAATTTGAAATAATAGTGATGTTAGTAAATCATTTTCAGAAAGGAGATTTTCTGTGGATATTGTAGCATTTTAATAGTTCAGTTCATGAGTCAATTGAAGCTAGACCACCATGGAAAATCTGGACGCACTGGACGGCCGTTTTGTCCCACTACAGGACTCCTCGGCAGTGCGCATCCACGATCCCACCCCACGAGGTTCGAACCCAGGATCTGTCAGGCTCGCACGAGAGCGCCTAACTTCTAGACCACTGAGCCTGCCGGTATCCAACGGTATTATCATCTAACTTCAACCAATCCACGAAATTGAGAGACACATCCACCATTGTCTTTAATGAGTTACTATCTCACAACAGACCCGACTGAACTCCATTGGTCACTGCTTCTCACTAGAAATCCACTAAAATATTTATCAAGAATAAATTACAGTAGTTGATATGAAGATTCACTTTAATTATGTATGATCTAGTTCTACTATTATGTAGATAAATAAACGTAAGTAAATGGGATAACATTCGTACCAGGGATATAATGATTGAAAGATGAATATCTTTTAACCGCTAATCCACCATTCCATTTAAATAATAATCTGAATATAATTATTGTCATAGAATGACACCAATTAAAGAACTGATGAAATTTCAGAGTAGCCTTGACATCTGTTTAGTACTGGTCACCTCTCTATTTCTCTCTCGCGTTTTTTTTTCAAATACTACTGCAAAAATATGATTTTCTTAATTTAGTTTTTTTTTCAATTACTGTTTATGATTTGCTAATTGCTATCTACCACCAGCATATATTTGTTGCTTTGATGGTACAATTTCTTGTTTTATTTTGTATAAAAATTCCTGACATAAAAGGGTCATTTAAATGATACATATATGTGTATGTGTTTCTATGTATCAATGTGACACAAGTGACACGATCTATTCAAGATCATTTTTCACATCATAAGTTTATTATTAATAATTATAGTTATTGTTACTATATACGGACATAATTTATATCATTTTGTCAATTTACCGTCACTACTACTAGTACTACTACTTATATTACTAATTCTGTGACCCTAGAATTTGTAAATGATAGTTTAGTATTGCTTTATTTTCATTGTGTATATTTATATCTTCATATGGTGTAAGTCAAAATGACTATTATAATAATTTATTGTTAGTTTATTCTCTCAAAACGAATATCAAATCAATAAAATGGTTCTTACAATGAATTATTATCATAAATTGATATCAACTATAGAATGATTGTGGATACAAGGTTTCAAATCTTACCGTTAGGGTAGTGTCAGCTCTCTCAATATTACAAATAAGTTTTGTTGACAAGTTTTAATTATCCATCCAGTGCTTCTAGGTTTTCAATGATGTTCTAACTTAGAATGGTCCATGATTACAGTGAAATTCGATAATCCCTACAACCTCATACTGACAATTAGATTAAATTGATGCGAAAAATATTAACCTAAATGCTGTCGTCTTCCTGTGGTTCTTTCTACTGATACTAACAGATATAACTAGTATATACAGAAATCTGAAGTGGAGTGCCTGCCAGTAAAGGAATGAGAAAACTGTAGTAAAGAGAACAGAAAGGGAAACATAGTAATTTTAATAACAACACAATTAAAAATTCATGGAGCCTGTTAAGTTCAACTGAAGGAAGATGTTCAAATAATGCACTTAATATATGGTTTTCATATTTTATGAAGGCAATCTGTAATTTCCCACTAAATAACAAATTGGTTTATCCCACCTTAATTCTCGTTCACTACATTCCTATCTCATCCTCTTTGTGTAGAACCTTTAACCTGTGATATAACAGATTGTTCACTTATGGGTTCGCACACTAAGTAAGGTATATGGTATTTGTAGAGATTTTTGGATTTTGTAATTTACATTGGGGAAATATCAGCTATTATATCCTAATCCTAACTCGTACTTATATTTTATAGTTTTAAATCACTAACTGACTGTAAATAAACATGCATTCAAAACTAGGAAACATTGGACAATTGTTTAATCCGAGTATAGAAATTGTCAACAGTGGCCATTTATGACATCACCACTGGTCGAACTTCGAAACTTCAGCTTTCACACTGATCGCCTAAACTTTAAACCATTGAATTGCTATTAAACTATTAACATTCACGGCCTCAGTCAATTTTTAATAATACACAGTCACAATTCACTGATATTTATAATATTTATCTCATGGGCAACATGATTCAACTCTATTAATTATGGTTTCTAGTGAGAAGCAGTGACCAATGGAGTTCAGTCGGGTCTGTTGTGAGATAGTAACTCATTAAAGACAATGGTGGATGTGTCTCTCAATTTCGTGAATTAGTTGAAGTTAGACAATAATACCGTTGGATGCCAGCAGGCTCAGTGGTCTAGAAGTTAGGCGCTCTCGTGCTCCAGTGCATCCAGATTTTCCATGATGGTCTAGCTTCAATTGACTCATGAATTCAACCATTAAAATACTGTAATATCCACAAAACCCCTCTCTGAATATATCAAATAATTAGATCTGTTTCTCAGTCACCTATTCATAAACAAAGTAGGGCTTAGGAAAGAATGTTTGTTACGTTGAATTTCCATATCACGACAACACGATGAGATGCTACTTTTAGTCATGAATCTCTTCAACCTACTTTCTTGGCACATGACAGTTTATCAAGGAATTATGAAGTATTCGAGACAACATAACTCAATTCGGTCATCACAATATACTAAACCAATCACGACTTCAAGGTAGCACCTAGAACCGGAACCTATTATTTATGTTATAAAAGATTGAGACAATGTAGTCAATATGAGTAAAGAATCAGATAAAGCATAATCAGACAAAGCTGTAAACGAACGTTTTAATCACATCCACCTGCCCTTTGATATGGTGAGCCAATCAGAAGTCTAATAAGAAAGTCAATCGATGGCAATCAGAAGTGACCTCAAGGACAAGTGCATTTCGTTGGCCAAGAAATGTGTCAATTTCCTAAGGATACAGTGGTATATATATGAATGAGTATTTGCGCATTTTCTTCGGTAGTCCTATATACTTTTTCGCTCACTCTTGTATTCTTGCTCAAGTACTCGGTTTTGGGGTTAGTGCGTAACACACCATATGTCAGTATCAGATTTTGGATACCACACGTCACAACACCGCTCGTAACCATTTTTCATGTTAGTGAAGTGCTTGATCACCCTCTCAGAATCGTATAATACCGTAGTCTTTAATTTTCTTTACAACACGGTTTAATTCTCCCCAGACAACTGAAAGCCGGGAAGTACAGAACAATTATTTCATCCTATTATAGGAATTCTTAGTAGTGTGTATTCATGACCCTGCCAGGAATCAAACCCTTCTGGTCCAGCTTTAAGCGTTTAACCTTCAGACCACTGATTTTACACCATTAGACGACATACATGTGTGGAAATGATAACTATTAGTCATGATGTTAATAATACCTATAATGGTTGGGTATAGGTAAGAGTTCAACAGTAAGTCAGAATCTGCCACCAGTTAATATCATGATGTGAAGAAATCTACGGTAGAAGTTTAATTTACTGATGAACCAATCAGATTCGAGTTACGGATTGTTTGAAAGTTGCATAGAATTCAAAATCAAATACATCCAACCAATATCTAATTATCAATATACTGGAAATTGATAAAAACTTGAAGAATGGACACCATGATTAATGAATTTTCGGAGGTGACTCAAAGATTTTCGACACTTAAAAAAGTTTACTACATAGTTACTCCAAACTCCCAACTAATACTCCTTACCCTAATCCGAAATTCCTATTAAAATGTCTAACTTTGACTTTAAATACCGGCATCTTTTGGGATTTTGTACAATAACTTGTTCATTTACGTCATCTGTATTTGAACTGGTTAAGAATTGGTTTTTCTTTTTCAAGACCATTTCGATAATAGGTGGAAGTCGTATACGAAGTAAACATCAATGAAATTTACTTGAATATTAATCTGTTTCTACTTAATATTTGTCTTATTGAATAGTTCTAAAATCTTATCAAAGGATGACATGACTTATCTTTCAAGTTAATCATGCTTGATGTATGCACGGATGACAGTCGACAACATTGATTGTACCGTAAGTAATCTGTCTAATAGACATGAAAACTAAAGTCACAAAAACTTTGTTTTATAAAATTTCAGGTCTATCAATTTTGTCTTTTTATCAAAATAGTCTTCATTTGTTGTATGCATAAAAGTTTTCAAGAGTCAGATTTATTCATATTTTATCAGTTGTTTTTAGGACTTTAGGAAATTCTGTTTATCAGCATTCATTCAAACAGTTGGTTGGTTAATAGAAAACATAAAACTATCTACTTTCCATTCTTTTATTAATATGGAAGATCAACTGTTTTTTCTGATCTTTCATAAACTTTAAAGTCTTTATGCCTGATTCATTTAAAAATGACTATTCTCTTCGTTTCCTTCATACCCGAGTACAGTCATCAGTACAAATTCACCCTCAGACATTAATTTGTTTCTTTAAGTTTTATTGTTCCCCAACTTACCTGGTTGATTTGGTAAGACTCAAAGGAACAAGTGTTCCAACCAATATATTTTGATTAGATCATCATGATATGCAAGCCCAGACTGCCACGTCAAGGCACCACTTATAGTCGAGAGGACTTTAACACTACTGATTAAACTTAAGTAGCCGAAACAGAATTCAAAGGAATTAACTAACCTTTAAATACATATGGCTTTCAAACATCAACTTTATCAGTGGTAGTGTAAATAACACTTCACACTTGTGGTATAGCTGAAAACCGTATACATTAACATGTACTTCCTTCATGGGTTATATTGAAATAAAAGTAGCAATATGCAATTAAAACGATCACTGATGTGAAACAAAAAGACTTAAAAAGATTAAAAATTCAATGGTGTTTTATTTGTTGGAATTTTTCTTTTGCAAAATGAATTCTTATGATTGAATAAACAGCTGATAATTAGTTGGCGGTATTATTGATTTTCATGTATACACATATATTTGCACATTACATGTTCATAGTGTGATAGACTGACATAGATATGTAAACAGACACTAACACATGATAATGCATAGACATGTACATGCACTCAACCCTATGAAAACACGGAGAGATTATAATGTATGAACGAACCAATCAGATATAAGATAACAGGTCTCGGATTTTGGCGCGAAATTCCCTCATCCATTTGGATAAATAATGTTTCGGCATTTTGACTGATGTCAGTTCATGATGAAAACCCTAAATCTAATTTCTAACCCTAATCGTTAACTGTAAATCATAATTCTAATTCCTCATACTGGTTTGTAACCCTCGTTTAATCCTGGTTAGTAGGTGGATATTCTCAAGGTCACTTTAGCGTCTCTTAAAAGTAGTTCATAAATTACGGTCTCACCGAAAAATGCAAAAAAAATTTCCCATTAAACACAATTATGATTAACCTGTAATTAATAATGGTTATAAAGTTACTAATGCAAATTCTCTGTTTATAATTTCACAAATAAAAGAGAAATAATCTTCTCACACCTCAGATTTATTTACGAATACACATGATCTGTGATCTTAACACACTTTTCGTTATACACCATACATCTCATACGCATTAGAGCAAATACTTACTTTAAACATTATTAACATGATTGGATGACCTATTTAGTAGACAGTTGGTCGAAGAATTGTATACCTAATTATGTTTGATCATATTTTCTTGAAAATGCTTGAACTAGATTGCTGAGCGAAACGTTAGATTTATTTAAAATTTACAATTGATTGATCATTGGGTGTTGATCAATGTCATGTATGTCAAGCCTTCTTAGTGCAGATCGAATCCTATCGACCAAGTTGCAATGTGACCACTAGTCTAGGTGACTCGATATTACGTGCACTATGTTGATATAAGATGGTGGTTGGAGGTAGTCAACAGGAAACCCTGAACCCGGATTTCATGCTACTTAGCACTCGTCAGCAAGCTGTACTTGTAATCTTGAGGGTACTGGTGCTCACTCAACTTAGTCGATAACATTCGATCTAAACTAAGAAGGACTTGAAACACATGATATTGATCGCCACCCAGTTATCAATCAATTGTGATTACAACTCAGTCCTACAGGAAGTCGGTCGCGGCGCGGACAGCCCAGTGGTAACGTCTCTAACTGTGAAGCTGGGTGACACAGGATCGGATCCGTCAGGGAGCACCAGTTCTTTCAAGATTACAGGTACACCTTACTGACGAGTGCCATGTAGCACCAAACCCAGGTTCAGGGTTTCCTGTTGACTACCTCCAACCACCGCCTTATTTAAAATTCAATCGCTCAGATTTGACGAATTGATTCTTTCTCTTTAAATTGGTGTCCAAATACTATGGAACTATTCATTCAAATTTAGACGAAAGTTCTTATATAATAAATTAATCAGTAGATAAAGTCATCTTGAAAAGTTGTGTCAATGGATTTTGACTTTGATGTTGTAAAGAAAAACACATTCTTCTATTGAATTATTGGGATTGATTATCTGTATGAGCTAGAGTGAGAATAAATAAAGAAATGATACGATACAGTTGAATTAGTCAAGATTAAGGTAGTAATACTTGAGGTTTTGCATGGAATTAAAAATAAAACGATTCTAACTATCATGAACTTAGTAAATGAAGTTACGACCTAATGTTTTATTCAAACGACTTACAACTAACTGAATGCTCAAGTTTTGAACCCTATTCTACCTACTATGTTTAACTCTTCTGTAGAGTAATTACTGCCTTAAAGCTGAGTATGTGGCAAATCATTTGTATAAAGATGCACATCATATATGCAACTTTGTAGGGGCCTAGAGTTGGCAGGAATCTGTTGTGCTATCATAGAATGGAAATGACAGTGCGTAGAACTCAAAAATATATGATATGATTACTCGTTTTGATGCAAATTATATTCATAATTGGTTCCTCCGTTTGTTCACAGTAAATACTTAAACAGATCACGTGATTCGGATTGATTGGCCCTTGAGTCGTTACCAATGTCATATATATCAAGTCCCTCTTAGTATTATTCAAACTGCATCGATCAGGTTGCAGTATGACCACTAGTACAAGTGATTCAACATCGTGTGCACTATGTTAAGATTTTAATTGGTTGGAAGCAGTCGGCAGGAAACTCTGAACATAGGTTTGATGCCTACTGGCACTCGTCAATGGGTTATGTCTCCAGTCTTAGGAGAAGCGAGGCTACCCGTGAAATTTGAATTTTTGTCACACAGCTTCACAGTGTGAGAAGTTTGGTAGAAAGAATTCAGCCAGAACTAAGAATTCGACAACTATAGCATTGATCAATACTGAGTGATAAATTAACGTAAACATTTAAATCCTGCAGGAGATCCGTCGTGGACAAGACAGCTCAATGTAACGTTTCAGATAATGAAACCGAAATCTTTTTGCCATTCACATTAATGAGTTTCTGTCATAAAATTTCTTTGATTTCGCGATTAAAAAACACACTAAAAACTGTGAAATAAATTTGTAAACTACATGGAACTCTCTGTATACACATAAATTTCGTTAACATTTGGCATGAAAGATTATTGGCTAATAAATGATATTTGAACAGTCGCTAATCTCGTCCATGATCCCTGATTTAGCATAGTTTTACTAAACAAACCAATCAAAAGTATTAACCCTAAGCTTTTTAAAAAGCATGTGTATATAGGGAATAAGAACTTGGAGATATATGTAAGTTGAAAGACACCTTTCTGTCTAAAACTAGAATTCAACGGGGATTAACCTAACGATGCCCTAGATGAAAAATTCGTAAGAACATTTTAAATGACTCTAAAACCATCAAACTGTATTTCTTTTGATATACAGTGGCCTAGAGTTTAAGAGTTCATGTGTGAGAAGGGAGTTTCTGGGCTGTATTCTGGGGGGAAAGCAATTTCAAAGAGCCTAATACTAGGATGGAACGGTATTTCAGTGCTTACAGGTCTTTATTGGTGGCCTAGTTAAAATCAGTTCTTGCTTTAAACTATGATAATTAAAAACGTTCAAAGATGAGTCTTTAAATTAAGTTTTCTGTTCACTAAAATTATGGCCACTAAGTATTATTGACCCTAAGTTAAATATTTTCATACCGAATTTCGCCATATTCGTAGAATAATAAAAATTTTCCATGTCAATTATCAGTGTGAAAACTACATAGTTTATTGTTTTCGTGCTCTGTTCTTGAATGTAACCATTCTCAGTTCTTATATAACACATTTTTAGGAATTGTGCTAAATTCTCACCAGTTCAATACATTCGTTGAAGGGAAACAAAATTATGATAGTTTTTCATTGAACTCCTGAACAGGTTTAAGTTAGACCCCAATTGAAAACCTAGAAGCATTGGATGGTCGTTTTATCTTAGTATGAAATTCCTTGGCAGTGTTGATTAACGACCTCGTACTCGTGAATCGAACCCATGACCTTCGGTTTTGCGCGCAGAACTTCATATATGTTTATCTACTCAATTTATCCTATGGATCCAGTTAGAAAAGTCATACGATTCATGAAGCATGCCATCGTACTGACTAACACCATCTGGCTTGTCTGAATAAAGAAAAGTTAAAGTTGATTAAGTATTCTATCCTCATTTACTTGATTTACTAAAGGAGTGAAGTTGAATTGAACAAAGGTATTCAAGTTATTCAGTGTATTCTATCGAATCTTCCGTAGGATTAACATTTCTTTCAAGTGGTTTTGAAGTTACCGGAATCCATGCTCATATATCTAAACTTGTAACTCAAGACAAGTCCATCCAGTTGCTCTCTCTAACTTGTCCCTAGACACACCAGAATGGATTAAAAAGGAATTTCGATTCCCATAATTTTTCTAAAACCAAGTTTCCAAAAAATCTGCCAAAAACTTTCTTAGATTTTATCCTTGTGTTTCTATACAATTTGAATAATGGTCTCTGAATTCTTATGTAACTATTTTAAAATTAACTTATCAACAAGATACTTTGTTGTTACATAAATAACAATACCACTTGATTGATATTAGTTTCATAATTGTTGTTAAGATCATATATTTTGCATCGGCGGATTTTTGGAGATTGTAGAATTTGCATAGTGTAAATCACAATCTAATCTGAGTAAGACCGTCATTGAAAACTTGGAAACACTGGATAACCGTTTCACTCTGGTATAGGACATTTCGACAGTGCCCATCCACAACCTAACTACAGAAGATCGAGCTTAAGACCTCCGATCTTGCACATGAGCTCTTAACCACTGAATCACTGAGCCGGAATCCAGTGTTGCCGATGTCGAACTGCAATCAATTCACGATATTATGCTACCATCTCCATTACCTGTGATGGATAACTGTTTCATGCTTCTCACCAGTCGATTTCAACCTGATGTATTAGTCCGTGATCCAAACTATTATTAAACATACATACTGGTCATATTGGAAAACTAATCAATTCACCTCAAAAATGTAAGTCTTCAACTGAATCACTGGCGGCAAATTTAAATCTTTCAGATGTATTTTGTTCTCTTTAATAGATCGAGCCAAAGTTGTTGAAACATTGAACTCACCTTCTGATGAAAATAATGAATGGTCTCATATGAATCCAGCAATGTCTTACGATGAGAAACAGAATGTTCCAAAACATGCTGCTCGTAGTTCTTTGTATAAAGTAAATGAAAATAAGAATACTTCTGGAATTCCATTTACAAATGACAATAACAGACGAGGTAATCTGTTTTATGTGAAGAGGTATCATTTTGAATTAAATATTCAAACATTGATGGCTTATTATTAGTGTACTTCAAGGTACTTTAGGATATATTAACGTGGTCCATTAATACTGATTGATTACTGAATAGTGACTAGTATGTGCTAAACAGATTGTTATCAATCAGGCTGTGATCTGGAAACTAGTTTTATGGTGTGTGTTACTGACGTCAACAGATATAAATAGTATGTATCGTCAATCGAAAGTGAAATGCCTGGTGGCAGAAGGTTAAGAAGATTGAAGGAAAAAGAACGAGAACAGAGAATAGTTGGTGTGGAAACGAAAGAACAATGAAATCTGAGACGATTGATTGACATTTTGCAGAAGAAACAGTCAAGCTTGAGACAGTTGACTGACACTTTGCAAATGAAGAATTTACTATATGGTTCTCAGATTTTACAAAAAAATTCTGTAATTTTGACACCAGATTTCGGTTAGTACTATGAACTAGGCTAACTTAAAATTTGATTACTACTCACGAGTTCAGTCATGTTATGATATGCTTAATGATAGTTCCTTGGATTCTAAAGGAAGATTAACCGGCTCTGGATCCTATAGATGATATCTATTCCCTTAATGTTGCAGACACACGTTGCTGACGAGTTCAGGATAACTAAAAATATAATTCCAGTATCTTACTGCTGACCATATAAGTGACTAAACTGACATTTGTGAAGCAAATGATTCCTACTAAATAACCTCATATTAACGTGATTCTCCTGTGAGTAGTCCGATTCCGTATCTGTATTGTTATAACTGAACATGAATAATGAGTCACAAATAAGAAAAATACAGTTATCTAAAGCTTCCTAGTTTTAGCGGTTTTTTACAAGATTATTTCACCATAAAACCCATCTTCAAAACTGCTTTTCCTTCTTGACTTCCATTATAAACCATCTTAAGATTAAACATCAGATGTATTACACATTATGAAAAGATAAATTTTTATTAGAAAAAAATTAAATTACGTTCTATGAGATAAGTAGCCTAGTCATGAAACTCTCATTATGTTACTTAGCAAAATTATCGCTATAAATTTTAGATAGAAATCAGATTTAATAATTTCATCATAAGTGACACTAACAGCTTATTCTATCAGTTATGAATTTAATAGAACGAAATGGCCATCCAGTGTTTCTGGGTTTTCAATGAATGTTCGAAAGTTAACCATACTCATTATAATAAAAAGAATAGAAGCACAAAGAGTATTAATAAACATAGTTAAAATCGATGTTTATATCAATGTTGGGAAATAGTAACGTATAATAGGATAGGTGTTATAGCTAATAGTAATCATAATCAAGATAAGGAAGTAAAATCGAACACTTGACGTTGTGTAAGGAAACTGATTGAGCAATACAGGAGCTTATTTTCAATGCCAACTTAATTCTTCAGTCGAGTCTTCCTGAGATCTCATTTTCCGTGAGCAGAACTTGGGTAAGGAGAGATTTTTCACAGACAGTTGGTCGTTTGAAATTGTAACTATATTAAAGATCATTTTGGCAAAGGATCTTTTAAATGTTCTAACTAAAGATCATTTTCTGCTGTTCGCTTTTTTTCATCATTTATTAATGCTGACATAATGTTGTTTTCTAGGGGTGCAGTGAAAAATATTTATTGAAATTTTAGCTACTTATAAGTTAATTAAGTAGGTAGAACATTTACGAATTTTCACATTACCATCAAATTTCACGACTAATTTCTTTATCAATTTCCTACTTTCTTACTGTTTCTATGCAATTAAAAGTTGACAATACTCATATTCCATATGAACCACCAACATATTGTCGAGCACATATTACATCTGAAAATATGGATATGGAATGTCAATATAAAGAGGGTCATTTAGACAGGAATTATATACACACCAGTTGGAATTGTTTTGTCAATACTTCACAAGTAGGTTAATATTATATATATATATATATATATATATATATATATATATATACGTTTGTGACAGCTGTTGATTAGGAAAATAGTTTTAATAATACACTTCATGGTGTAACATATTTGCTAATAAATGAACAGAGTAAAATGGTTTAATAGCTAATTGCTGACAACAAAATGTTAAGCTAATGTAATATGAATTCACTTGCCATTGTTTACTTGAATTTTCCCATCGATGTTTAGGATTGAAGTTGATCAATCTCTTATTGGCATATGTGCATACTGTGCGTATTGCCTCGATATTGCCTTAATTCACAAGCATTATGAGCATTATAGTCGCTAGCAGTGGAATCCAGGACGCGCGTTTCGTCCTGAATGTAGATAATGTTGCAATAAGAGGTTAATTTTTATCCACAAAATACTCTTGACAGTGCTCTGAACCAGATCAATTATATTCAGATTCAGTCTAGATCAAGACTAGGTGTTTCTTGTAAATTAGCTTTCACACTACGTCATACTCACTGTATGAGTGACTAAAAGATATTTTTAGTAATTTTAAATAGTTTAGGAAGTATGTACAGACAATTTTTACTTAATTTTCAATAAGATACATGATATAGTTCACTGCGCATTGAATTTCACTCAAAAATCCTGTAGGCGCTATCTTAGATCTGATTCTTTCAATCAATCTCTTCAGCATAGTTAGGACAACCAATAACAGGTATAATAGCTGTCCAGTATAACACTTCAGTGGATAACATGTTCAAGTTTGGATCAAATGTCACTTGATTTGAGTTCCAGTGTAAGCATTGACACTATAATGCAGATATATCCAGATGACAAATCTTATATAGAATTAGACATACGTCCTGAATTCTATTGTTATTCACACAACACATATAATAAAATGTATGATGTAAAGCTATATGGAGAAGTCTCACTCATGATGAACATATAACATTTGAGACTGAACAAATGAGATCCTCAACACTAACAAAGAGATATTACAAAGCTTAACTAATATTCAACATCGTCACTTGCAGTTAACTCTTAAATTTCTCATATAAATATATCTCTACTCTCATTTAAACCCAGGATCTTCCACTTTCATTTCGAATTCCATTTGTTTGTCAATAAAATTTAATCCTCGTCATTTTTTTTACAGTATGCTGTTTATTACTAATTTTGTAAAGCAGCATAAATGTTACTGAGTTTTTTTTATTCTTTTCTTGTGATACATTTGGACAGATTCAATACTTGCCCATACCGGAAGCAAAAATGGAACAAATATCTGAAAAGTAAGTTCATAATGAGTATATGTCATGTTTGTCTAGTGTAAACCCAATACATGCAGTTAAAAGATAAATAAAATATAATTGAAGTTATAATTTAACATGCCCCCAAATGCCCTGGTACGGCTAAGAGTGGGGAGAATTAGCTCTTCCCGTCGAAATGCTCTCACATGACCACGCATATACAGCCACTGACAGGGAAGTCCTACTCACTGCCTTCTCGAGTCATTACTGTTGTTTACGAAATTAAGAGGGCGAAAAGTGAATGTCCGGTGCTTTAACCGAGTTGGTGAATATGGAGGATCCACCTAGAGGAGTTGGAGAACCCTGATTTCAATCCAGTGTTGCACATGGGCTGGCTCCAGAATCCTGAGGGAACAAATGGCGTATGATCCAATTATTGGTCACTGGCTACCATGAGACTGCATCTGCTGACGTTTCTCTATTGCTTTGTGGATCAGACCTTCTGGTCAAATGCTCGGGTTGTAGCCCCCTAAGAGAACCACCTGCTTCGGTCTGGGCACACGGGTAATATCACATGATCAAGCCAAAAAGTGGCTAGGAACGTGGGAGATTGTAATCAATAAACTGAACATAACTTAAAAACAGTTAATCGCATAATAATAATCTATAGATCAAAATGAAACTTATAATGGGAGGAATATAGATTTATACAATGTAAATACTGAACAGTTATACCATAAGAATACATAGATAATATTAGCCCATTAATAGTTCTCGGAAGTTACCAGTAATTAAGTGTTCACTAGGATATAACGCTTACTATGAATGTTCACATATATATTCAAACCCAATACCTTACTCTTATTTACTGTGGTGTGTGAACTAGAATGATAATGATTGGTTGTTTGTTTAGTCAGACTAGTAGATAGTCTAAGATGGTGGTTGGAGGTAGTCAATAGGAAACCCTGGACCCGGGTTTCGTGCTATATGGCACTCGTCAGGGAGCACCAGTTCCCTCAAGATTGCAGGTACACTTTACTGACGAGTGCCAAATAGCATGAAATCCGGGTTCAGGGTTTCCTGTTGACTACCTCCAACCACCATCTTATATCAACATAGTGCACGCAATATCGAGTCACCTAGACTAGTGGCCACATTGCAACTTGGTCGATAGGATTCGATCTGAACTAAGAAGGCTTGACATACATGACATTGATCACCACCCAATGATCAATCAATCGTAAATAGTAGATAATCTAATAGGTGACAAGATGAGTTATATATTCTTCTATCCTATTTATTATTGTGATTGTTGTCGGGTTGTGGTGTAGAAATATATTTAAGTTCTAGTCAGGCTAATCACGTGTTCTTGTATTGAAGTCCTGTAGAATAGACACCAGCAGAGAGTCTAATGTAGATATTTGTCTAAGGCAACTTAGCGTCCCATTTATGTAAATGATGAAACCCGAGTGTTATAACATAATATACTTTGCAATACTCCTTTTTTATAATAATAATAATAATAATAATAATATCCGATTCATCCATCAATCCTTCTTTCTATTTATTTCTCTCTTTATTTTTAGAGCTCATCAAAAAATACACCGTGGTCTACGTGAAGCATGTTTAGCTATAGGGATTGTATTTTCAACAATATGTTTATTTTGTATTGAATTATTACGTGTGATTACATTGACTTTATTCAAACCATTTTTACAATATTTACGTTTTTTATTACATATTATTATTAATTGTTTTTGTGATATCAATTATATATGTAGTGCACATTGGGAAAGGTTTATTTATCCAATCATTAGTTCATGGGCTACATATTCACAAGATGTAATTGTTCCTATAATACGTGAATTTCGTCCAATTCAAATTAATATACAATCAAAACCAATAGCAAATCATACGATACAACAATGTTAATTGAATAATAATAATAATAATAATAATAATAATAATAATGTGAACAATAACTGAAATAGGTTTTCCCGCCCCCCCCTCATTTTTCTCTCTTTTTAGTTAGCTTTACTTTTTCCCTAGCAACAAAAAAAAAGTTTTTTTAATGAAAAAAAAACAACATAAAAATCTAATATTTCATATTTTTTAAAAATTAGTTTGAAGTTTGATATATTGATTTAATTTTTTTATTTGAAAAGGAGGGGGGAAGAATTGTGAGAAGTGAATTTCTTTTGTTTTTCTTTTTTTGAAAAAGATTTTATTATCAGGAAGGGAGGGGGTTTTTATAAATTTTAATAGTTGAATTCATGAGTTGATTAAAGCTAGATCAGCATTGAAAAACTGGAATTATTGGATGGACTTTAACTGACTCATGAATTTAACTATTAAATTATTGCGATCTACATAAAACCCTCCTTCCTGATAATAATCATCATGTACTCACTAGTGACTGGCTTCAAGAGTCATTTCCTGTAGTTCTAGTGAGAAGCAGTGACCAGTGGAGTTCAACTGGGTCTGTTGTCAGGCAGTAACTCACTGAAGACAGTGATAGACGGTGGCACAATATCATAGATTGGTTGAAGTTAGACATTAACACCATTGGATGCCAACTCAATGGTCCAGAGGTTAAGCGTTCGCACGCGAGACCAATAAGTCCTGGGTTCGAATCCCGCGTGTGTGATCGTAGATGCGCTGCTGAGGAGTCCCAGACTAGGACGAAACGGCCATCCAGTGCTTCCAGATTTTCTAAGGTGGTTTAGCTTTAGTGGACTCATGAATTCAACTATGAAATTACTATAATATCCACAAAACCCCTTCTGATTATAAAAAGTTGTGTTCCACTGTATCGTCCAGTTACGACATACACTTCGCATGGTAGGCTATGTAAATGAGAAAACTAAAGTGAGTAATAGGAAAGTTTAATTGTCAAATTGAATTATGACGTTACAAAAATCACAAGTATATTTACCGTTATCTTTCAAACTCAAACAACGACTTGTAGACTGTAACCATGAAGTGATGCATAATAGATCTCCTCTAATAGCTTAATCCTGAGGTTGTATATGAGTACAGCTATATGATATATCTATGCTCATCCAGTCTACATCTCAGTCTGTTCAGTAAATACATGAACTGAATTCATAAAACATTAATGTTACAAAATATTTGTATATATCAATTAATTCCCAGTTTTTTTGTTGGTCGTTATAAAACATTTTTGAAATCCCTTAAAAGTCAAGCTATACATAGTCCTTTCATGTCTTATTGCCTTCCTATTGTGTTAGATGAATTTGGATTTTGTAATCAAAAAGAAGTAATAAAGATCGGAAACGAATATATTTAGTCAGAATAAGAAGGTAAAAAGAACAGATTAGACAGAAATGTAGAAAAAACTAACCAACTGATTTCCATAGTTTCCTTTATAAAGAATAATAGGCGAGTGAAAACAGAACACTGAAGCAAGATAATTGCTCCTTTAAGTATAAAGTAATCTCATAGCTAATGATGTCCTATTCAAAATCTCAGGATTTTCCAGTAATTATGTTTCGTAATTTAAATTGATCTGTTAAGCTTCTCACTCCACATACAACCTTAGCGACGGTTGAAACTAGGATCTTCAGGTCTCACTGTAAACGCTTAACCTTTAAACGGCTCAGTGAATAATCAATTGTTAACATTAATAACTCCAGTTAATTCACAATATTGCACAACCACCTTATATTGTTTTCGTTAAGTAAATATTTTATATCTAACACGGTTAAAGTTTATTAGTCAAAGCTTTTTACTAGAACTCAGGAAATCACCTCTCACTAAGAAGTACATGATAATCATCAGTGTAAGGGATACTATGGAAACTGTTGTTCACGTAAAACATTAGTTCTGTTGTAAAATTAATTTTTCTGAATTGTACTCTTTATTAATAGTACATAGTTTTAGCTTCCACTTAGGGTCGCTCCTAGAGTTCAAACCCGTGGTTGAAAGATTAAGCATTCTCTATGAGGCCTGAAGAACTTAGGTTCAATCCTTTTTTAAGATCATGCATGAACAGTGCTATGAGCTCCATACTAGAAGAAAATGGCTGTTCGGTATTTTCTGGTTTTCAGTGACTATCTAAATGCAATTAGGTTTTGGTGTAAACTATAAAATTCAACAATCTATGAAAAACCCTTAAACACAAATATGTGTACTGAAGATTGTTGTATCCTGATGAGAATAATGAATGGCAACTGTCATAATCCATTTACGGACTAATACTATATGTGTATTTTTATCGTATGGTTTTTAAATAACTAAACTATTCATATTCGTGTTCCTCTTATCATTAGCATTATTTTGACATATGAACTATTATTATACGATTTACCATTCTCGAGTTATGCCTAGTCTATCAATTACAGTCTCCCACATTCACAGTCACTTCTGTCTAAATCTTGTACTTATGTTGTTTTCCCTTTTATGGTACGATGTCGTCTGGCTGGTTTGTATATAAGCCCAGTATGGTTGAAATACATGATTCATGTCGTGGAGGTTGAGCATTGTGTTCTGGGCTCAACAGGCAAGGCTAGACAGGAAGAAGGACCAATAAAGGCTGTAAACTGCTCGGACGGGTTTTATGCGTCATTGGTTCAGTCGATAATCCACTTTTCTCTAATTGGTGGTATCATTACGTCATACATTGATAAGGCACAAGGCCATGAGATATAACACTATATCCATTATTGTAGTTTACTGACAAATCTTGCTATATTCCCTAGCATAATCACACTAAAGATTGTACTTAGTAATAACAGTATCATCTTGTTATCATTCCTGGAATGTAACTCAAACACAAAGGTTTACGAGAGATGATTTTGGTTTGGTGAATAGTGTACTTAATTACAATATCTTCCCCTCATACTTTCACTTTATTTACCGTTAGGCTTTGACCGTTGTATTATCCTTGTGGGTATTGATAATAATCGGAATATTAACGAAATAGTCAATCGGCATTTTTAATTGGGAAAAAATATGCTGAGAGTAATTCAATTTGGATCTTTCTATTAAATATAGTACAACAAAGAACAAAGATTCCTCCATATGGGCAAATGATTATTAAAAAATCTAAGTGAATATATTCTCGTTACTTTGATCAAACATTGTAGAACAGAGAAGTAGGTTGTTATGTCATAAAATCATTGGACGTGCCAAATCACCACTCAGATTCCTAATTCAAATTCGAACTATTTCACGTCTACTATTTCCTCAACAGTATATAGTGTCCTCAAACTGACCAATTACGTGCCCGACTTTCCCTATTGACCTTTAAAAGACAGCTAATTTCCTATTGGTCCGTCATCTGAAAGCTCCTCTCTATCCCCTGAATTGAGTTCAGAAGTAGTAACCAGCCTCTATTAAATCTATACTTCAAACAGATGTGATTTACATACAGATATATCGTCACACCATAGAATAAAAAATAACTAATATGCATGAACAAGCTCAAAGTGGCTGTGAATTTAGGTGACTATAGGGAATCGACTGACAACAAATTAGGAATATTAAGTTGTAATGATAGTAGTTTATGGGTTAACCGAAAGCTTATAATAAATGAAATACATAGACCTAGTAATCTAGTTACTTAATAAGCATATAATAAGAATATATAATATTAATCCATACACTAGTTCTGTGAGTTATCATTCCTTCAATCTTCGTTCTGACATAATGTAAGCCCATGAACGTATAACTCGGCTTTGACAACTCCAAATTAGACAAATTAAATTTTTAAAATAACTAAGGCTTTAAGAAAAGACAATGATCACTATAGGGGACATTGAATTATGAGTAAATGAGAATCTCTCACCACATAATGATTGGAACGCTACGAGATACAATGTATTCAAGAATAAGTTCTCCGTTTCTGTGATAATGTTAGAAAAGACAGAGCTTGTACATGGTACGTTACTCTTCTCCATAATTTGAATAAAATATACTCTGTCGACAAGTACTGACATTTTATAACAACTTTAAGACATAACTAACCAATTATATCGAGTTTAAAACTAGCCATTTAATTGGACGAAACGGGATGAAAAATATTGGAAAATGGGATAAAAAAGCATTTTTAAAGGGGTGAAAAAAAATTATTAAAAAAATTACAAAAATGGCCAGTTGTTTAATGACATTCAATCATATGTACGTAGTTGTTACGAAATATTCACGTTTCTAATTTATCTACTGACAATTTACAAGTAGCTAAATAGTTTTTTAAACAATTTCTGCTCAGGGTTAGTCGATACGTAATTCAATATACTTCATTTATTGTCAAAAGTGGTAATAATAATAATAATAATAATAATAATAATAATAATAATAATAATAATAATAATAATAATAATAATAATAATAATAATACCAAACTTATTTGAAAATCAAGGCAGAATTTTTAACACAATACAGATGTACATATAAACATACTTTTCTATAATGAAATAGAGGTAACTAGAAATGTGTATATAGGTAAATAAATAGTAGATAGGATAACTGCTAGGATAGAGATAATGTGACAGACAGATGGATATATCTGGACAGTTCGTTATTAGAAATAAATAAAAACAGGTTAGAATCGAACTAGAATTCTTTCCTTTTTTTTTTATTATTGTCATCTGTTAAATGCATTTAATAATTGAAGAAGAAAAAAAGTAGAGAAAAAGAAGAAGAAGAAGAAGAAGAAGGCGATGACTATGGAAATATAACAGTATCTTATTTAGTTGTTTCATCATAAATAAAACTATACTGTTTAGAATGAATAATATTTTATTTGTGCACTTGTTATGTTTGTTAGTCTTTTGTTGTTATCACCAAAGAAGAAGAAGAAGAAAATCACAAGTTGACCTAGAAGAAATTAATATTTTAAATTTTAATTTATTTTAAAGATTGAAGTATTTTGCTAAATCAGCAGATAGGTATTTTGGTTGAAGGAGATTTATAACGATTAATTTTATATGTAGGCTATACTCGTTAGGATACTAGTAGGAACTAGTGGAACTAATGTATCCTGGTATTGGTATTCTTTGGTACCGTCCATCTATAAGTGAGCCTAGAAACTTTAGACCTTACAACCGACGTTTAACCATCAAAGCTACCGAGTCAGCCTCAAATTGAACAATTACAACTTCAATCAATCTCTTGTCGTTTGATTTCATTGGTGATAGGTGTCTCATCTCCAATTTCCCTGAACTTGACCAATTAAAAATTTTCAATAGAACTTCAGGATCATTATGAACTGAATCATTTGTAAGATGATTATCATAGTTTTATTTAAAAGGATTCTGTAAAGCGTAGTTTAACTTGCAGGTTGTATTTGTCATAGATAGATCTCATTCACGATATCATTTGAAATGATATACACAAGTCTATTTATATACTGAAGTGGAACCGGTGTTTCAACCCTATATATAACTAACTGACTAACTGTCTGTGGAACAGTGGCTTGATGACCATAACACTCGAGTGACAAATATCTCTAGACAAACGTTTGAAATTGATTCTATGTACTTTGACTTGAACACACACACAGTAATACTCTTAATCTTTACACAAATG
The DNA here is from genome assembly GCF_000699445.3 of Schistosoma haematobium. Taxonomy (NCBI): domain Eukaryota; kingdom Metazoa; phylum Platyhelminthes; class Trematoda; order Strigeidida; family Schistosomatidae; genus Schistosoma; species Schistosoma haematobium. Next base: position 6,191,409 of record NC_067198.1, read on the forward strand.
TACTTCTCAAGTATACTTCTTATACTCACTTTACTGATCAGTGGTGTACAAGGTTTCTGTTCAGTCACAACCAATAGAGAGACGTGAATTCATTTTATTGGTTGTTTGAATCTTACCAGTGATATTTAGGACTGCGATCGCCCAATCTCTTCTAGAATATCTGTACCCTGTGCGAGTTGCCTCGATATTACTATTAAGTTACAAGTACTTCAAGCATAGTTGGTTGATGACTGGTGGCGCGTTCCGTCTTTTTAGTAACTCGTCAGATAAATCGAGCTGACGAGTCTCAGATAGGACAAAACACATGTCCTGGATTCCGCTGCTGGCTACCAACCTACTATACTTAAAGAGAAGCAAATTTTGGGCTTTTACCATTTCCTTCTAATCCGATCGATCAAACTCACTAATCACCATTTAACTTTGGCTGAAATTAGTATTTTCATGATGTTCTACACCTTGATGTACTATGACCTTTATAATACAATAATGCCACATAATTTACACCTAGGTCCAGCGTTTCCTATCGACTACCTCCAACCACCATCTTGTCTCAACACAGTGCACTCATTGTCAAGCCACTTAAACTAGTAGCCACATTGCAACTTGGTCGATAGGATTCGATCTTCACTAAGAAGGACCTGACACACGTCATTGATCACTACACAGTAAGTAACTTGAATGAGTAGAAGAATCAAAATAACATAGTTTTAATAAAAGATCATAAGCACTTGAAGATTATTATTCCGTCATCATCTCATCAATAAAATTTATATCCATCTATACAGGGGAAAACACAACGTCCTCTGTCGATAAATGCGTTGGAGAATATCAAAATCAATAAACAGAAATGCACAAAAGCCATAGGACTCAAATACAATGAAATGATTATTTAAGTTAAATGAAACTAAAGATGATTGGCAATGCAATACTATAAATATAAATTACGGTTAGAATAAACAATATAATAACCTTGGTTGTATCCGCGTCGCTTATAACCTCTACAATTTCCACGACGCGAAGTAAGAACACAAAAACTAGCCCAAGTGAAGATTTATTAACCCAAAAACACGACGACGATCCCGCTCGTGGGATTCGAACACAGAACCTGGTTCATGATCCCAACTAAACATAATTTCCAACCGAAGGATTTTGAAAGAGATTAGTTTCATTATTGCCACAGATTGATATCAGTTATGCAAAATGTTATTGAAAACTAGCAGTCATTCAACAGTTGTTTCTCCATAGAATAAGTGGATGACATAGTTCTGATTGGTTAAGAAGGTGTTACAATATAGAGTCTTCTGACAGCCTCGTTAATAATATAAACATCTTGACGATGAAATCTGCACTATCTAAGTGCGAAATTTCGCTTCACGACTGAGGTATATCAATATCTAAACTGATGATGGAGAGTGAAGTATATGAATGTATCGACCACTTCACTGGTTTCGGAAGTCCAACCAGTATTGGCGGGTTGATTTCTGACCAAATTTCAGTATGGATTTAGAAAACTCAGCTGGCATTCGTTGATCCGTGGCTTGAGCGAGATGAACCTCTGCGAACCAAAGGACGACCACACTGTCCAGCACTTCGTTGTTTCCAACCTGTGGCTGTGAAACATGACTTTTGAAAATAGAGGACCTCGAGGGTTAGTAGTATACAATGATGTATGTCTTTGAGACAGCACTTAAATGTGCCGACACCACTAATTCAGCATTGTTGAGATCAGACTCAGAATACTAGGTCAAGATGACAAATCATTTGATGATATAGGAAATGTTCACTGATGATTGATGAGATACTCATTACACATGTCTTAACACCACCTATCTCAACTTGCAACGTTAGCTGGAGTAAGAATATGTTTAGAGAAATCTAAGGTTGGCCAAACCAAAACGTGACATAAGTACACGAAATCACTGATGGTTGATCTGAGATATTTTGGTAAGTCCAGACAATGTGATTGAAGTTTTCACTGTTTTGTCTGGTCTTCGCTAATTGTTATGTCTGAATTGCTTAATACTTACACATGGAACCACTGCGATTCCCACGACGCAACGTAAAAACACCAAGACTGGTACAAGTGATGATTTATTAACTTCAAAACACGACGACAACCCTAGTCGAAAATACATTCATTTGTATATTGGTTGTACACCCATTCTGAATATTAATAAGGATGAAATCACATATATAAGAAAGATGCCCATAGTTATAACAAATCACATCCTGCATGTTATGCTGAGCATAGTTCAGGTTAATTTAATACAAGAGTATCGTATCTTGGATAAACATCACACTCAAATATATCAGTGTTATACCGAATAAGGTATCATACTGGGAAACATAACAAATATTATATGGAGTTACAAACAGAAGTAATGTTGATCATAAATCACAATGACTTAAAATTGTGGTTTTGTCTCTTCATTCAGTTATATCACCTCCCGCTTTCTTGAAATGGATACGTAGGAGTAAGTTTTAAGTAGTGGTTATTCGAAGAGTTCTTTTTCTTTTTCAAACCCGCTAGGATCTTTCGGCCGTTCGCATGGTTGCGTTCCAGGTTTTTATTATGTTAAGGGTTCACGGTGAGTATTAAACAACTGGACCATTCAAGTCGTATACAATGATATACAATTTCAATTCAAATCACCTTTCGATAGGAAATGCAATGACTGAATATTATCATTTATGATGATTATCTTATACTTGACATGGTTGAACTCAACTAATCATAAATTACTATCAGAACTTTAGGAATTCATATCAAAGTTAATTTTTAATATGAACATGAATGCAACGTGATTTAAGAGTATTTTTTGTTACTGACAGCTGATGAATCCCGTATCATAATGATCTACATGTCCATTGTGCTTTGTTCCTTAATGGTTCATCATTTGAAATCCATCCATGATGAAAACTATTTCAAAACGTCTCATTGCATTTCTTTCTTACTACTACTATATAATTGCTTTTCTGTAAACTTGTTACAAATGATTAAAACACTAATACCCCTTGTGTTTGAACACTTAGACATAGACTTACTAATTGCTTTTTCGTCATCAGAAGTCTTCTACTCTTGAAATCCGAACAGAAAACAAAGAACAAGAAGTATGGGAGGAGCGTCACTTTGAAGGTTATTTTACCTGAAGATAACAGTAATAATTATTGAACTATATGTAACTTTAAAATACTAAAAGTTTCAGGAGAACATTCTAACATTTATAGAATTTTCTTGTAGAGTTCTAAGAAAAATCTAACCATGGACATATATTTTTTAAGCATTTTCCTGACTTTACCTGGTGTTGTTTTACTTATAGCTTCCCATTATTATTTAGGATTGCAACTGATCAGTTTCATGTTGTCATATGTGCATCCTGTGCGAATTGCATCGATATAACCCTAAGTCACAAGCTGACGAGTCACAAATGGGACGAAACGCGCGTCCTGGATTCCACTGCTAGCCACTATCCATATTTGCTTAAATTTTCCTGACTTTTGGAAAAATTCTCCAAGCAACTATCATAGACATCAAACAGACGATCATCGACTTTATTCATATGATCTCTTATGAGCCAAAAGTTTATATTATCAATCGTAGTATTTTTATAACAGGTTCCCTCAAACTGAAGTCAATCTGCCGTCTAAATTATATAAATAAATCTCCAGTTAACTTATTCCATTAAAATATGTTCAATATATAGTGGCTGATCCTATGTTGAGCCCATATAGCTTATTCTAGCTTCCGGATAAGCTAATTTATCCATCCTTTTCAAGCTACACTTTGACCTTGTTAATTATTCACTTATCAACCCTGACTGATTTTATATGAGTGTATGTGTGCGTGTGTACATCATATCCTACTCATCACATGTCTGTAGCTTGTTTTTTTGTGACTATAAATATTAATTAACACTCGATTAAATCGAGTTGGCTTACACGCCTTCCTCCACTGTGTGCCGTCTCGTTTCTTCACTTCCTTCCTACGTCTCTCTGATTATCTGTTTCGATCAATGATTGTACAAAACATACATATTCAAATATCTATTCTTATATTTGACTTATTTAATTCCATTATTCACTAACGCGATCTAATGTCGATAATTACATATACGAGGATTGACGATATGTATATTTCATTACCAATCAACTATACGATCTAACTCAAATTAGATCTCAGGTCGCTAAAAATGAATGTCGAAATTCATTCTATTTTAACTTTTCAATTTCATGAATCTTCAATTATTTTTTTTCCTAAAATGAAAAACAAACTAAACAGAAAGAATGTGATTTAAAAACACTGGAAAATGGATTTATTCCTCAAGGGAGATGTTCAATGCTTCAATATATAGATGTGTATACATATCGTTTTGTTTTGATAGCTTGTTGATACCTTGGTATTGTTATTGTTGTTGTTGTTTTTATCAACAAATAACTATTTGTATTTTCATCATTTCTGCTGTTTTGTTTATTTGTTACCAGGTTAGATTTTTTGCATTTGTATCAAAATATAACATTCGTCCATTTTTAAATACCCCCCTTGCTCTGTCCCCCCCCCATTTTTCCTACGCATCTAACTATCTATCTACCCATCTACTTTAACACCTTGTTATTCTTGTCCAAAGTTCATCAATTAGAAATTCTTTTTACACACACCTAGTTAATATCTTCATAGTTTCATTCTTAGTTATTTTGCATTATTTCTTTTGTTTTGGCATTCATATTTCATGTATACTAATCTCTGTAAGATTGTTTCATTGAATTTGTAAGTAAATATTGTGCACTGCAAGAGTTTACAATTTGCAAAGCACGTTCCAGATCATGTCTGTATGCTTATGTGAGTTAATGAGTAAGTAGGTACACTTGTATGTCATATAGTCCCATGTACATTGATAAGTATGTTTCTGTGTGATTAACTGTGTTTATAGGTACACGTAAGCGATAAATATACAATTATAAATAAATCTTATTAAATATTGAAAAATATGTTTGAAATGTTGGAGTAATTAACAAAACATACGCCTGACGAGTCCCAAATAGGACGAAACGCTCATCCTGAATTCCATTGCTAGCCACTATACATCTTTGCTTATAATGCGTATGAATTAAGGCTATATCGAGGCAATACGCATAGTATACACATATGCCAATAAGAGACTGATCAATTTCAGTCCAAAACATCAATGGGAAGATACAAGTAAACAATACCAAGTAAGTTTATATTTCTTATCAATGAAAACTGTTATAAGAACATTAACATATGAATACATAACCACTGGAATTCAAACACACCAACCATCAAACAAGTATCAGCAATTCAGTGACCGAATTATTAAGTGCTTATCTCAGAGCCTAATGACCCACATTTTGATCCTTGAAAGAGTTGTTAATGTAAATTACCAGTGAAGAGTACAATACTGGGACGAAACAAATATATTTGGTTTATAATGGTACCTGAAAAACAAAGTGAACTGATTAATCTTTTTATTCTACTGTGGAATACTTCAACAGCCTACATACATAAATTACTGTAGAATGGTAGTTTACTGATGAAAGCACTAATCTTTCAACTAATCAAGTCGAAAACTTGGAACCAATGTCATCTAATTCGATTTTACCCAACTTTGTAGTGTATGAAACCTGTATAAAATAGTCTGTACGTATATAAAGCCCACAGAAACAAAACTGTAACTGTCAGATCCATCCGGAAGTTTGATATCGTCAGACTGCTGAAACAATATTCAATCTTATATACATTTCTAAATCTAGTCATTTTGTAATATAAATGGCACAAAAATTAATCAATATCATTGACGTTATCTATCACACTTCCGATATATTTGGGTTCCTTCTCATGAGTCAATTAAAGCTAGACCACCATGGAAAACCTAGAAGCACTGGACGGCCGTTTCGTCCTTTTTTATTTCTTGATCGACTCTTGAGATAAATATTGAGTGCACGCCAGTTAGATGTTAGCAGTTCAGGTAACGACATCTGATTAATGTACATCATTTTCGATGCATATTACCAGCAAATACGATGTCTTCGGTTAGGCTCTTTTGTAACTTGTACAGTGAAAGGTCGTAAACTTTTCACAAACGCACCTGAATAGGTTATGCAATTAATTGACACAATCATGTGTTAAAGCAAACAAGAAAACAGATAACTTGTTGAAATAGTAAGAACAGGTAGCCCAGATATTTAAGCAGGCCGCCTTGAAAACAGAAATTCAAATCTGTCATTTGCATACAACATATTCAGATAAGTTTAATATAACTTCAATTCAATATGTCCACTTAATAAGATCACCCAGTTTATTGAGTGTGTTACGATTAATCCTCTTACACCAGTAATACGAATAACCTTCACTGTACATGCTTTACCCACTAATTATTCTGACATTGATTGAGCCACACAATATTCTTTTTGTCCCCAATCAGAATATGAGATATGCTAGTCAATAATAACTCTTGATAATATACAGTAATTACAAGACCACAAAGCTCTATCAATGACAAATCACGATCTGTACATAACTAGGTTATTTATAGTACGAAACTGCATAACAAATACATCAATTATTAGCTATGATTTATGCATGACGAAATATATATACCCTCGACCAACTATTTGACTAATATGTAATAACAATAAATGTAATAGTCCACCTCATAAAATCCCACCTCCTTCACGTATTTGAAGTCACTAACTTCTGGTCTAAGCCATGTTGGTAGATGCAGACTATTTGGTTGGGGTCCACGTGACTATCTTAACCAATGGTTGGAGATTCTGGGTGACATGGCTCAGAATCGATCACAATGGTGTAGATCCATAAACTCTCTGTCTTCCCGTAAACTAAGAGATTAAAATTACTTTATACTTTTATTTCTATGAACTAATTCTTTCTTCCTGTATACGCAATCTTTCTTTTATATATTACTATCATTGAAGTAAGTACTTTTATGAATTTGGTGCTCATATTGTTGTGCTAATGAGATATGGCGACTTGAACCGATGCATATATGCGCTTGGTCCTACGTTGTAACTGACTGACTGACTGTCCATAACTTACAAAGCCTATATGACTTTGATTTACTCCTATTTATCAGATCATTAATGAAATCCATTAGTTACGAATGTAACTAACTAATCAATCAGGTTACATTTCAATCATTCTTATTTTTATATCTGTAACGTCGTAGAACACATTAATTTCAAGATTTAACAATAAATAAAACACAAGACAGGATTTAATAAACTTGTTTTAATTAAATATAACCCTTTTTTATTGAGATTGATATCAGTAACTACTTGTTTGTCATAATCTCCGTTTCCTACTTTATTCTTTCAGTTCCCTTTTCTTACCCATTACTAATAAATTGACTTATTTATTATTCTTAAAACAGTTGTCTTCTCTTAGCATTCATATGATAAAATGGTGGAAAAATTTGTAGCTCAGGTGGATGATTTTGATGGAGTTTTTTTCTGAGCTGGATGGTTTGGTCGTGGAGCTTTCATCGTAAATAAGAAGTAAACAATGACAGGTTTAAGGTCAACAAGAACCAATCAACATCGAGGTGTACAGAACAAGCTGTGAACCACATGTTTAGAAATTCGAACACTTCACTTCCACCTGAAGTTTGTGCGGTAATGTAATACCTACTAGTATCCAGGATCTCTACTGTCTTAAGGTGAACGTGCTCATCTAAACTACAAGCATATAAAATCTACAAATAACTACCAGACTGACTAGGATTAGTTACATCGAGTGACTAGACCAGCATCCAATCGATATTACCAAGTTTCAGAGACCGAACTGAAACAACAAGAAGTGAATTGTGATAATTAGAAGTATTTGAATTATTGTAAAAGCTAGGAATCACAGAAATAACACGCTTTAACCATGAAGTACATATGTAACAAACTAATTTGTCCATCTCATAAGCAGAAGAAGAAGAAGAGGAGGAAGAAGGAACAACGTAAAAGTTAAAGAGCGGGATTTTTTTTAAAGCGAAGTTTGTTTGAATGGATTAATTAATTAATTAATATGAAATTTGAAAGCCGGCAACATTGTGCTATTTTCACTTGTTCAAATTTATTTCTTTGATTAAATGATAGACAGATTTGTTTCATCATGTGTGGGCACGCCCTGACTTACATGTATATCTGTATATATCTATGTATTTCTACGCTACCTTCATATAAATATACATGGATACATATTTGAATAAGCATTCTATGCAACCACGTGAACAAAAAAACATCTGTATATTAGGAGTAAGGAAAAGAAAAACTTATCTATCTGGTTCCTTCATTTCTAGTTTCTGTTTGTGTTAATTGTTACACAGATATCCATTATCATTATGCTTTCAAATTTCAAATTTACTATATATGAATTTAATCCAAGTTGTTCAATAGTCTTTGTGTAAGTGTTATACTGTATAATTATGCTAGAATAGTCTTAATAAACCACCACCCTCTCTCTCTCTGTGTGTGTGTGTCTTAATTTCGTAACTAATAGACCACCCATCAATATTTCTAGTTATCTAATTTTATACGTATTTAAGCATTGACCAAATCAGACCAGATTTACAAAGAATAATTTAATGCCAACATCAATATACTTTAAATAATAAGCCAAATATAATTACAGTTTAGATAATGAAGTCAAACTTTAAAAGCTAATGGGATTTGATAATTCACATCACAAACTGACTTTAGCTATTGAAAACTAGAAAATATCAAATAGCTGTCTCGTCCTAATATAGGACTCCGCAGCCGTAATTTATAGGATTAGTGGGTGATTTGGGGACGAAATCCTCAGATGGGGCCCTGAAAACAAATTGTAGTATGAATATTAGTTTCTGAGGCTTAACAGTCTTACAATAAGTTAGTGAATTTCAAGCGAAAAATGCCCTATCAGCTTTCTGGAATCTAAATACAATACTCGTATCTACATCAAACTTTGTTAAAACTACTCGAATCTGGAAAACATGTTAACAAGTGAACACAGGCCACTTATTTTGATCTTATTTGAATTTTCCCGTATATTTCCGTATATCCAAGATTATGCAATAAAACCGCGATTATAACGGAGTACTCATCACTTCAATCACCAAGTTATTATTAACAAGAAAATAACAAAATAACTAATTTACACTGACTGATCATTGAGTACTGACAAATTCTATGTCTGTCTAGTCTTATAGCTCTAATGAAATAGTAATGTGGTCGCTAGTTTAAATGACTCGACATCGTATGCATTACGTTAAGATATTAGGTGGCTGGCAGTGATCAGCAAAATACCTGCCTAATTTAGGATTCGCGACAGTTGCTACTCATCCGCAAAGCGTACTTGCAATCTTAGGGATGAAGATGCTCTCTGTTGCATTAAAAATCACACCATCCACAGAGGTATTCGGGTTGCAATTAGTCTCTCGTAAGACTGAGATATTTACAACTGATAGTTCATCATGTAGTAACCAATGTCTTTTTGTCTACTATTTAGAGCTAGTCGAATTCCACAGGTCAAGTTGTGATATAGCCTAATTTCAAATTCAACAGGAACATCAATCAAACACACTTGCTAACGAGTACAAACTAGCACGAAATGTAGGTAAGGTGTTCCTTACTGAATACTTCTAGCCACTTAACTGACCAATTCATTATAAAAGTCAAACTCTTTATCAATACCTAAAATCACTGATGTTGTTTAATTTATTTCCTATGGGAAGAGAGTAATTTCATATACTTGAGAATTTGACTAATTTCAAGTTAATAATGTTCATCATTTGCCTCATCGAAATTGATAAAATAGTGTTATTTTCTCTTAGATTAAATAATGTTTATCTCTTCAATTTAGACAGAATCATTAGAAGTCATATCAAGTTATTGTTGATAAAAATTAGATCGTTATACACATAAAGAATCGTTTAGAGTTCTATCTCACGCTCCATTTTGGCTTGTTTAGGAATAGGTTGGGAGAAAACTAGAGGCTGTCTAAACCAAGTTGTAACGTTAACCAATAAAATCAGTCACTGTTAATTTGAACTTTTTCGGTAGATACAGACCACCTGGTTCGCAAAAAGCATCTGGAGACGTTGGGTGATATGACCAAAATCGATCCAATGGCACTCTTTGTTTGATTCCACGAGTTTATTCTTTTAGTGGGACTACAATTTGCGAAAGGATCGACTGAACTTAAGATAACGAAAATTGGGTTTTCTTACGAAAATCATCCATCCATTTCGTTAGTTAGCGTTTTTATTTATTTATTTTATTTATTTAAACAAATAAACATTGGTACAAACAGGCACCAAATATATATACACACCACACAAAGCATTCGATTTGTGTGAGGGCTCGGATACTGCTCGGGTACCAAAACCGAAATAGGTGGTTTCCTCAGAGGGCCACACATGGAGCCTTTGACCTGACGGTACAATCCACAACGCAGTGGAGCAACGTATGGAGATGCAGTCACATGATAGCCAGTCACCAACGATTGGTGAATACATCATTTGTTCCTTCAGGATTCTGCCGTCAACCCATGTGCACGATTGGTTTGGAATGAGGGTATTCCAACTCCCCTAGATAGATTCTCCATATCCACCAATCCGGTTAAATTGCCGGACATTCTCTTTCCATCCTCTCAATTTCGTAAACAACAGAAATGACGCGAGGAGGCAGTGAGTAGGATTTCCGTGGTAGTGGTTGTATGTGCGTGTCCATGTGAGAGCATTAGGAGAGGGAGGACTAACTCTCCCCACCCTCGACCGTTCCAGTGCATTTGGGGGCCCTGGTTTATAGGTGACATTAAAAGTGACCGTATTCAGTAATGAAAACCTTGACTCTAATCCCTAAGCTTAACTTCTAACTCTAACTCATAATCCCGATTCTTCACATTAATTTATAACCGTATTTAACCCTAGTAAGTGAAGTTTCTCAAGACCACTTTAGTATCCTTCAAAGGTCGCCCATAAATTTTAGTTTAACCATCCTTTCTTCTAGAAACGTATTATCCTTATTGAATCTTTTCTATTACCACTCTGTTATGATTTTTTGATAATTTCATCCCACTCTCCTGAAATAGTATGATAGCTTAATCAGGCGCACATGTGTCACGTTCTAAGTTGTTTATTGTTGTCAAACTGAGCTTATTAGTTAGTATGGTATTAGTATTTAAAAAAATATGTACAATAACAGAACTCTCACTGTGAAGAGAGATGCTTTACTGTGGAAGTTTTTAAGTTAACCATATTAATCGTGAATTAGGTCAATTCACTTTTAAATCTACCATTCGTAAATGAGTTTACGTAACATTCATATTGTTCATAAAGTATTTATTAAAATGAGTTTTGATAAACACTAATTTATTATCAGAAGAGGTTTTGTGAAGATTGTAGTAATTTCAATAGTTAAGATCATGCGTGAGACGGATCGGTCTTGGATTCGAATCCCACGAGGCGGGGTCGTGGGTGCGCACTACTGAAGAGTCCCACAACAGGACGGAACGGCCGTCCAGTGCTTCCAGGTTTTCCATGGTGGTCTAGCTTCAATTGACTCATGATCTCAACTATTGAAACTAATCTAATATTCTGTTTATCAATGATGTGTTCTACATTATTGTGTATCATTCTAACTGAGATTTAGCTCAAGGAATAGATGTAAACACAACTAGTTTTTTTCATTAGTATACATTAAATTACTGATTTATATCATAAGAGGTTTTACGGAGACTGTAGAGTTTCATAGTTGACTTCACGAGTTGATCTTGATTAAAAGATCCGTGTAAACCAAGAAGTGTTAGTCAGTTGTTTCTTCTTAGTCTATAGCTCTTTATTAGTAGGAATTCACGACCCACAAGGGATCGAATTCAGGACTTTCAGGCTTCACAATTAACTATTAACTTTTAAACTATTGGCACGGTATATAAAAGTTTACATTTGTAACTTAAATCATCTATAGAATGACTCAGTGGTGTAAAGGTTAAGAGATTGTTATAAAACCTGAAGGTTCCGATTCCGACTGTTGTTGTGGAATTGTGAACAGATATTGTTCATGAACCACAATACTAGAACGAAACAATTGTCTAATACTTTATGTTTTTCAATAAAATCTCAACTGACAATAATCCATGATAAATATCACATACAAGTTAACATAATCTCATTTTGGAGAGAGCAAGAACAACGATTCTAACAGAATAGCATGAATTCATTTTATTTCGTAAGTTCTCGTCATCTGCTTACAACCTGTGAAATAAAACGAATTCATGCTATTCTGTTGGAATCTTTGTTCTTGTTCTTTCCAAAATGATAAAGGGAACTATGTGTATAAACTAATCTCATTTCATTGTTTTAACCCTAATGTTAATTTACCAGAAAAGTTCAATCATGCAACAGTATAAATCTCCCCACACACACACACACCTACTATATATTTTAAACAAAACTAAATGAAGTGGAGAAAAAAATGAAGTTGTAATTTGTTGAAGGTTTATTCTGAAGTATCATCCACTTTCACACATTTAGTAAAACACTTAATCTTGTATGTTAATATATTCATTATCAATCATTAGGGAAAAGTCTAGAACATTACAGAAATGATAACAAGATCATATATCATCATCTCTTATAACTTTCATCTTCTTAAAACTCTACTTATTCTCTAATCTTCCATAAAACTAGTGACATATTGAAGATTGATATTTCATGTTAATAGTTTAATAACGAATATTTTTCTCTTCATTGATGATAAAATGACATGACAAGATACAATTTTCCTTTTTCTTTTAGTTTGATTAAGTATCAATAAGTGAATAACCGATACATATATATGTATTTACATAAACTTTAAGTTACAAACATCTATGTATATATGTTCACTTCATCTAGTTGTGTACGTATCGATTTCTTTGTTTGTTTATTTCCAATAAGGATTGTTCACCCATTTCAGTTTAGTATTCATCGTCAATTTATCAAACTTACTTACTTACTAACTTATTAATTACTATGCTCTAGTTGAATTTTCGAATGTTTTATGATCACCGTTATAAATCAGAAAACAGCTCCTTAATGATGTTGAATAAAAATCATCCTTTATGAAATATTCATTGAATTTGGGAATTAGAACACTGAATAAGTCCTATTTGCATTTAGATCTTGAAATTTTTCTTTTCTTTCCGGGATGGTTACTAGTATACATTGTTTAAGAGATTTGGGTAGGACAATAACATAGTTTGAACATTACAACTAAATATTCAGTCTATAAGAAACTTATTTTTTGTGAGATTGGTTGAGCATAACAGAGTATGATACTTTACTATGAACAAATTGATGAGTATAGTTGATGATTTCTTCATATCGCCAACTCATCTAAGTAATGTTAGGGAGGCAAAGAAAATCATATCATCGATAATAATAAAACCTGGAATGAAGTCTTCTTTACTATAGGCTTCTAAATAAATAATCTATAAAATTAAATTATTAATAAGACAATGAGTTTGAATAATTTTTTCTGGTTGGCGTTATTTTAACAGAGAAGATTTGGAAGATGTAAAAACATTTACATATATGGGCAGCATCATTGATGAACACGGTGGATTTGATGCAGATGTGAAGGCGCCGATCGGCAAAGTAAGAACAGCATATCTACAACTGAAACACATCTGCAATTCAAAACAACTGTCTGCGCACCAACACCAATATCAGAATTTCCAATACAAATGTCAAGACAGTTCCACTTTACGAGGTGGAAACCTGGAGAACTACGAAAGTCATCATCCAGAAGAAATAAGTGTTCATTAACAGTTGCCTACTCAGAATACTTCGGATCCGTTGACCGGACATTACACTATCAGCAACAACCTACTGTGTGAGAGAACAGATCGGATTCCAGTGAAGGAAGAAATCAGGAAGAAGTGTTGGTTGTGGATAGGACACACATTGAGGAAAGTACCCATCTATGTCACAAGTCAAGCCCTCACTTGGAATCCTCAAAACCAAAGGAGAAGAAGAAGAAGAAGACCAAAGAACACATTACGTCGAGAAATGGAGACAGATATGAGAAGAATGAATAACAATTGAGTAGAACTGGAAAGGAATGCACATGATAGAGTGGGTTAGAGAATGCTGATCGGTGGCCTGTGCTCCATCGGGAGTAAGAGGTTTAAGTAAGTAAGTAAGTAAGACATTGAGTTTGGAATGTCAGTTATCAATCTCGGGAAGCCAGACTTGTAATGGATAACTTCATGTTTAAATGTTAGAGTGTAAAATTACACATCACAGATTCTAATAACAGAAAAAGCACCAATTCTTTCAAGATTATGGATACTCTTTGTTGACGGGTACCAATCAGGATAAAACCTACCTTTCATACTTCCTATCGACTGAGCATCACTATGTAATGTGTTTTTTATGAGGACACAACAAAAAAAACAAGTTGATCGAGCAAACAAATTCAAAATGACATGAATTAAGATGTTACATAAACTTTAAATTTTACACCATGAACCACCCTACATCATATTTTTCGAAAGTTTTAGTTAATTGTGATCGGAGTAACCTTCTTTTTTTTCTTACTGGCCAGGAAGTTTATTTCACGGAAAGTAGTGAACATATATACACAAAACACATGCACACACATACAAAACTAGAAATCATTGAATATTTCACCCCCTTTCTTTTCAATGATCGTTTCGACTACAGCTTAAAGACACTGTGTAATGCACATACGCCCACTCATAACATATTTCTTTCCTAAAAAACAAACAACAAATAACCAATCAGATTCGAATAAGTTATAACACTTAATCTTTTTATTCGCTAATAAATAATTTTGAACAAATTAATTAAATAAGATAAATTCTGTTAAAATAGGGAAGATTTTCTTAGGTGTGCACATTTTTTTCGCACCTTTTTAATTGATAAATAATTTGGAATCTTCATCATAATTGTACAGCAATTTTAGTATCTTTTCTAGATTTCTGGACGATAAATCTTGATCACTACATTCATGTTACAATCGAACTCGATGACATTAACTACTTATATGCGTAATATATGTCATTGTCCAATAAATCAATGTAATTGTCTAAATTCATTACCTACATATATTGAACCATTAAATTCTATATCATCGGCTTATAAAAATGATCATGAAAATCTTCAACATCTTCCTCCTTCTCATCATCATCATTATTATCCATATGATAAGAAATCATATCAGTTACAATTGAAAATGAGACAAACATATACTACTGATATTAGTAATAGTCGTAGTAACGGTTGTGGTAGTGTTAGTAGTATTAGGAGTAGCAGTGATAGTAGTAGTAACAGTAGTAGTAGTAATAGTAGTAATACATGTTGTATATCATCTCCAAGTAATAAAATTAAAAACATTGATCCAATGGATTTAACAAATCCAATAAATTCTTCTAATGAAGAATTATTTCCAACATGTCGATTATTTCCATTAGATAAAATACAGAGAAAAGATTGTCAATATGAATCACTATTGGATCATACAAATGTACATTGTTGGAATGATTATCAACAAATTGATCAAATCTGTTCACAATCATCCACCTCTATATCAATATCACCAACATTATCATCATCATCTATACAGTCTACTGGAAAGATTAATCCATTTAGTTTATTCATACCATCATCAGTAAAAACAACATCTACATCTGTATTACCAATTTCTTCATTTCAATCTGAATCTAATGCACATTTATTAAGAGTATTGAATCATGAGTTGATTCCATGGTATAGTGATCATATTCATACAATTAATCAATATCATTCTACTATTAATAATCATAATAATTCAGATTGTACTTTACCTAATCATTTCACTGAAACAAATTGGTATCCAAATATGTTAACATTCAATGAACATTTGAATATATTCGGATGTAAACCATCGAATTTATCAAAAAATGACATAATGATTATGAATAAATCAAAAACTACAAATATTATTAGTAATTATACTACTACAGATACATCTAGTAGTACTACAACTGTTGATACTACTAATAGTAGTATAATGACAAATAATGATGGATTAGAAAAATATTGGTCAACGGAAGACATAATGTATAATCAATCATTAGAAATGAGTAAGTAAAAAATTGAGTTTAATATGGTTTTATTATACTGTATAGATAATGGTTGTTTGATTTGTAAGTAAAAATAACTGATTAAAACATTCTTAGGCGATAAATGAGCAATTTAGATTAATTGAATGAATAAAAGACTTCAAATAGTTGTGATATAACTTCACTGAATAGAATAGATCCCTCTAGCTGGATCGTGAATGAGCACTGCTGAGGAGTCCCACAATAGGATGAAACAGCCATCCAGTGCTTCCAGGTTTTCAATGGTGGTCTAGCATCAATCAGTTCATGATTTCAATCACTTTACTATAAAATCCTAATAACATAAGGAGCATATAGAGACTGTAGTATTTTTATAGTTGAAATTACGACCTGATTTTAGTTAGATCATCATTGAAAATATGAAAGCATTAGATGGCTGTTTCATCCTACTATGGGACTCCTCAAGAGTGTATATCCACGATCTTGCACACGAGACTCGAAGAAGGACTTTTAGTTTCCCACACGAACGTTTGATCTATAGACCACTCATTTCCATTCAATCTGTGATCTTGTGCATCCCTTTGTCCATTTCCTGAGGTTGATAGCTGTCTCACACCCAACACGGACTAAGCTCCACCGGCCATGGTTTCTCACAAAAACTCCAGTAATTACATATTGAGTCTGAGTGACTCATGCTACTTCTTTCCACCCTCTCATGTCTATCTGCCCAATTAGAACAAAGAAAAATCAGTCAGTTTATCTTATATATTTTGTCTTAAAAGTTATATGATAATACTCATCAATTACAAGAGGATAACATTACTGAAATCGCAATTTTTGCATAACTAGGTAACTAAGTAATGGGTATATAGTGAACTATTTATAATTTATGAACGGTAAAAAATATCGTCGATTAATGAATGTCAAATAGATGTTCATTCTAGTATGATACTATTTATTAATCCATATTTAACATGTTAGGTAGTTGGATATAGTGGGGAAAAAACACTTGACAGAGGTTTCGAACCAGTTGGCACTCATAAGTATACCTGCTGTTTTGAGAAAGTCAGTACTCCTGATTAAACTCAAACCAATGTCATACATTTTTACAATCTGAAATGTTACCACCGAGGTATACCGGCTGCTACAAGCAATATATATATATTGCCCAGCCAATAATATTAAAATTTACTGTATGGAAGAGAACAACGAAAATGAATCGGTGTTATGAAATACATACAACATCAATATACATTTCAGTTCGATTATCCTAAATTATATTTAATATAATTTATTAATTAATTAAAGGTTTATTTAATTCGTCTTAACCCAAACTTTAAATGTGAAAGTTAATTATACTACTTAGATGTTCAAACTAGACGTATTTTACAATCGAAATCTATGAATCATTAAATCCCGACGTGCAACATCCACAAACTGGAAAATGATGAATTCTGATTGACGAGAACAGAATGATCTACTGATCAACAGAGATCTTTTATATTGTAGGTAGTAGTTAAGTCTGGAATGCGCATTTCATTTTATCTGAGATTCATCAGTTAAATGCATTTGCATCACAGTCTTGGTGAGAAGAAGTACATTCAAATTAGTTAAAAACTGCTAAAGAATACTTGTCATTTTCTGTTTCTATGTATGAGAATAATCATCGTTTTTTTCCAATGTTCAATAAGAATGAAATATTTATCATTTTCGAACATTTTTTGTGCTTATTTAGCGTGTATAGTAGTATATGTAGAAAAGTGTAATATTCACTGAAGACTTTATTTTAATCAATAAAAGTTATCTACGTATGCCTTCTGTGAACAGGCTACTATAGTGTATCCCAACTTAGAGAATGAAAAAAGTAATTAAATTGAAAGTTAAAGCCTAAAATGACATCCCTAGTGAACATTATCTACTTATATGCGACATCCACTAACGAAATGAATGTAAAAACGCTAGGCGTTGCATACATATCAAACATTGAAAAGTAGATGCGCTAGAAATGCACACAGCTTCACTCCTTCATTTGATTACAATTCTTAGTTAGTACTTTTTTCAGCCACAATTCTCTAGATCATAAATGCTCGACTTTTTTTTCTATCATTAAAGATGTTTTATATTAGTGTCTAACTAGTTAGTTGATATTTAAATATATATATTAGGAAGCTAGATCTAGTCAGTAGGAAACTCTGGACATATATTTCATTTTAGTGGGCAATTCTCATCTACTTGTACCTGTAACTGATGCTCCTTGTAGGACTGGAATCCACCTTATCCAATTTCACAGTCCGAGATATTATCATTGGGTTAAGGTATTTAGATTAATGAACCACTTAATTCTAACTAAGGTAATGTTTGTCTAGCCCTTATTAGTAATTAGATTTTACCGTTTGCATCCAGCCACTAAATATCAAAAAACATTAAGTTATGTTGTGCTCTCTTTTATCATGTGGGACAGACATTGATGATGTCGTCTAGAACGATAACGAAAGTTTCGGAGTCAAATACACTTAATCCAAATGACAAAACGCAGCCGAAACATATGTCTGGGCTAGGAATCTTTTTCGCCATTTCAACATCAATACTCAGTACGTATGATTTCTACTAACCAAGATTAGTGATCACATTCCATCTGGATCAATAGATTTTGATTATTACTAAAATAGTAGAAAAGCATGAAATTGATCACTAAATGGTGACGTGTTAATTTACGTTTGAATGTTACTACTATTTTGGTGTTGTAAAGACTATTAAATTCGAAGTTCAAAATTCTTGACTGATTTAGTTTAAACAACCATTTCAATTCAGCTGTTTCGTCCCAGTTTTGGTTTTTTCAGAATACCTAACCCACAACAACATCAGGAGTTGAATCTGGGAACTTCTTAACTTTCGGATCAATCAGTTGTAATCCAATAGTTCCCATTTCCAACTGAATACTGAGTTTTGTTCCTCCTTCGTTACAAAGGAATTTTCTTAAGTATTCACCCATTCAACCTTTTTCATCAAGTTAAATAGATCTGATGGGTTTTGTGGATATTATAGTAATTTCAATGGTTAATATCATGAGTCAGTTGAAGCTAGACCACCATGGAAAACCTGGGAGCTGGATCGTGAATGAGCGCTGCTGAGGAGTCCCACAATAGGACGAAACGGCCGTCCAGTGCTTCCAGGTTTTCCATGGTGGTCTAGCTTCAACTGACTCATGATCTTAACCATTGAAGTTAAATAGATCTATTAGATTAAAGAAAGGCTACGAAATGAATTAGAAAGTTGTTAAATTTTATAGTTCAGGTTTGTTATTGTTCGATGTACTGCCCCTCATATCAACAGGAAATATCACAATTTAATTGTGATTGATTTAGAATGAGGTATCATGTTTCCAAGTTTAACGAAGATAGTAATCAGGGTTGTGTACTTATCTGAGTTATATAATTGTAATAAACAAGTGATTACTGTATTTTGGATCTGCATTCCCATAGCTGTTGATACTAAGGACCACAACTTGTCACTCTCTATTGTTATATGTGAATCCTGAGTAGAACACCTGAAAACTGTATTTATGTTACAAGTTTTTGTTAGTTTGGCAACCGAATCCAGTAGGCAAGTTTTTTCAAAACTTTCTTCTTTCTGTTTTATTTTAAGGAAATCCACAGATCAAATCAATACCGAGTCCATGTTCTGTAATAGCATCCTCATCATCATCACCAATCGTACTAACATCATCAGCATTGACAACCCCAACATCAACACTGCATTGCACTAAAATATTGAATCAATCCATTTTATATAATAATAGTAACAATAATAAGAAACCAATTAGTAATCGTAATCGTAATCGTTCACATACTGGGGAATTTAAAACAAATGAATTCAATAATCCTATCATACAACAATTTGTAAATTCTAAGAAATCCAGATATGCTACTGATAGTAGTACTACTAATCATTTAAGTAATATTCATCATAATAAACATATATCACATCAACAGTTTATTGATGATAATCTTAATAATAGTTCGCTTATCGATGATGGACTTAAATCAGCATATATTGAACATGTTACATTCAATAAAACTCAAGGTCAGGAACAAATGTTAAACAGCGAAATAAACCGAAGATCAAATATTAGCAGAAACGATAATATTAATGATACAACTGATGATGAATATGATGAAGATGATGATATCGCCAATGATGGAGATTGTTTAATGACAGACAAAACAAACGTATCATGTAATTTTCATAAAATTCTCAATAATAATAGTAATAATAAACCACGAAAAGAACGTACTGCATTTACTAAACATCAGATTTGTGAATTAGAAAAAGAATTTACTACTCATAGTTATTTAACAAGATTACGACGATATGAAATAGCTGTAGCGTTGAATTTAACTGAAAGACAAGTAAGTCTGAAAGAGTTTTTGACTCACAGTTCATTGATATTGATGCATTGAACATTTGTTCAACCTGTTTCTAGTTTACGTTACTGATTGATCATATTCAAACAACTAATGAAAATCAGGAGGCACTAAAAGGTCGTCTCATCCTAGTACATGAACCTCTATCAGTGCACATCTGCCACCCCAACAGGGACCAAACTCAAAGCCTTTGGTTTCGTAGTAGACATTTAATCTGTATTCATGCATTTATATCATTATTAGTAGGGATTTGAATTATTCTTATGTTAACATTCAGAACTGAGACTTATCATCGTTTATTGACATATCTGGTTCCTGAACGGATAGCCTTTGATCATAAGTTTTAGTAAAATCAAAGTCTGGTTCACAGTAAACAAGTTAGTGACCATCCGGAATAATTCTATCAGTGAACAAACCAATGGGTGTTTGGAGCAAAAGGCACCGGGTTTGAGTCTCGATGTTAATACAAGGAGATGAGTACGTCCAATTAATGAGTTCAAGATGAAAGGAAACACACATTCTGAATTATACTGTCAGTCGCAATCCATCTGCTGTATATCTAATCATATTTTTAGGTATTGTATGATGAAGTTAGTCATATATCTGTTTCTAAGTTGCACAATCGAGATTTAAACTTTAAGTATATATTTGAGTGATTTGTTCAATAAACAAACGAACTGGAGAAACAAGGTGAAACTTTCTGGAAATATCTGAAATGTTAAAAGGTGATTACGAAGATAATACATTGAAAAATGGAACAAACGTTTCTGCGAGGGCAGTGAAGGCTTTGAAGATGGTATGAGGTAAAGATGTGTTTAGTATCCTATACTTCTCGATTACTAATCCACGGTTTCAATTATCTTAGTGAAATAAATTTAAGATCATTTGGGGGCGTCGAAAAACCCTATCAAAACACCTAACATCTCAGTAAAGTACACGTGATGTCGAATCAACAACTAGACTGGTAACTAAAATACAGTTTCGTCAATAGAATTCGATCAACACACTAAAAACTAGATAAGTATGATATCGATCACACTAGTCAGTAATCAATTAATTTTTACCACTAAAATAAAAAGACCAGTGTAGCAGCAGTCTTAGCACTAATAAGTCTGAACATACACAAAGGGAAAAGCAAGATTCTTCGATACAACACAGCATGCACCAATCAAATCACACTTGACGGAGACGATTTGGAAGATGTAAAAACATTTACATATATGGGCAGCATCATTGATGAACACGGTGGATTTGATGCAGATGTGAAGGCGCCGATCGGCAAAGTAAGAACAGCATATCTACAACTGAAACACATCTGCAATTCAAAACAACTATCTGTGCACCAACACCAATATCAGAATTTCCAATACAAATGTCAAGACAGTTCCACTTTACGAGGTGGAAACCTGGAGAACTACGAAAGTCATCATCCAGAAGAAATAAGTGTTCATTAACAGTTGCCTACTCAGAATACTTCAGATCCGTTGACCGGACACTACACTATCAGCAACAACCTACTGTGTGAGAGAACAGATCGGATTCCAGTGTAGGAAGAAATCAGGAAGAAGTGTTGGAAGTGAATAGGACACACATTGAGGAAAGCACCCACATGTGTCACAAGTCAAGCCGTCAATCGGAATCCTCGAAACCAAAGGAGAAGAAGAAGAAGAAGACCAAAGAACACATTACGTCGAGAAATGGAGATAGATATGAGAAGAATGAATAGCAATTGAATAGAACTGTAAAGGAATGCACATGATAGAGTGGGTTAGAGAATACTGGTCGGCGACCTATACTCCATTGGGGTAACAGACGTAAGTAAAATAAAACTATCAGAGGAAATATTGATAAAACAAGACACAACAGATCTGATTTTCAATTATCACTATGATTATTATTGAAACTAGAAGGAATTCAGTTGCTTATTTAAATTTTGAAAAAAATAATATGTATTTCATTCATTGTTTGAATGAAATGAACAATAACAGGTGCAAAGCTATACAGATCACTGTGTACAAACATGTGCCTTCCTTTTGTGTGTATTACTTTTCGATTAATCATAATCATAATGATACTCAATATATGAATACCCACCCCGAAAACTAATATTGGACTGTATTGCCATGGTATTCATGTTTACTAAGATCATTAACATTATATGTACATTTGTACTATTCTACAACAATCGTTACTGTAGAATTCTGATGACTATGTCTACAATTTTACTTCATAGACAACAACAACAACTACTACTACTGATCATATTAGTAATCATTATTATTATGAATATGATATAGTAGTCATAGTAAATAGAGTTGAGACCTATTAGAAATATAGAGATTTGTAGATGTGTATTTGTGTGTATAAGTATAAATCAAACAAAAAATAAATGAATATCTTTTCTTTATTATCATCGGTAGAGTGATAGTTTTGTTTAGTGTTGTGGATAGTGTGAAATAAATCATTTGAGAATTATTATAATTATTATTATTACCGGATTTACCAATTCCCACATGTTCATTTATACACTGTATTTTTAGATAGAAAGGAATTGAATGTACTATATTGTATTTGCTCACTTACATGCGTACATACACACACACACGCATATACACCCTGACAAGGATTAATTACACATATATAAATACAGACAGACTGTAGAAGGGTGAGGGTAATATAATGCATAATTTACAAAGAATTCAAGTGATTTTCATAATTTTAGAAATGGCACATATATCGTCACTCTAGTTGTGCATCACGTATTTATTAATGGTGTAGTATAGTTGCCAAGTCAAATGTTGACCTATAGTTAATAATATTTTTATGTCAGATACATCATAAGTTTAGTTACTGGAATACATGCATTCATACACACATACAACAATATTTATACTTATGTCTACTGAATATCTATGCCTACAAAAATGGAAGATTTCTTTTCCTTTTTTGTTTATCCTAAACTGATCCTAAGAGAATATCAAATCATTTAGTCACCCTGATATAAACACACACATACACAGAGACAGATTTGAATTAAACATTGTCAATACGTTTAATGTTTCTCAGGTTGAATTGTTTTTCCCCATTTTATAATTCTAGAATTTCAAATGTGCAACATTGCAGGATAGTAGAGTGAGAGTGAGAGAGAGAGGCGGAGATATGAGGTAGTCTACAATAAATATTTCAACACAGAAACTAACCCACAAAATGGATCATAGGGTTTATGTATGGGGTATTTTTTTATGTGAATCTATAAAAAGACACTCATAGTAAGAGATATTTTCTGTTGTCAAGTTTACAATTTAATTATGACAATTGTGTGTGTGTTTATGTAGATCTGTACAGATCTCACGTTAATTCATGTTAAACTGTGTCTGAAAATAGGAAAACAACACATAAATATTGTTAAGATCACGAATATAATTAGTTGTACATAGTCTGTACAATATAATTTAACAGAAGTTTATTTGATCTCTCTTAGTGACCAAAAATGTAGAAGATAGATAGGTAAGTAGGTGTTCAGTTAATTGGGTGTTCGGAAAAAAACAGAACTTACATAGTTATTCATAAAATAATTAATTGATACTTATCAAGTATATCAGAAGGGTTTTGTGGATATTATAGTAATTCCAGTAGTTGAGATTACTATAATATCCACAAAAACCTTTCTGATATGAATCAACATATGCTCACTAGTGACTGGTTTCAAGAGGCATTTCCTGGAGTTCTGGTGAGAAGCAGTGATCAGTGGAGTTCAGCCGGGTCGGTTGTGAGATTATAACTCACTTAAGACAATGGTGGATTTGTGGCTGAATTTCGTGGATTGGCTGAAGTTAGGAATTAACACCGTTGATTGGCTGCAGGCTCAGTGGTCTAGAAGTTAGGCGCTCTCGCGCGAGACTGACAGGTCTTGTGTTGGAATCTCGCAAAGTGGAGTCGTGGATGCGCACCGCTGAGGTGTCCCATAATATAAAGAAATGGCCGTCCAGTACTTCCAATTTTTCCATGATGGTCTAGCTTCAACTGACTCATGATCTCAACCATTGAAATTACTTATCAAACAGTTGATTTATGACGATTGAAATTACTGTATTTGAAATCTGATATAGTCTGGGATGTATACCATTAAGAAGGGATAAACTAGGAGAAAACACTTGTTTAATGTTTCACGAACTTCCAGTATATATGAACACTTACCTATCATTTTGCTATTCTGATTCAATAAATGAGAATGTAGGGATTTGTGTAGTCATTTAACTAAATCAACAAAATACTGAAACAAATTTACTAAATTTTTCAGTTAGTATTGTAAGAGATTTACATGATTGGAGAATTGAAGTTGAAGTGTCTTAAATTCTGCCATTAAGTCATAGAGTACTATTAACTGAATTGCATCATCGATGTTATGAGTAGATAGCAATTGAATGATAAGATATTTTACATGTTATTTATTGTGATTATTTATTTCCTGGAGTTCTAATGAAAAGCAGTGACCAGTGGAGTTCAACCAGGTCTGTTTTGAGATAATAACTAATTGAAGACAATGATGGATGGATGTGTCGCTCAATTTCGTGGATTAGTTGAAGTTAAACGTTAACATCATTGGATACCAACCGGCTCAGTAGTTTAGTGGTTAAGTGCACTCGCGCAAGACTGATAGGTACTGGGTTCGAATCTCGTGAGGCTGAATCGTGGATGCGCATTGTTGAGGTGTCCCATAATGTAACGAACTGGCCGTCTAGTGCTTTCAGGTTTTTTACGGTGGTCTAGTTTCAATCAACTCATGGTCTCAACCAATGATATTACTATAATATCCACAAAAATCCTTTTGATATAAATAAAGATTCACTAAACTTCACTTAATGGAAGTAATTTTATTTCTTTAAGGGATTACAAAATAATGATAATTGTAATATGGTAATAATAATAATAATAATAATTCACATTTGTTTAGTCTCATTTTTTTTATAGAAATATTTCTTTCTTGTTGCTAACCCTGTTTTTTTTTATTGACTTGTCAGTTCACGTGTCAATAAATCAATAAACTTGATAACAGATTGGGTTGGGTTTTGTTTTTTTAAATTTTATCTCATATAAACAAGAAATCAATCAAATAGAACAAATAATGAAACTGTCTATGAAAATACCATGGAATAGTTCATTCAGTTGTTTGTTTTTAGAGGGATAAGTATAAAATAGTTTGACAAAATAGGATTAAGATCTATTTTGGTAGGATATCAATCAATGTTAATCTTTGTGTGATTCTTTTGACACACATATGTTTCTATCTATTCAATGGTTATTACGAGGATATATATACATATCAATTCGTTTAGTCTGCCAATTTGTAACATTATGATTGAAAAAGTATAGTTGATAAGGTAAAATTAAATCCAAAATATAAAACAATAACAACAACAACAACAACCTATAAATAACACTGTGATCAAATGGATATTTGTTACTAACATAAACACTAACTTTAAAAAAAAATTCATTCAGCAGGAATAAAGTTGGCGAGACTATAATTTATGGATGAACCAATCAGATTTATGATAACAGGTCATGGATTTTGGTGCGAAATTCATTCACTCATTCGTCCAAATATCGTCTTGGCATTATAGCTGATATCGGTCTGTGATATGAACCCTAAATCGAATTCCTAACCCTAACCATCAACTGTAAACCATAATTCTTATTTTTCAAACTGTTTTATAACCGTCATTTAGCCCTTATAGTCTCATTATAGAGTTTTCTGATTATAAATCAAATATAGAAAATAGGTAATCACATTGTTATTTGTCGGACTGAATAGGTGGAAATAGTGTTTTAGTATTGAGAATAAGGAAAAACAATGTCTTTATGATAATTCCCTAGCATAAATGGGAATTTATTACAAGTGCATGAGTCTATCTATCTACTTGTCTATCAGATAAATTAATTTAAATTTAGCTTACTCACATAGCATCTGGAACGTATATATTATCAGAAAGAGTTTTTGTGGATATTATAGTAATTTAATTGTTGAGTTCATGAGTCAATTGAAGCTATACCACAATGGAAAACCTGAAAGTACTGGACAGTCGTTTCTTCCTGGTATGGGACTCCTCGGCAGTGAGCACCCACGATCTTGCACCACGGGATCTGAACCTAGGACCTATCAGTCTCGCGCGAGAGCGCTTAACCACTAGACCATTGAGCCGGTCAGCATCCAACGGTGTTAATGTCTAATTTCAACCAATCCACGAAATTGAGCGACACATCATTATATGTCTATCTAAATAGTTTATTGTGATCAATTTTAATATTTTTTTAGGACAAAACAATAATGATATTAACTAGCTAGAGACTTAGAGATAGATTTATCTACTAGTCGATTACTTATCACGATGAAGCATCTTCAGTTCTGAAAGAACAAATGATTCTTATGAGATATGAATACATTTTAATCAGTTTTACGTTATGAAACGTTACCATTAAACTCTAACCAATTAACACCAAGTTAACACCAAGTTATTTAACCTAATGACCACATTGTAATTTGATCTGCAGTACACTGAGTACTTAGTAAACATATCACTAATTACTATTTATTGATCAATTAATGTAAACTATCTGTCAATTTAAATTCACTTGGTGTTGTTTTACTTGTATCTTCCGATTGTTATTCAGGACTGTAATTGATCAGTCTATTGTTGGCAATATATGCATCCTGTGTGAATTGCTTCGATATAGCTCCAACTCACAAGCTTTATAAGCAAAAATGGATAGTGGCTAGCAGTGGAATCCAGGACGCGGATTTCGTCCTATTTGGGACTAGTCAGCTGGATGTAACCACTATCCATCTCACTCAATCTATTATATATTGTGAATTTAAGGTTCAAAATCTACACATTAATCCATAATTTATAATATCGAGACACCTGATGTTTGTTGAGGACTGTATATTGTTGTGTACTCTCAAAATTAGATAAAATAGTTATTCAATACTGCGTTGCTATCGATTAACGAACCATTTAACATTCTATATGCTATGATTAGAAAGGATTTAAATTATCATATTGTTTGTAATTTTGACTGAACTTCTATCAATCTTAGTCGATTATGTGTAATACATGCCAACCGCCTTCATATAATCACTTTTTATTACACGTTTTAATGAAATAGACGGGTTGTGTTCAGCGGTAGACCCTAGAATTCACTTTTTCAGTCAAGATAATCAATGAGATAATCTGAATTCTTTCTAATAGTGTTATAAATATCATACCTGTTACACAAGTTAGTGGCTCTTCAGACTCTGTAGGTCAACGGGTAACGTTTTGGGAGCTTTAAGCTGAAGATACTGAATTAGAATCTCGATATGAATATCAATAGAGAGATCCAGATACATTCATCTATAATGAGTATAAAATAGGATGAAACACGCATCTTGATCTACATTGTAAGCCGGAAATCCACTTTTTATCTTATTTTATATAATCGAAAATGCTTTTCCAGTTAAATAAAAATAATTACTGCAAAACTGCGTTTACATACCAAATTACTATTACTACTAATAATAATACTATTACTAATCTATAATTTCTCACTCTTTTAATTATTAGGTCAAAGTTTGGTTTCAAAATCGACGAATGAAATTTAAACGAATGAGAAGTAAGTACAAAACACAATGAGCTTTTGACAACGTCCATGTTCCTTTCTTTAACTTCACATTTTTTGTTCTGTCTAAACAAACCTTATTTATTTGAACATATAAAAATTGGTACAAACAGGCACCAAATATATATACACACCACACAAAGCATTCGATTTGTGTGAGGGCTCGGATACTGCTCGGGTACCAAAACCGAAATAGGTGGTTTCCTCAGAGGGCCACACATGGAGCCTTTGACCTGACGGTACAATCCACAACGCAGTGGAGCAACGTATGGAGATGCAGTCACATGATAGCCAGTCACCAACGATTGGTGAATACATCATTTGTTCCTTCAGGATTCTGCCGTCAACCCATGTGCACGATTGGTTTGGAATGAGGGTTTTCCAACTCCCCTAGATGGATTCTCCATATCCACCAATCCGGTTAAATTGCCGGACATTCTCTTTCCATCCTCTCAATTTCGTAAACAACAGAAATGACGCGAGGAGGCAGTGAGTAGGATTTCCGTGGTAGTGGTTGTATGTGCGTGTCCATTTGAGAGCATTTGGAGTGGGAGGACTAACTCTCCTCACCCTCAGCCGTTCCAGTGCATTTAGGGGCCCTGGTTTATATGTGACATTAAAAGTGACCGTATTCAGTAATGAAAACCTTGACTCTAATCCCTAAGCTTAACTTCTAACTCTAACTCATAATCCCGATTCTTCACATTAATTTATAACCGTTAGCTGTGGTGAGAAGTAACCAGTGGAGTAAAAAATTTGTTACCAGTAGAAATGAATCATCATCGGGCAACTTCGTGAATTGATTATAGTTATAAATGCGTACAAGTAGGTGTCAAACCAGTTCAGTATGAAATCTGAAGATGAACTAATAAACGTTCATTCCATTTCTATGAAAATTAATTTAACTTAAACGGAATTTCTCAATTTTATAAATCTTCGATAGTCAAATACCGAAAAATTTGGAGCCAGAGATGGTCAACAACATACCCTACTCAATATGATTTTCGTACTGGCTAGCATTCATCATCAAGATCTACATATAATTCCTAAGTTATTTGAATCTGCGTTATCTAGCATCACAATCTGACACTTTACTATTAAGCTATTCATGCCACAATTGACCTGTATGACAGAGACTGATTGATCATCGACTAGTGATCAGGTTAATGTTTGCTAGTTAGTGCTTAGTGTGTTGATTGAAGTCTATGAATAATGTTGCAGTGTAGTCGGTAGTCTAAAAGACTACCCAGTATATGCACTATATTTCGATGTTGAGAAAAAGAAATACAGACTCTTTTCAACCCATGCCTGGCTACTTATTTACTTAATAATACTATTGGAGCATAAACCATAGAGATCAAATTCGATTACTCAAAACATAATATTTCTTCATCATTAGCCTATATAAACGTTCTCAATTCCTATCTATTAATGTAATGAAATATATACCATTCAAGAATTCATTAATGTAGTGAGAACACAACACTTTTTCAATGTAAAATCACGTCTACTCATGATAATGAAAAGAACAATTATGAAATTAAAGATTTGATATTGACCCATTTTAGACATGCACACCATTGAATACCGGCTTAGTGATCTAAAGGTTAAGCTTTCTTGTCTAAGACAGGTTTTGTGTTTGATCCCAGTTTCAAGATCATGGACAGTACAAACGAAAGTTGAATACTTTCATTTGTTCAACGTTGTCTAACTTAGATCAGTTCGTGATACCAATAAATTTAAACAATTGCCCCAACCCTATACTTAGAATTTTTCTGTCATTATTATTAAATTTTGAACGAGATCATGAACCGATTTATGTTAGACTTGGTACATTGGTCTAGAGGTCAAGGGTTCGCGCACGAGACCAAAGGCTCCGGGTTCGAATCTCGTGAGGCTGGATCGTGGGTGCACACTGCTGAGGAGTCCCAAAATAGGACAGAACAGTCGTCCAGTGCTTCCAAGTTTTCAATAATGGTCTAACATTAATCGGTTTATGATCTCAATCAAAAACTTAATAATCTTCACAACCCTATACCGATTATTAAATTTTGTTTAAAATGATGTTTCAGTTGTTCCAAAATTTAAATTTTAGGTAACAGTGTTTCTAAAGATGAAACCTATTCACTTCAACTACCATATGATGATGACTTATGTTCAAGTATGCAACAAATTTGTTAAACATTTAGAATAATTCAAAGTTCATAATGATAATGGTATATTGTATGAGTGATAGAAGCCAATTGTATTATTCTATGAATAGTTTCAACAAGAGAAAATAAAAACTTTTTATTTCTACAGAACTATAACAATTGACTTTTGTGTTGTAATTTTTTTGTCCAACCCCCCCCTTCATCTGTCATTCTTTCATACATTCTCATTTATTTTTCACTTTCATAGAATGTGTATAAGTTTGTTCATGAATCATCGATCTTTATTGTAATTTCTCTAACAGTTACAATTGTGTTTTATAACCTCAATCAACTTGTAGAATGTATAAATACTTTTTCTCCGCAAATTGTTCTTCTTAATATAAACAAAATCAACCGGGTCAGTTGTGAGATAGTAGCTCACTAATGACAATGGTGGATGTGTCGCTCAATTTCGTGGATTAGTTGAAGTTAGGCACTAACAGCGTTGAATACCGGCCGGCTTAGTGATTTAGTGGTTAAGCACTCTCGCGCGAGACTGATTAGTCCTGGATTCGAATCCCGTAGTGCAGGATGGTGGATGCGCACTGTTGAGGAGCATCAAAATAGGACGAAATGGCCGTCTAGTGATTCCAGGTTTTCTATGGTGTTCTTGCTTCAATTGATTCATGACCTCAACTATTGAAAATCATGAAAGGCAATACATATATTACGTTTAACAACCGTTCGATATGAATATAGATACACACGCTTTCTATACGTTTGGTCAAAATACTATACATATGAAGGCTGTAGTGAGTAAGGAAATTCAATAGTCAAAACAAAAAACGCACAACATATTTACAGATCATAGGTGTATATATAATTATCCTTCTGGTTCAGACAATGACATATAGTCATAACCGGCTTCACTCAATAAAATGCCTTGTTTATCATCTCTTTACCTATCATTTGGCTTTGAGGCAGTAAATGAGCACAAATGCTTAATATGTTTGAATTCTCTCAGGCTATCAACATGTTCAGAAACGACGATAATGATCATATTCATGAAACGAACATAATTCACTGATATGATTTCTGATTGTAATACTGGATAATCTGGATTTGAACTACACAGAAAACATCAGTTCCCTTAAGATTTTCAGTATGTATTCATAATCAGTGGTAAGTATGATCAAACATGGATAAAATTGAGCAGTTTATTCAGATTGAACCCTCAGATTGAGCTGACAAAGCAAGACTACTTCAATAGATAACGATTGTTACTTATAACTTCCTCATACCATTATTTTATAACTCCACCCAACTAACTCTTCAGCGAATTTATGGATGAATGATTCGTAAGCAATGAAGAATTTTCTATCAAAGTATTAATGGCTATGCAAAAGATTTAGAAAAAAATCTTTTAGTTTTAATATATTTTCACCCAGACAAATGAGATTATGTAACGATAGTTTAATAATGTTCAAATGGGAAAACTGATGATAGACTTTCTAAAATCACAATACTTTAAACAGATTTCATTACCCATTTATTCTATCTCTTCTCTAACGAACACTCATCGACAGCATTCATAACCAAATACCAATCTAATATATATATATTTATTGGTTATTATCGTATTATAAACACAAGAATATAGTTTAAAGATGATGTCTAACTTAATCATACTTAGTTTGGTGAAGGACTTCTTTTTTATTCTGTAGATAGAATACAATTATGTAATCTTGGGACCTAAGAAAAATAATCTGTACAGTATGTAGACTGATTAAAATTCAAAGACAAAATAGTTTCAATCATTACAAATTAAATTCAACATGTTAGATAGAATAGTGTTATGGTAAGTGGTAACTAGAAAACGGATGATGTAGTTTTAAAGTAATAGTTATAACAAGGAAGATTCAAGAAACGTATCACATAACTTATCATTTGGGTATATAAAGTAATTGTAAGCATGATTAATCAAAAGGTGATAGAATTGATTAGCATATAATGTAAATAACAATGGATGCATTTGACACGGAACGCTCTTATTATAATTATCTAAGTTAGACATTAACACCGTTGGATGCCTACTGGCTCGATGGTCTAATGGTCAAGCGTTCGCACGCGAGACCGATAGGTCCTGGGTTCGAATCTCCTGAGGCTAGATCGTGGATGCGCACTGTTGAGGAGTCTCAAAATAGGACGAAATGGCCGTCTAGTGCTTCCAGGTTTTCCATGATGGTTTAGCTTCAATTAACTCATGATCTTGTTAAGTGCTCAGTTAAAACTACCTATATTTAGTTGCTAAGATGTTTGAAATCATTACACATACCTGTTATTGAATTACACAATAAATACGATATGATATGGAAGTTAAATAGAAAGAAATATCTGCTCCTGTAGTGGAATGTTTCTGAAAAGGCTAATACTTGTGCAGCGTACTTAATTTGATTTTTAAAAAATAGTCCAAAACGTTTGTACAGACTCCTGAAGTCTTCTATTTTTTATTGTTGAAATCCAAAATGTTATGACCAAAGACAATATATAGTGAATGAAATCGCTTCTGAAATCACTTAAGTATAAACACAATCTGTTATCTTAACATACTTTTCATTTCACATCTCATGTCTCTTACACAATAATGCAAACACCTACTTTGAACTTTGTTAACGTTGATTGGATGACCTATTCAGTCAGTACACAGTGAACCGAAGAACCATGTACCTATTTATATTCGATAATTTTGATGTTTGATTATATTTCCTTAAAAAAACTTGAACCAGATTGCCAGGCGAAAAGTTTGATTTACTTCAAATTCATTCGCTGAGACTTTACAAATACGTTCTTCCTCTTTAATTCCTCATAGATACCTTATGTTTCATAAATATTTGGTTAACAAAATGTCAAAAGTTAATAAACATGGAAAGATTAAGGAACAAAAATTATGGGTTATAGATCTTTTCAAAGTAACTCAAAATTTACTTATAGTTGGAATCAATGGAGTAATTGCATAAGTATTCAATCATATGAAACTATAAAACTCGAGTCATGCAGTACTCAAGCCCCAAAATACCCTGATACGGTCGAGGGTGGGGAGAGTTAGTCCTCCCACTCCAAATGCTCTCAAATGGACACGCACATACAACCACTACCACGGAAATCCTACTCACTGCCTCCTCGCGTCATTTCTGTTGTTTACGAAATTGAGAGGATGGAAAGAGAATGTCCGGCAATTTAACCGGATTGGTGGATATGGAGAATCCATCTAGGGGAGTTGGAAAACCCTCATTCCAAACCAATCGTGCACATGGGTTGACGGCAGAATCCTGAAGGAACAAATGATGTATTCACCAATCGTTGGTGACTGGCTATCATGTGACTGCATCTCCATACGTTGCTCCACTGCGTTGTGGATTGTACCGTCAGGTCAAAGGCTCCATGTGTGGCCCTCTGAGGAAACCACCTATTTCGGTTTTGGTACCCGAGCAGTATCCGAGCCCTCACACAAATCGAATGCTTTGTGTGGTGTGTATATATATTTGGTGCCTGTTTGTACCAATGTTCATGTGTTCAAATAAATAAATAAATAAACAGCACAAAATATTTCAACAGGTTTCTTTTTCTTATTTTTTGATCGATCATAATGACAAATATCGAGTGGTCGCCAGTCAAATGTTAGCAGTTCAGGAATTGACTTCTGAATAATAATGCCAACTACCACGATACCTCTAATTGTATTTTTTTGTAACTCATACGGTGAAAATTTGTAAACTTTCCACAAACGCGTCTGAATAGGTTATGTGATTAAGAGACTCAATGATGTATTAAAACGAACGGAGAACAAATAACTTGTTAAAATATCTAGATGCTAGGAACAGGTAGCTCAGATATTCAAGCAAGCTGTTAAAATTACAACTACATGATAATGAATAAGGAATATACTTGATCTACATTGTATTTTGCTTCCGATAGATGCTTTTGATTGGGTCATATATATGTCAAATGTTCCTGAGATCATTTATCCAATTACTATTCTTTGATAATTTAACTTCACAAGTACTACCCATTAACGCATCTCTACAAATTATCACGAATAGGTAAATTGTATGGAGTTCATTAAAATTAACCCACTTCACGTAAATCACACATATTATAAACAAACAAAACTAAATAAATCATTCATTTTTGTACACAAGTCATAGTTTGTATGATCAACATACTGACTATGTCTACTATTCTATACTGACAAAAATTTTTCATCAATTATATTACTGTATTTTGTTTACCTAATCGACAAGACATGGAAATTTGTAATTTTTTAAACTTCCAATTATAAAATAAAAGATCGAATGAGTGAAACACAATTACTGGAACAAATAAACAGAACATTCTTAACTCGAGATTCTTGAATATATTTTGATGGAGTTTTGTTCTTTAAGCTGGTTGGTTTAGTCATGTTATCTGATGCCAGCTCAGAGAACAAAACTCCATCAAAATCATCTATCTGAGCTACAAATCTTCTCCATCATTGTTAAGTTTAGTATGAAGATGAATTTAAACCGAGTAACACGATTGATTTTCAGACAGTTATTTATCAATTGGAAAACAGTTATATAAACGGATAAGTTTATGAGAAAGAAAACAATAATATTATAGAATACATATAATCATTTTATGATTCATGGATTTATGGAAGTCTTCTACTGGTTGTTCTTTCTGTACAATGAAAGAAACTATAACATGGGTTCATGTATATGGATATCCGTCTTCTAGAACTCTTATAACAACCCTAATAGAATTTTAAGTCTTTAAATTGTTATCTGCTGATCTTCTGAGTTTGGATAATGATGTGTGGGCAAGAAAGATAATGATTGGTTGTCTGCTTAATCAAGACATGTAGATAGTCTGACAGGTGTCAGATGAATTATGCATTCCCCTATCTTTATTATCATATTATTATTATTATTATTATTATTGATTGTTTATTGTTGTTGGATTGTTGTCGGTTTTTTGGTGTGGAAATATATTTACGTTATGGTCAGGCTAATCACATGTTCTCGATCTGAGTTGTGTTGACATCCTGTAGAATAGACACTAGGAGGGAATCTAGTTTAGATATTCGTCTAAGGTAAGTTAACGTCCCATACGTGTAAAAGTGGAAACCCAACCGTTATAACAGATAGTCACTAACTTACTAATTGGTAGCCAGTGTGAATATTAACATAGGGGTTCAGGTACATCCAACTAACGAGTCCAAAATAGGACGAAACATTAGTTATAAATTCCAATATAAACCAAATGATAAAACTTGTGACATAACACTATATTGAAACAATACGTTCTTAAGGGGCATATAACAACATAGACTAATCTATTGTAGTCATGATTATCAACAATGGGAAATTACAAACTTTTAACAAATTTTATTCCAAGATATATGTTACAAAACTGTCAATTATTGATCATAACAATCATAGTGACAATTATATCCCAATGAAATCATATTAGATCATAGAAACTACAATTCATCTATATATTTAAATTGAATGTCACACATTCCTAGATACACTTGCATATACATCACATGAAATGAGTTCATTCAAAAAAAAAAAATTCAAACGAAAAGTGTTTATTTCCCAGTTTAATTTTCATATTTCATATGCATATTGTTTCTGAGGTTACATACATATATTGATTTATTTACATTTTTTCCTAATTTTCTATCAAGAAAATTTTTCCAAAATTTCACATGTTTAAAATAATTATGATAAAATGAATTAAGTGAAATCTTAGAAACCATAAAGCACACGTGACTTAAAGAGACTAATTAAAAAAAGGTAATTATTATAAATATGTAGCTTTAGATCTCTCACTGTCCCCCCTCTCTCTATACTCCCCCCCACATATATATATTTATATATATTCGTTGTTCAAATCTTAGTACCAATTAAAATTGACAACTGTATGATTGATAATGGTAAAACAAGTATCTGCTTTTAATGATGTGCTATTTTCTAAATATAATTAGGTAATAATTAAGTGAAATTTTTAATTGTCTATATAGTAACTAAAATTA
This sequence comes from Schistosoma haematobium, assembly GCF_000699445.3. Classification (NCBI taxonomy): domain Eukaryota; kingdom Metazoa; phylum Platyhelminthes; class Trematoda; order Strigeidida; family Schistosomatidae; genus Schistosoma; species Schistosoma haematobium. Next base: position 6,227,811 of record NC_067198.1, read on the forward strand.
TGGTAATTATCAGTATAGGATTATGAAGATTATTAAGTTTTTAATTGAGATAATAAACCGATTGATGTTAGACCATTATTGAAAACTTGGAAGCACTGGACGACCGTTTTGTCCTATTTTGGAACTCCTCAGTATTAAGCATCCTTGATTCAGCCTCACGAGATTCGAACCCGGGACCTCTAGACCACTGAGCCGGTCGACATTCAAGAGTGTTCATGTATAATCTCAATCAATCCCGAGGGCGGGACCGTGGATGCACACTACTGAGTACTGGACGAAACGGTCGTCCAGTGCTTCCAGGTTTTCAATGGTGATGTAACATCAATCGGTTCATGATGTCAATAAAATCATGGTGTTTAATTACAAATCGTTGATTGGATTTTTATCAGTCAAGTTAGGTTTTTTTAGTTTTCTAAATATTTGACTATTGAACTGAATAATAAACTCACTAGGTAAGTTGTATTCGTTACAAACTGATCACAATGAGGTATCATTAAATTTAAAAGATTAGTTTGTCCGAATATTGGATATCTCAACGGTATGCACTTCCAGACCTTCAGATTTCGAGGCCAACCTATAACCATTAAGATCATTGGCTCAGTGTTCAATGTTACAATATCAGCTTCAGTCGACTTGTGTGGTGATGCTATCAGTGAAAACCGTTTCACTCATGACATGATACCTCAAATGAGACAAATCTATGATGAATACATCTTTCAAGTAAAAACGATCTCTACCGAATTTCTTAAACTAAATGTTTCGGTATCTTGATCTTTGAGTGACCGAAAGAACTTGATGCGATCATCAATGAGCACTGGTATGGAGACCAGAATAAAAAGCAAACTAATTCAATAGTTGAATTCATGTGTCAATTAAAGCTAGACTACCATGGAAAACCTCGAAGCACTGGACGGCCGTTTCGTCCTAGTATGGAACTCCCCATCATCGGAGATTTCATTACTGATCACAATATGATATCAAGGTAACTATAATTTGTTACAAAAAAATCATAAGTTGACATCAGCAGGAGAAGCATTGAGAACTTAGGAAACATTGAGCAGTTTCCTGTTTTATATTATTCCATAACTATTCAGATATTTCCAATTACAGCTTCAGGACTGTCAATTGTTGAGATAAATGTGACACTATTCAGATATCAAATTAAAATTCACTTGTTTATGATATTAATTCCAGTCAAATGATAATACTGCATAACGGTCATCTAATGCTGTGAACTATTTCTATCTCACAATCAACATGGTTGGAAATATAGAAATAAATTAATGGTGTTAGCTTCTTTGATGATTGAAAACTAGAACTAAAAAGCTTAACATAATTTGGATTTTGTTTTGTTTTTTTAAAATAAAATGAGTTTGTTAGCCGAATAGATCCTAAGCTGATACCTGTAGAATACAGAGCTATTATCAGCTAATGCTTGTAAGATCACTGGAGAGTAACGACGGTTGTTGTATTATCTACTGTTCTAACTATGGTACACATAGTGGAACGATTTGAAATCCACGATGAAGCACTTAGCTGTAAATCGAGTAACTAAACTGTAACATTTTTAACTGATGAAGTTGTGTAGAGTATAAAGTAGCGGATCATTCCATTCAGGATTACAAGTACTCAAATAGTATGAAATCTTTTCAGTAGGACGTTGTGTTAAATATTTGAAACCACAATGTCACAAAACAAAATACAGTGTGATGTAAAATCACTAGGATTAGTAACCATATTTCAATTTGAACGACGGCATTCAATCACCCCGAAGTCCTAAACGATATTAAATTATAGTTCTGATGAGAATAAAAGACCTCGGCGAATTTTCTTGAACTTATATTACCCCACTGGTCCTTTCTATTATCTAACTGATTAGTCATGCTTTCATTTTGCTGCTTTTGTTATATGCCCTAAAGCTATAGCTGTCACTATGTAGATCAAGTTGTTATACTACAACTCTGAGTCCTTGAAATGTCATGCTCTTCCTGGATTCATTGCTTTTATTTTCACTTGTATAAAAGATTAATATTGAAGTGTTGTCAAGAATATGCGTTGAGCTTTCTAGGATGCATAGATCCAGCTCATATTAGGAAACATCTTCCGACTGTACACAATTCAAAATAATCGTAAGCTGTTTCAAAATAAAAAATATGTTTTTGATATCCCATCTCTCAGTGTATTAATGCCTACAGTTATATGGTACAATAGTTTTTTGAAGGTTTACCGAATTCCAAATTACACCATTCAGTGCACATACGTATACTTACATACAGATATACTGTAACGGAAAAAGCAGACTTGCATAAGTATAGACATAATGTATGTTTATTCATATAGTATGGTTAGAATCTTTCACTTCGTCTAAGGTCCCATTCAGTTTATAATTATGATAGCAGTAATAATAATATAGACAAATTAGTCAATTATGGAGTATCACTGAAATCACGAACTGGCCTAAGTCAGACAGTCATTGAAGATCATAAAACACTGGACAGACATTTCTAGATAGTATGAGACTTCTTAGCTGTGTATCCAAGATTCCATCAAGGGTCGGACTCAAGACCTCATAGTCTAGAGGCAAACGATTAACCTTTAAACTAATCAGTCAATATCCAATGGCTTACTTGTCAAACTTCAATTAATTCGTGATATTGCCAAATCGTAATTTATTGTCTTTGATAGGTAACTAACTGCCTCACGCCTGATATAATTAAATTAATTTCAAGAGGTAATCACCAAAGTTCTAGTGAGGAGTAGAGTTCAACTGTACCAAGTATGAGATGATCGAGTATTAATAAATAACTGATGAATGAAATAGGAAAACTGACAGACTCGTTCGAAGTAAAGACCGGTGTCAAGCAAGGTTGCTTATTCTCATCCTTTCTATTTCTCATGGTGATCGACTGGATCATGAAGACAACAACATCTGAGGGGAAGCATGGGATACAGTGGACAGGTAGGATGCAGCTGGACGATCTAGAATTCAGATATGATCTGGCTCTTCTATCGCACACGCAACAACAAATTCAGGAGAAGACGACCAGTGTAGCAGCAGTCTTAGCACTAATAAGTCTGAACATACACATAAGGAAAAGCAATATTCTCCGATACAACACAGCATGCACCAATCAAATCACACTTGACAGAGAAGATTTGGAAGATGCAAAAACATTTACATATATGGGCAGCATCATCGATGAACACAGTGGATCTGATGCAGATGTGAAGGCGCCGATCGGCAAAGCAAGAACAGCATATATACAACTGAAACACATCTGCAATTCAAAACAACTATCTGTGCACCAACACCAATATCAGAATTTCCAATACAAATGTCAAGACAGTTCCACTTTACGAGGTGGAAACCTGGAGAACTACGAAAGTCATCATCCAGAAGAAATAAGTGTTCATTAACAGTTGCCTACTCAGAATACTTCGGATCCGTTGACCGGACACTACACTATCAGCAACAACCTACTGTGTGAGAGAACAGATCGGATTCCAGTGTAGGAAGAAATCAGGAAGAAGTGTTGGAAGTGAATAGGACACACATTGAGGAAAGCACCCACATGTGTCACAAGTCAAGCCGTCAATCGGAATCCTCGAAACCAAAGGAGAAGAAGAAGAAGAAGACCAAAGAACACATTACGTCGAGAAATGGAGACAGATATGAGAAGAATGAATAACAATTGAATAGAACTGTAAAGGAATGCACATGACAGAGTGGGTTAGAGAATTCTGGTCGGTGGCCTGTGCTCCACTTCACTTGTTAAACTTTCGTCAAAAAAACTAATCAAACGAAATAACAAAGAAAGAAAACATGAAACGAAAAAAATGTGTATATATATATATATATATATATATATATATATATATATATATATATATATATATATATATAGTAAACAAATAATATTAGCAACAATAAGATAGAAAGACATAATCTTCAAAACGATGAGATTGTAGATGAATTGAAAGAAACAAAAATAATAGAAAACTGATGATGGTGACACTTGATTGGAATTAATAAAAAAAATAGGCAAATTAACTGGACTGAGTTGAGTGTATTTCTCCATTAATAAGGAAACAAAACATACACACACATAGTTAATCAAGGAAACAAAAAAAGCACTCACACGCACACACACGAGAAAACGAGAGGCTATTAATACTTATCTATATGATTTATACATTCAAGGACCAAGAAACAACCCCCCCTACATTATAAATACAAATTAACTATGATTATTAAAATAAAAACTATCATTAGAGAAAGTGTAATATCAGGTTTAAAAAATAATCTATTACGTAATAAAACTCAACATTATGTCAATATACAATCAAGAAGTCGATAAAATCAATAATACCAAAGGAGGTGCACAATAACAGAAAGCCAAAGAAAAAAGAAAAGAAAGTAATTAGATAGATAGATAGATAGATTAATGGAAAGAGTATATATATTCAAAAGAGAAAAAATGAATTCTATTTTATATATTGTTTGTTATATTATGTACAATATTATAAACTTTCTTCTTTGAATAGCATCTTCTAATCAGAACAACATAATCTGTTATATATAATAAATATAAATATACATATGAATTCATTTCAGTATGTTACACAATTGGGATAATCATTTCAAATAGTTCTCTTGTGATTTTCATCATCTTCATTTATACACCGTTATGATGATAATAATAATAATAATAATAGAGGTGAGCTAGATTTCAACTCTAATTACGTCTTAAAGAAGAGATTGAAATTCAACGAAATTAAATGTAAACATTATAGTTACAAAACAAGTACTACAATGTCTCCATGTGTGTGTGTGTGTGTATTTGTGCGTGCGTATATGGGTGTGTGTACACATGTGTATGTGTATCTGAAACTAAAAGTTCGAATATTGTTACCATTGTAAAATAGGAAACACAAACATGAAAAATCGTTTAGAAAAAAAGGGAATTACACACACACACACACAAGCACACACATTATTATATTGTATTCAATTTGTAAGATATAAATGTTAAAACAACTTTAATAGGTATCTAGTACATGTAAGTTATCTGGATGGATAAACAAAGTTATTTATTTTTTTTTAAAAAATGAACTGAATAAAAGAAGAAAATATTGATAAAGAACAAAAAAAGAACTACAACAACAACAAAAATATTTGTATAATTTCATATTCATAAGTACAAATACATGAAAATTGTATATACAAATAGGCTTTATTTTATATTTCATTTAAATAGATCTTCCTGTGGATTTGAAATGACTCGATGATTAGTTTACATTTCATAAACAAACAAAAAAACACACACTTAAAATCGATTAATTAATATATCAGTTGATACTGATGATGTATCTGTAGTTGATGATGAAATTGGTATATGTGTACTTGTAGTAATAGCAGTAGTAGTTGTTGTTGTTGTTGTTAAATTATTGACAGTTATAGTTGAATATGGTGGTGGGGAAGGTCTAGATATTGAATCTTCTAATTCATAAGTTAAAATTGGTGATTTCGACTTTTGAAGTGATCGTCGCAAATTGATTAATCGTCGACATAATGTATGACCCCATTGATTCACATACCAATCAGGTCCATATCCTCTGTAAGAGATAATCAAGTGATAAGTAATACAATTATGTTTTAAAAGCCAATAATACTGATAAAAATCAACAGTAATGGTTAAACCTTTTCTAGTTTCATGGACTACTTTATTTGCTTTGACCTATGTATCGAATGATTTACAGCGAACATCGCATATAAACCCCATTTATTTTTGTAAACATTTTATACTACTGATGATAGTACCAGTAGGCAAGGTGACAGAAATAAACGTTGTTCTTAGCATAATTATGAACAAATTTTGTGAACACGAATGAAATAGAGGACTAATAATACTCCATAAGTCTAAGCTAATCACTGAATATATCAGTTTATAATGGTTTATGTCCAAATTTTTATTGCATATTCTTTCAACTCTTGTGTAACCTACCCCATTTTTATGCTTTATTCTGTTATTAATGATCTACTTATTTTCCAAACTTAATGTCCAATTTATGTTACATAAATTGTGATAATACTTCTCAATAAATGTACATCATGCGTTTTCATGTATGGTTTACATTACCAGCTGTAGTTTGATTCTTATCTGCCATATGAGATTTGTGAATCCTAGCTTATGAGTAGTTATAACAAACTGCACTATTTTATTGCTTGTAATTTATCGATTGAAGTAAATGCTATCTGACTAACCAATATTGAACTGGTTATTCTTAACTTAATCTATGCTAAGTGCTAGCTATTGTTGTTGTCGTAGATTTTTACCACCTTGAATGTGTGTCAGTTGTTGCTTGAATAATCCAGTGGTAATATATCAGAATTAGAAAGAGATTGAATAAGACCCGAGTCACATAGGGAGTACTAGCTCCCACAAGACTACAGATTTGCTTTGTTGACGAGTCCCAACTAGTGTGAAATGTATCTTCAGGGATTCTTACCGACTACCCCTGATAATTTAACATTTCAATATGGTATACAAAAAGTTGAATTATTTAGACTAGTGGCTACATTACAACTAGTTCGATAGAAATCTATCAGCAAACAAACATGAAATTGATCATTACCCAATCAATTCTAAATCAACTTAAATACAGACCTATAAATTGAACTATTTATTATGAGTTGTATAACTATTAACGTGTCTGTTCTGAAAAAAACTTAAACAGTTTAGTAACTAATTGACTTCAGCCAAGCTATTCTGAAGGATCTAGAGGATGATTTTTCTATTTAATCATAATTTCAATGCGGTACTCAACTTTGAAATAGATTATAACCTTTTAGGTTTGACAGACTTAGGTATTTATTTATTATGTTGAATGGTTGTCCTAGTCATAAGCTTCCTAAATATATGCCAAAACCGGATACTCGAGTAAGGAAACCAAGAGTACGAGCCTACCAAAATCTCTTGCTTGGCTTGTATCTGATTAACTCAGAGTATTACCTTTCCTTACTAAGAAAAGAAAACTTGGCGTTTTGTTTTATTCTATGATATCATTTGTTCTTGTTGAATAACCATTTTGTTGACATCAATTTTTTTCCTATAACCACTAATATTGTCATTATTTCTACTAGTTTGCTTACAACAAATAATAATCGAGGCTTAGCTGGAGTTTTCACTTTCAAACTCAAGGTTGAGAATAGGAGATGGCATGTGTATCACTGAACCAATAGGATTTCTGTACTATATCCTTACATAAAATCTTTCCTTTATATATTACACCATTGAGTTAACTGCTTCTACGAATCCGGTGTTCATCTCACTGTGCTAATGAGGTGTGGCAACTTAGACCAATGCATGTATGTGCCTGGTCCTATGTTGTAACTGACTGACCTACTGACCGATAGGAGCAAAGCTTATATCCGATCACGAATAGTTGTATCGGTCAGAATGTATCATTGGTTAAGGCTAAGGATGCTAGAAAAGTGAAGTAGAAAAATTATAATCGGAATTCTGAATGGTGAACTTCGCAAATGATATCGATTAACGTTGCCCAGATAATAACTTGTAATACTCTGTCTTGATAATTTCATCTTGTTATGCCTAAATGATGGGGCAATTTGAATCGATGCATATATGTGCCAGGTTCTACATTAGATATAACTAATTAACTGACTGACTGATATGAGTTGTTATGACTCAATTGAATCGTTGAGTCAGAACTGTTGTTTTATGGATTTATTAAATCTAAGAATTCCATTTTTTTCTTAATGTATATATAACAAGACAACTTACTTTACGTCAACTCGAGATAATAAGTATACACGACAACCTCGACCATTATTATCTGGACGAATATAGACATGATCTTCATACACATGACCTAGAACATTAATCGACTGACTTGTTGATAATGTTGTTAAAGAATGAGTAGTGTTTGTACTGGAAAATGCAGAATTACATATTGATTCACTTAACATGGCACAACTTCCATCATCCAATGTATATTGTATACCACGTAATAATTGTAATAGACATTTTGGTTGTGGATAAGTTGAAGATAAATGTAATTCGCAAAGGTCAACACAATCAGATATTTGATCAACTATTGTCATTTGTACAACTTCTGGATCCCATGATGATCTAGGTTTAAGAAGAAAAATATGTAGAGAGAAAGTGCAAAAGGATAGAAATAAGACATGATGTTTCGGAAATTTTAAAAGTTGAGATTATGAGTCAGTTGAAGCTAGGTCACAATAAGAAACCTGGAATCACTGGAAGGCTGTTTCATCCAGTTATGGGACCCTTCAGAGGTGCGCATCCACAACCCCGCCTCGTGAGATTCCAACCCAAGACCTATCAGCCTCGCGCGCGAACGCTTAACCTCTAGACCACTGAGTCAATCAGCATTCAGTGGTGTAAATGTCTAACTTCAAATAACCCACGAAATTAGGCCACACATTCACCATTATCTTCAGCGAGTTACTATCTCACAACAGACCCATTTGAACTCCACTGGTCACTGCTTCTCACTAGAACTCCAGGAAATACCTTTTGAAGCCAGTCACTAGTGAGCATAGGATGATCATTATCAGAAGGGGTTTCGGAAATTGATCATAAAAAAGATTTACTCAATCCTTTCAACTCCTTTTACAACTATCTAGTGGCAATAAGGTTTTAAATAAGGTCACTTAGTATAATTGTCATCTTGCAAAAAACTTAATAACACTTGTCTATTAGCATGATATTTGGGTGGTTTCAGGTTCTCATCATGAACTAATATCATAATAAGAGGATTATTGAAGAAATTTCTGAAGCTCCAGCTGATATACCTATGGATAACTAACTTTCAAAAAACAATTTCCGAAAATTACAAAAAAATATGTAATGATGTAATCATGTAATCATCATATTTGTATGGATTTATATTTCCCTGTTGTTGATGTTAGGAGATGGAATCGATCAATCTCTATTAGATTATATATGCAACCTGAGAAAATTGTCTGTATGTATTACTTGGAACTACAGGCTGACTATTGTTTTTTTATCAATGATTAATAATAATTCAATACAGAATATGTGTTTCATCCCATTCAGGACTCATCAGCCGAGTATTATCAACATTTCATTATTTATTTCAATATTGTCAACTATTAATCTGAATAAGTTTTGTGGAGATTTTTAGAAATTTCACTGGTTGAAATCATGAGTCAATTGAAGCTAGACCACCATGGAAAACCTGGAAACACTGGACGACCGTTTCGTCCTAGTATGGGACTCCTCAGCAGTGCGCATCCACGACCCCGCACACCGCGGGATTCGAACCCAGGACTGTTGTGAGATATCAGCTCACTGAAGGCAATGGTGTACGGTGGCGCAACTCATGGATTGGTTGAAGTTATACATTAACACCGCTGGATGCCGGCTCAGTGGTCTAGTGGTTAAGTGCTCGCGCGCGAGACCAGTGGGTCCTGGGTTCGAATCCCGCGGTGTGCGGGGTCGTGGATGCGCACTGCTGAGGAGTCCCATACTAGGACGAAACGGTCGTCCAGTGTTTCCAGGTTTTCCATGGTGGTCTAGCTTCAATTGACTCATGATTTCAACCTGTGAAACTACTAATCTGTTGGCTATTTCATAGGGTTATAACTGAGTGGTTAAAGAGTTCGTCTAATAATCACTATGCCCCAGGTTTAGTTTGGACAATAGAAAATGTGAGTGTGAATCATGTGTAAATCGGAGTAAAGTAAACGAATATGTGCCCAGTAACTGAATTAATAAGATTTTTCAAAAATCTTAAGTAAAGTTACAAATTAGATGTTTAATTAATGAAGTGATCAATCAATAAATGAGTGAAATAAACTTACCTAGTTTCAACAAATCGATTTAATATTACACGTGGATTAGTTTCAGGTATATACAATGAGCAACGCCATAAACGTAATGAATTTGATGTAATTTTCGACTCAATTGAAGTTGGTATTTTTTTGTAATGAATTTCAAAATTATCCAATAATTCATTAGCACCCGAACTAATTGACAACAAATATGGAAAAAGAATGGGATAGAAACTGTAGGAAATGAAGAAATAAAGCGTTATTCAATGTTGAAATATTTAATACTAACCAATTTACTATGTTTGAAGCAAGTTTTCTTCGCCTGTTGAACTGAATTCGAGTGAGATGGACTAGATATAGTTGGGGTGGATTTAGCCGGGTTGGGTGGTTGTTGGATTACATGTACTTCAGGGCGATCGGAACCATCATAGTGTCGCACTGAAGAATAATTAGACGTTGATATTCATTCGGAATATTATTAAGAGTCAGTTTAGGGTCTTGGTCCATTCGACTAAACGACTGTGTTCTGATGTCACTGAACTTTTGCGATTGGAGACTGCAGATGAGAATGAGGGCTTTGAACTGATCTTCAGTCAGCGACTTCAACCGGAAGCGTTTGCGTTTGTGGTTGATGATACCCACATGCGTCAGAAAATCAGTGTTGAACAAAAATGATAATGGGTAAATCAATCTAATTTTGACTTTTCATCTCGTCATAACACAACTAGATGGTGATATTTATTTATGAACTTGATTAATCAATGGATTATTTTGTGTGGTCGTTATTTGAACTGGAAAAACCCAGATTAGATACTTACCAACAATGAATATCCTCTAAGGGTTCCTCAATAGGAAATTAATGACAAAACGAGAAACATGAAGTAGTATTTGGAGGGTTCTAGAAAACTCTTTTCAAGGAGATTAATTTTAAGAGAAATAACTTTATAGATATCTTTAAAAAAGATTTCAAAGCGATTGACAAAAACACTCTTTAATGCTAAACTTTGTATCGTTTTCATCAGGTGAACTTTGATTCATGGGTGTGCCAGGGGCGAGATTCCACTTTGAGTCACACTAATGAATAAATACATGTTTATTTGCTGTTTTGAAACCGGTCATATTAGTCCAATAAACCAAGCCTCTTCAAAACGCGTCTCCATGCAATAATTTTCCTAACTGTCAAAACGGTAAGCAAGTCAACCGATAGTTCAATTTTTATAGTCACGTTGCCCCACAATAATTATTCTTCAAAGTCATCCATACGGTTAAAGGAATTAGCTCAATGACGATGTAAACTTCCGCACTGCAGAGGATTAGGAAACACTCGATTCAATTTTAAACTCTGTGCATTTCATTTGCACTCGACCCTAATACTTATTTTCTATCTCATATACTCTTTTATTGTTTCTTCTTGCCATTAGAACTCTAAAAATTGATTGAAGTTAAGAGATATAAATTATTAGATGTCAGATCAGTTGTCTGAAGGTTATGAACTCGAAACAGGACTGAAAAGTCCGAAGTTCGATTCCTAGTGTTGTAAATGAATCCCCACTTCAGCCAAACAGTTCAAGGTCAGGACGAAACAGTTGTTCAATGCTTTCTAATTTCCAGTAGTTGTCTAACCAGGGCTATTCCTTCGTATTAAACCACAAAGTCCAGCCATCTCTACATGCGTTGTGTTAGCGGAATCGTCTTGAATACTGAATTCGTTGGGAGGCTCAAATCAGAATGCACTGGTTGGTCCATTTTTTAACCAGTTGGTTCTAATTTGCGAATCAAGAAGTTACTGAAAGGTTCTTATGTAATCACAATTGATTGATCACTGGGTGGTGATCAATCTCATGCTTGTCTAGTCCTTATGTAAATTCTATGTAATCTCTAATATCAGAATACTGTTCGCTCTCAATTATTTTTTGCTGGGGAATACTGGACAGTAAAAGAACATAATACTTCCCAAACTACTTAAACTTACTCAGCATTGTAATGCTTCATAACATCACGATTAATCGTGTTCCATCCTTTAGATTTTGATGAAGAACATTCACGTATAAGATCAGTTAATGAATTTTGTATCCATTGAGGCCAATCACCATTTGGTATTAATGACTCTAAATCTTGTGCTAACGGAGTTAAACTAGTCAGAAGAGTTGAATGATCTAATAAAGAGCAGGAGATCTATATGGTATTAGTGGTAATAAAAATAATAAAAACAAACGTAATAGTTGTGGATTGAAATTGTACTACTCATGAGTAACAAGTTTTTTCATTGTATAATTAGTCTTCTAATATTTTACTGATTAGTTGTAAACGAACTATTTTCTTAACTGATCAGTATAGGAGGTCACTTATTGACTGACACGTTTTGTCTGTCTAGATGTGTTGAAGTGATTATTTTTGTACCTGTTTGTGTTGTTGACTGACAGTCATTTCTGAGTTTGTCAGTGTGTGAGTCATTTTAACTGAAGAAAATTATTGTATAGATATAGGCTTCGTATCAATTAGCACTCATGAACTAGGTTTACCCATAATCTTGAGGGAAATGTTGGTTTCTGGTGAACTCGATCCCGTTTCACTTAGCTTCACAGTGTAAGACGTTACCACTGAACTGTATTTATACCATTACACATTGTTTAGGTTTTTTCATAAATAAGGATCTTAAGAAGCGAAGAATATTTCCTTACTTTAGCGGATCTCTGGATCCAAGTGCGTTGGGAAAGCGACAAATATCTCACAGAAGGTACCAAACCCTGGTTCCACTACTTTATCCACTTCAAAATGGTACCTACTTTCAAGGCATTCTAACGGTTTCCTTTAAATATTCAGCGATTATTAATACAGATCACACACAACAAACACATACATACATGCATAGAAATACACACATTGTTACTCACTTGAAATAAGTTTGGTGCCAACGTAATCATAGCACTTAAACTTAATTGTGCGGCATGTTGATCAGCTAAATCTTTGGGATCTGGTCCACTAGTTGTTCGTCTTAAACGTCTTGGACTAAGACTTACACCTTGAGTAGATAAAGATGATGGCTTAATTAATCGATATAAGGATGGTGCAAAACAAACAGCTAAATTACTAGCACTCATCTGAAATAAAAATTAACAACAATTGATTAGTGTAAGATATTTGTAGAGATTTTGAAATTCTGTAGTTTACATGACGAACTGACCTAGGTTAGATAACCAATAAAAACCAGGAATTATTTGAAAGCTATTTCTTCCTAGTATTTAATTGCTCAGAAGAGCGCACGCATGAACCTACCAAGAATTGAACTTTAATCACCTGATACCAACCCAGTGACTTCAAGGCTAGACATTCGACTCTAGGCCTGAAGGTCCCGGGTTCGATCCTTGGTAGGGCTATAGATAAGTACATCCTCTAAGGAGCCCGGTAACAGAGTGAAACATCTATCCAATACTTCATAGTTCCAACTAGTTATCTAACTAAAGTCAATTCATAGTGTAAAACTGTAAAGAAAAAAACTGGACAGATAAGAATATATTAGCAATCAAAAAGAAGTAAATATATTTGAACAACTGTCACTCACTTCAGTTACATCACTATGACGTGATAAATGATTGAGTAAATACAATAATTTTTGTAGAATAAGACGATTTTCATCTGGTAAACTAATTAATATCCAACGGAGTAAATCAATTTGTACTGAATTTGGAACACCTAATTTACAAATATTAATGAGGAATAAATATATGTACATTATAATGATAATGTGTGTTAGATACATATATACAAGAATGAAAGAAATACAAATAGTAACAATATAAAGACAGAACACAGAATATCAATTTACTTTGAAAATCATGAGAAAAGATAGGGAAAGTGATTATACAGTTTCCAAGAAATAAAGCAAAATAGATTATGGCTATCAAGGGAATCAAGGATGAGTATTTCATTGTAAGGATTTGTCATCTGGATGTATCTGAACCCTAAAGTGTTGGTATTCACATTTGAACTCTGAGCTAATACCTTTCACTTTAAATGCCCCCAAAAACATGATCTACTAAGCTGCCGAGTCTAGATCATTATTAATTTGTGTAACGAGTATGTTGAAGGAATTTGGATAGGATACATATATACTAAAAAAAACTGATCAATATTCCATCCTCAATGTCAACAATGGGATATAATTTTTAAGATATTCTTTTGTAATGAACCGACTTGAAATACAAGGCCACTGGGAATAAATATAATTTAGGATGACTCCTTGATAATGGGAACTCGTGACCCTATAGGGGATCGGGCCTAAAAGCTTAGGATAACACAGTAAGCATTATATAATTAGACAACTAGTGGTATACATTTCTAACTATTAAATTAATGATGTACAAAAATACGTTAACAATAATCTTATGTTCGTTGTTCAGCAGTTTGCAGTTCTTCAAGTTCTAATTGGAATCCATCATCAACGGAGTACAATCACGTCGAAAATAAGACAACTATCATCGACTCCATTGAGTTATGATCAGATTATATTGCCGACTGATCAAAGTTATAAATGTTGACCGTTGGTTATCGAATTAATAGTTTAAAGAAGTATTACTTGCCTCAAGACTTAAAGATTATCAATTCAGTTGCTAATGAGTATATGTTTATTCACAGTCAAGGAGTTTGGGCTGAAATACAAATGAATGAACTCGTGGAGTAAATATAATTTTGAAACTCAAGACCTAAGTGAAACAAGTAAGTAAATCCACCATTGCCATTGTGGCAGATTCTGAGTCGTGTTTCTCAACATCTTTGACTGCTGGTTACGATTATGGTGAATGACATAACTGGATGAAGAAACAAAATAACAATTTTAAGTCATTGTGATTTATGATCAACATTACTTCTGTTTGTAACTCCATATAATATTTGTTATGTTTCCCAGTATGATACCTTATTCGGTATAACACTGATATATTTGAGTGTGATGTTTATCCAAGATACGATACTCTTGTATTAAATTAACCTGAACTATGCTCAGCATAACATGCAGGATGTGATTTGTTATAACTATGGGCATCTTTCTTATATATGTGATTTCATCCTTATTAATATTCAGAATGGGTGTACAACCAATATACAAATGAATGTATTTTCGACTAGGGTTGTCGTTGTGTTTTGAAGTTAATAAATCATCACTTGTACCAGTCTTGGTGTTTTTACGTTGCGTCGTGGGAATCTCAGTGGTTCCATGTGTAAGTATTAAGCAATTCAGACATAACAATTAGCGAAGACCAGACAAAACAGTGAAAACTTCAACCAAAATATCTCAGATCAACCATCAGTGATTTCGTGTACTTATGTCACGTTTTAGTTTGGCCAACCTTAGATTTCTCTAAACATATTCTTACTCCAGCTAACGTTGCAAGTTGAGATAGGTGGTGTTAAGACATGTGTAATGAGTATCTCATCAATCATCAGTGAACATTTCCTATATCATCAAATGATTTGTCATCTTGACCTAGTATTCTGAGTCTGATCTCAACAATGCTGAATTAGTGGTGTCGGCACATTTAAGTGCTGTCTCAAAGACATACATCATTGTATACTACTAACCCTCGAGGTCCTCTATTTTCAAAAGTCATGTTTCACAGCCACAGGTTGGAAACAACGAAGTGCTGGACAGTGTGGTCGTCCTTTGGTTCGCAGAGGTTCATCTCGCTCAAGCCACGGATCAACGAATGCCAGCTGAGTTTTCTAAATCCATACTGAAATTTGGTCAGAAATCAACCCGCCAATACTGGTTGGACTTCCGAAACCAGTGAAGTGGTCGATACATTCATATACTTCACTCTCCATCATCAGTTTAGATATTGATATACCTCAGTCGTGAAGCGAAATTTCGCACTTAGATAGTGCAGATTTCATCGTCAAGATGTTTATATTATTAACGAGGCTGTCAGAAGACTCTATATTGTAACACCTTCTTAACCAATCAGAACTATGTCATCCACTTATTCTATGGAGAAACAACTGTTGAATGACTGCTAGTTTTCAATAACATTTTGCATAACTGATATCAATCTGTGGCAATAATGAAACTAATCTCTTTCAAAATCCTTCGGTTGGAAATTATGTTTAGTTGGGATCATGAACCAGGTTCTGTGTTCGAATCCCAAGTGTGGGATCGTGAACGCGCACTGCTGTGGAGTCCCATACTACGACGAAACGGCCGGCCAGTACTTCCAGGTTTTCAATGGTGGTCTGACATTGATCGGTTCATGATCTAAGTTAAAACTCGGCAATCTCCATAACCCTATACTGAAAAATTATATTCATATCATTGTTTTAAAAGTACAAAAAAATATAATTAACTCACATATATAAACATTGACAAGCACTGTAGCTAATTTACTGGTAAATAAACATTCTGGTAATTCACGAAAGAATTGTTTCAATAAGTCTGCTATATCATATGGTTGCCAATCACTGAATTTACTCCAGTCTTGAAATTGTATAAGAAAAAATAAGGAATAAATGTATCCAATAAAGAAGCATGAGTTTCAATGAAATTGATAATCACACTGTGGCTTTAACCTAATACCTATTATTAAAGAATGATCTTGGTGAGTTTTAGGTTTATATTGTTGCTAGGGGTCTCATTGTTGGATGACTTAATAGTCCAGTCCTCCCATAATTTCAACGGTACACCGACTGGGGTCAACTGAATACAATCTATAAATCATACCAATGTCTACAAAATTTCTTCCTGGAGATATTAGGGATTTAGTTGTTCCCATAGTATTCGATCAACACTAATTATTAGATAATACGGTATTGGTGATTAATCAGCGTAAATATTTCAGTCCTCAGAAGACTAATCGCTACCTGAATAACACAATAGTAACGTCCTGCACTGTGGGACTAAATGATTCCGATATGAAAAACGTGAGGAATATTGAATATTTAAATATGCTGACTAGAGAAAATAAACAAAACAATCTAAGTCCACGGTTTCCATTGATTGCTTAAAACTGTCAAACATCGGATTTATGTGACTGAATGTGAAGTCGAACACATACTGACGTTGATAGACAAAACACTAGTATCCAGACCAATCATATTTTAGTAAGCCAACCATTGAATTATGCGAAACCCCACTTCTGTCCAAATCTCATAAACCACAGTAATAAGCCTGATAGAATTTCAGTTTTCAACATTTATCGAGTGACTGATCAATCACATTAACAATATGGAAGTAACTACTTAAAAGGCATAAGTAGTTAAGATGAATATTCAAAAGAGAACAGACTTACTTATGTCACGTTCAATCTCTTCTCTCAATGCTAATATTCTGGATTTACCGCCTGGACGTCGAAACAGTCCATGAGCTGTAGTACCATTTAATTCTAAATGATCCATCATATGCAAAATAGCTGGTGGAAGAGGATAACCTAAACGACGTTGCCAACTTGATAATGATTGGCCAAACACTGGTCCAGTATAGGATATACAACGAATAGGTAATTGAGGTATACGTTCACAACCTGGTGGTTGTGTCTGATGGTAATGAGAAAGACTATTTGGTTCATTTGAATTTAGATTATTCACAAACATTTCATTATTTATACTAGAAAATGGTTTCTTATCGGATAATGGAGATGTACTTAATGAGTTGGATAGCAAATTTGAATCACCAGAAGTTAGAAGTGCTCTATATTTCATAAAACGCCTAAAAATGTGAAATAAGAGGTTAAACAATTGATATGAATTTTCTTTAGTTCGCTTTATGCAGATCTCTGTGAAATAGACTACCATGTGAAACATCGAAACATATTAATTTCAATTGTTGGAATTTCCATCGATACATTAACAAATAAACATAAGCATTTAATGCTGGTTTCCATTACCTTACTCTGATGATCAAGTTAACAGTATCGAATTTCATTTATAGACAAGAGGTAGAAGTAATTTTTCTAATCAGCTTTCAATAGAGAGAGTTCTATGAAAACGATGGATTATGATCACAATTGATTGATCACTGGGTGGTGATCAATCTCATGCTTGTCTAGTCCTTAATAGTGCAGATCGAATGCTATCGATCATGTTGCAATGTGGCCACTAGTCTAGGTGACTCGACACTGCGGGCACTATGTATTGAGATTAGATGGTGGTTGGAGGTAGTCACCAGTGATCAATCAATTGTGATTACATCTCAGTCCTACAGGAGGTTAGTCACGGCTCGGATAGCTCAGTGGTAACGTCTCTGACTGTGAAGCTGGGTGACACGAGATCGAATCCGCCAGGGAGCACCAGTTCCCTCAAGATTACAGGTACACCTTGCTGACGAGTGCCAAGTAGCACGAAACCCGGGTCCAGGGTTTCCTGTTGACTACCTCCAACCACCATCTAATCTCGATGGATTATGTGTTATATATAGACCAGATAGTTACTGATTTCATATCAGAAGGGGTTTTTGCGGATATTATAGTAATTTCAATGGTTGAGATCATGAGTCAATTGAAGCTAGGCCACCATGGAAAACCCGAAAGCACTGGACGGCGATCTCGTCCTATTGCGGAACTCTTCAGCAGTGTGCATCCACGATCCCTCCCAGCGAAATCCGAACCCAGGACCTATTGGTCTCTCGCGCTAACGCTCAACATCTAGACCACTGAGCCTGTCGTCATCCATTGGCGTTAATGTCTGACTTCAACTAATGCACGAAATTGAGTGACACATCTACCATTATCATCAGTGAGTTACTATCGTACAACAGACGTGGTTGAACTCCACTGGACACGGCTTCTCACTAGAACTCTAGGAAATACCTCTTGAAGCCAGTGCTTCCAGGTTTTCCATGGTGGTCTAACTTCAATTGACTCATGATCCCCACCATTAAAAAGTTACTAATTTGTTTATTAAATGTAACCTGTTTCCAAAAACTATTTGCAATATAAAGGCCACATATTTATCTATAAATATCCTTATTTTATGCGACGAAAGTAGCCTTGGAAGTAAAGCTTATTTTCAAACTTCTCGTATTTTGTCTTCTATCTCGGGCTTGATTGTAAGAGATTTCTAAGAAGATGATTAGAAAGCAGCTAGAATTTCACTGTCAAGCACTTTAGTATCTGACATATTACTGGCATCTAACATTACTCAGTACCGTAATAGATAACCGCTGCATCCCAAATTGGTAAGTATCAGGTTCAAATTTCGACAGGAAAATTAATGTAAAAGTGTATGTCGATAAAAAATAATAGGACTACATCTGAGTCTTAGTGCTACATTAGCTTAACCAGAAATCCGTCTAATAATAAGTGAACGTGAGTGACCACTAAATGCCTTTCTCACTTTCACTATTCGCACTTGAGTAGCAGATGGGGCTCGTGGATAGGAAGATTGGGGATCGGTACTGATTCACTAATATCCCATTTCAAAACATTTAGATTCTGTAATCCTAGAATATCACTTGTAAACGGAATTCCAGGATCATATACATCAACAAAGATCTATTACTATCATTCTTGAATGTCAACAACAGTAAATATACAAACCATTTACAGTAATTAGTATACATGTATAATAAATCAGTCAGTCATACAATCATAATGAACATCGGGTCTGGTACAAATACTCATTAGCCCAAGTTTCCATACCCCATAGACGTGAAATTAACAAGATGAGTAGCAAAAGTTGTTGGAATAATGTAATAACGATGATAATGGGGAAAAAAACTAAACGTTGTTACGAAAAGACAAAGAGAAAAGATATCCAAAAACGAATATTGGAGTTGGAGATCTAGAGGAAGATAAACAATGAATACACCGGTACCAATGTAAACATCTATGAGTTATGTCATAAATCATTTCCAACGACTGATATTGGTTATCATGCCGACTCCGACCAAGTAGGTTCAATCTACCTAAATGGCTCAGATCAACAGTTAGTGAATTTAGATGCTGATACCACATTTTACTTTCGTTACTACAAACCTTCTTTCAACTTCCACAATATTTAACAGAACCCATTGAAATACTCAGTGTTTAGGCATACGTCAACCATATCTCAACCGTCTCAGTAGATGCAGATTTATAATCATCAAAATTTCATCTAACCTAAACATTATGCAACTAACAGTGAACTAAAAAATGACTATTTTAAACAAAGTTATATCATCTTAACTTACCAACTAAATGGAGATCGATTTATGGAACAATGTTTATCAGCTATACTAGCTAATTGTATAAGAGCAAATTTTCTTAATATTGTTAACTGTCCAACTGATAACGACCAAAATGTTACATAATCATCTTTTTTCGTATCTAATAAATTACTACTTGAATTCAATGTATTCAGTCGACTAGATATTACTGTTGGATGTTGTTCACTATTCAGCTGATTATAACTAATCGACGTATTATTATTATTATTATTATTATCACAGTTATTAATTGGATAATTTTTAGTAGATTTATTACTTCCTGTATTATCTATTGATTTGGTTGGTGTAGCTTGTAAAGAACTCGTAGATAAATGAACTGTATGATCATCCTTATTAATATGCTGATCACTTCGTCCAACAGATGATTGTGTATGTGTTAGAATCATTTTTTTATGTGATGATGATCTTGTCCGACTTGACCAACGGAATGGATGTTTTCTAAATGATGTATATTTTCCAGATTTTGTGCCAGTGGTAGGGGATGCTTCGTCTGTTTGCTGTTGTTGTTTAGTTGATTGACTGTCAGCTTCAGTTTTACCGTCTTCTTCAACTTGAACACTGTTGAGAAAAAAATATGATAAACTTTTAAATGAGACTTTCTTAACTACTTATTAGTAGTATTAAAATATTAATCTCAAAACTACTGACGCCAATAGTTCATCTTTACTCATTTGAATCTTCCTGTTGTTAAAGATTGTGATTGATCAACCTTTTTTTGGCATAATTCTATCCTGTTCTGGGTTACCTCTATATCGTCATTAATCCACAAGTACTTTCAAACATAGTTGAACAGAAGTTAGAAGTAGAATTCCGGAGGTGTACCATGTGGGACAAAACGCAACCTGGATTCCACTACTATCTGATGTTCAACTGTGCTTGAAAATGCTGTCATCAATGACCAACCTTATGTAATCGCGTAACTAATTTCTAGAAAAAAGGGTTTTCGAGCTGAAAAATAGCAAATAACATGAATTCTTCAAGGCCAGATATAAATGCTATCCAATTTATTCCTTTAAGGTAATAAATAACTTTATTTCATGCTTAACAATTAACATTTATCGGATTTACAATTTGAAATTGGATGCCGAACATTTATGTCGTAAAAGCAGAAACTGGAATACATTCGTCGACCATTGATTTGTACCCAATTTCATGTATTCTAGTCTTTTAGTGGTGATTAAATTTTACCACTAAAGATGCTATGTAGTTGGAAGTAGTCGGTAAAAAAACTCTGAATCTGAATTTTGTGCCGTTCAACACACACAAACAAGACGTTGCTGCAATCTTTTGAGAGTGGGTGTTTCCTAGGGGTATTCAGGTTTTTATGCTCAAGGTTCTCTGTCTGGATCCTTATCGGTAAACTGTTTGGGTAGCACTTCGAACCATCGTGTTTGATCTCAGTAGTTTGAACTCAGATGATGGCAGCCTACTTGAATATCTGGGCTACCTGTTCCTACCATCTAGATATTTAAACAAGTTATCTGTTTCCTTGTTTGTTTTAACAGATCATTATGTCAATTAATTGCATAATCTATTCAGGTGAGTTTGTGAAAAGTTCACGACCTTTCGCTGTACAAGTTGCAAAAACATATAATCAGAGACATTGTGATGGCTGGCAGTATGCACTGTAAAGAATGAATATTTTTAAAATCTCGACCTTTGAAATCCTAACATCTAACTGGAGATCATTCAACATTTATCGTCAATATCGATCAAGAAATAAGAAACGGAAACTCGCTGAAATAATTTGTGCTGAGGATTCTATATTGTGCCAAAAATCTAATATTGAATAAAGCTAATAATAAATAAAGAAATCAAGCAATTAGGGACAGGATTGAAGAACAATTCACATCTCCTACCTAATACCGAAACATAATGCATACGATGTCGAGAAGCTTAGATTAACGGGTGTACTACAGCTTGATTGATAAAACTCACTCAGCACTAACTCTATACAGTGATCAGTCGATGTAAATATCTCTTTCCTATAGAAAGTCAGTAGTATGTTAGTTCTTTCGACCACTTATGTGTGAATTCATTTTACAATTCATCCAATCACTCATTCATTTACTCTTCTTTCAACCTCCATACCTTATATAATTAGTCTACTATAATCATGAATATATGAAATATAATATTCCATAATGACTCGTATTTCAACTCCTATGTTTACGAATCGTTAACAGTCTCCATCGCAAATGTGTTCTAGTTTTTTATTAACACGAAGTATACAAGATAAATGCTCAGTGTACAAATGAAAGTAATACCTCTTTAATCCAGTTACCTCTGGCGATTCTTACCTTCTTCTATACCGACGTATTTTAAACATGATAGGGTTTCAAGAAATAAGTACTGTCAAACAGTTGCTACCAAATACTAATTCAGCCACTGCATCAAGAAACCAGTTATTAGTTATTATTGAGAAATTCTTGTTTTATGACTATATTACTGATGTAGTCAGTGTTCATCCATTGGTTAAATTAACAAGCTGGCTATGGTGGTCTAGCTTAAATCGACTAATGAATTCAACTATTATACGTACTTATTGGTTGAAAAGTAGTTTGCTTGGAAAGTCATTTTGAACTTGTCACTTTTTATGTTTAACTGCTTTAGGAATGACTGTTGTTATTGTTTCATTACCTTGAATGTAAGCTTAAATTTAACTGACTATCACTTATTGTAGAATCACATATATTATTTATATCTACTTATATATAACTATTATCGAGTAACTAAGACAGTCGTCTGATTGAAGCAAACCTCAGGTGAATTCAAGCGTTATTTTAGTGAATCTGACACTTCTGACACAGGTTCGTTTGTGATGTGTTGTAGTCATATAATTGATGCATATAATCATGTGAGCTTTACAAGTTGAAAAGATAACACAATATTAGAAGTTAAATCTGTCTGGTATTTTCGTATTATAATTGGCCACTAACGATAGAGGGAATCTAACGAACCAATAGGCATCAAGACATTCCAATTATTGTTTATGTCATTAATATCATTAGTTAAACAATAGATCATTAGTCTTATGATAAAACAAGGTAATCCCAAGCGAGTTCTATCATCAAACGCTTGTAATTGATGTGAACATATAAAAAAGGTTAAAATTAATACAGATCGGCTTACTTTGGAGCTGAACGTCTAGGTCCAACTGTTGAACTACCTATTTTCAAATTATCAAATGGTGATAATTGTGATTTATTATTAATGGTTGGTTGTTTCTGTTTATAATTAAATTCCATTTGTATTAAATCATTAATTTGTTTATTTAAATCCCATATATTATCATGTAAAATATTTAATTGTTTATTTGATAAATTCACATTGGTTATATGATCAGCTGATCGTGAAATTGATTCAGGATCACTTGATCCTAACGGAGTATGTATACGATTGATAGTACGCTGTCGACTAGTCGATAATGGCGGAGTAACTGAATCTGTGAGAGTAATTGAAAACATATAGTGTATAAAAGATGGATATATAAATATGAGGGCTTTTTCGGAGATTATGAACTAATAAAGTTTGCATCATGTACTGATTATAGTTAGACAGCCATTGACGACCAGGAAACACTAGATAGTTGTTTCATTTCGTTATGGGACTGCTAAGTGATGATGGACATCCACACCATTAAAGATCGAACCCGGAATTTTCAGTTCTCATCAGTAAGTGCTTAACGTTCAGACCACTCAATCGGCATCTAATGGTTAACATTTTAAACTTCAGTCAATTTTCAATACGGTATAATCATTTTACTGTAACAATGGTGGTTAAATGCTTAACTTCCGATGTGGTTGAACTCTCCACCAGTCATAGATTCTCGCTAAAGATCTGGTAACTAGCTCTTTAAATTAGACAAAAGATCTCTAAGTTTATCAGTTGTGCAAAATAACAAAAATCAAGTTTCCAAAAACCTATTATACTAATGAAGGGTTTTTGTTACATAGTACAAATATTTATGAAACACTTATTAACTTAGTATAGTAGAAGATATGAAAAGCCATCCCTCTACACACACACACAAGTACAAATAAACACTGAATCAACCATCAATAAATATGGACCACTTTTGAGCAACTCTAAAGTGACCTTGAGAATGATCATTTACTAACTAGGACTAAATGAGGGGTTATAAGCCAGTGTGAAGAATTAAAATTCTTATTAACAGTTGATGGTTGGGACTAGGAATTGCATTTAAGGTTTTCATCACGACATAAGCTTAAATGCTGGAACGCTATTTAGCCAAATGGACAAACGAAATTCGCACCAAAATCCAAGACCCGTCATCTTATGTATGATTGGTTCGCCCATAAATTATAGTCTTGCCATAAATATTAATCACCACCAGTACCTCTCAATCTCTCACTCACCATTTCTATGTAATGCTGTTCTATATTCATCAATACTTGTTACATCCAGTAACAGGCGTTCTAAAATTGGATCCAATTCTGGATGCGGACTTACACAAGACGGAGATGATGAAGAAGATAATAATAACATTTCATGAGGATGTGTTATAGGTATTGAGTATTGATCATCTGGATTATCTATTGTATGCAACAATTGTGGATTATGCATAGAATTCACTCTTGGTGAACGTTTCATTGTCACGGAAGAGGATGATGACGCTTTCAAATTGATCGATTTACTCTGAGGACGAAAATATACAATTTGCTGTTGTTGACAAGATTCATTATAACCTGGAATACCTTGTGTTGATATGGTTGATGAAAGACTCGGTGATGGTGCTGATCGGGTTGTATTCCCAGATGGTGATGTTGTATGCGGTTGGACAGATAAATAAAGTGGTCTGTAATCTGAAAGGTTTTGTTGATCGTTTTGACGTTGCTGTTGTTGTTCTTGTATACTACTACTATTATCGTTACCACTCAATAAATATTGCCTATGCTGCCCATTTTGGGCATAATTCATTAAGTGATAATTCGAATGTGAATAATTGGGATAACGACCCATAAAACTTCCAGTACGTAAATTAATTCGACCAAATGCTCCAACATCAGCACAATCATCACCACCAGTTAATGATAAATTCAATTCATTCCGTTCATTTTCAGGCAATACTTGGGATACACTACTTATATTGACAGAGTTAGTAGTAGTCATCATTGTTGTATTTTTCAAAATTAAAACATTTTTCTTACTATGATTTAAACTATTTAATGGTAGTTGTGTAGAATTTATTGTCGTTGTGACTACTGTCTCAGATGTGTTAGTTCCATGGAATGTTGTCGATATACAACATTTAGGATATATGACAGCAGTATTAATATCTGTCGTTTTACATGGGGATGGTGGAGGACCTAAACGTGTAGACCATTTTGTACATCCAGGTGATGATGAAAATAAATTACTATTATTTTTCTCAGTAGTAGTAGTAGTATTTAATTCTTTATACAATTGTTTCGTATTTCCATTGATTTCATCAGTTAGTTTTATAGATTTATCATTATTATCAAAAGGAAGAGAACTATGACGCATTACCGCCTCATTAACATCAATTGTTTTAACCGAAGGCAAAACGTCAGTATGAATAGTAGTCGTAGTTATTGCATCTGATGGCTTATTTGAATTTCCACTATTCGAACGTTTCAATCGTGATAGTGTCGATTTTAAATGTAAACTTGCCGTACGAATAAATGATGTAGCTAAATCACTAGAGGTCATTTGTTGAGGAAATGTTGATTTTTCCATGGGATTATGAAAATTTTCAGGTGAATTGATAGTTTTTGCTTTTTCTAAATGGGAATGATTTAATGCAATTGTATATTTTGGTTGATATAATTCTGGTGAAATCATTGTTGCTGTTGTTGAGGGTGGTGACTCAGTACTAGTAGTCAATGATGAATGAGTAATTGGTTGATTACGTTTTAATTGATATTGTTTCAACTGTCTCGGTGTTGTACGTCTTGAATCGACCAATTTCAGTTTATCTGAAGTATTCTGTGTACATAAAAAGGCAATAGAATAATAACAGTAATGATAATAGACCATAAAAAGAGTTGAACAATTTATTATTGAAAATGGCTGAGGTTATACAGAACGTTTTAAATGTTTAATAAGTATGGTATATCCAGTAATTTCTCCCGTTTTCACATACATTTAGTAGGTGAATGATATATACTGGAGTTTGTATAGGGGGATTTGTGAAGATTGTTGAATTTTCATAGTATAAATCATGAACTGATCTTAGCTAGACTATCATTGAGAATCGAAAAGCACTGAATGACGGTGTTCATCCACTACCCCGAGTCCAGGAATCGAACTCGGGACCTTTAATCTTGTATATGAACGTCCAATCCCTAGACCCGATTGCATATATATATATATATATATATGTATATATATATATATATATATATATATATATATATATTACACAATTCTAATCCATCGACTGCATTGGATAACTGTCTTACACCCAATATGGTTGAACTCCACTGGTTAAACCTTGCCATTATAACTTCAGGAATTGTATCTTGAAGCTAGTCTATAATGTCCAGATGATTAATATTAGTATAGAGAAACTTTGTGGACATTATAGAATTTTCATAGTTTGAATCACAAACTGATATACTGTAGTTTAGTTATTACCAAAGATTTCATTCGAAGTGTGTAAAGCCATCTTCAGCTGTCTGTTATGAACATTTCAATGTAGCGCACACAGCTCAACATCAAAAATACAAATATAGTGTGCGTTAGAACTTGAAATGATATCTTCAATGGAACTTTAATATCCATCACTTATGCAATAAATGAACGAAGATGCTTGATATAGTAAACTTATTCAACACTATTCACGTTATAGATAACCTAAGCCATATATATTCGAAATTCCAACACTAACTTCAGACCAGATAACTACTGTTACTTTTGTAAATACTATCGACAAACAGTTAAACTCAAGTAATGCTATACTATCTGAAGATATAACTGTCCCATTTAAAGCCATTTGATCGCTATGGCTTCAGCAAATTTCAGAAGACTGAAGTTTGACTGTTTATTAATCACCTTGAAGGATTTAAGTGTATCCACTTGATGTCCTGTGCTCTCGCGCAAGACTGATAGGTCCTGGTTTCGAATCTCGCGAGGCGAGATCATGGATGCGCACTGCTGAGGAGTTCCATAATACGACGAAATGGGCGTCCAATGCTTCATGTTTTTCCATGGTGGTCTAGCTTCAATTGACTCATGATCTCAACCATTGAAATTACTATAATATCCACAAAAACCCATCTGATGTAAGTATTATGTTGAGAGACCAAGAGGATTATCAACTGCGTTCTATGTTGATAAGTTAAAGGTTTTTTGAACTTTCCAATCAACAATTAACTGAGTGAATAACTAGTGATAAAGTGAATTAAAAGGAAACACAAAACAACTTGACAGTTTTATGGTGTTTAACTTCTGAAGATCTTCCAAGGTTTTTATGGATAACCTAAATGAGGGTGTGAAAATATTCAGTACTACATTTATGAGGACGTCCCACGGGTGAACTCAAGGAAGTTAGAAGAAGCTCAGAAAGAGCCGAAAATGTTCCATCCAATCATCTTTGCAAGAATATTCCAGAATCTCTACATGTAGCTTCCCTATTGGACAAATGCTAAAAACCACTGTATGCGGATTGGATGACTATAATGCTGATTTTGTTTTTACTAAGAACTAGAAATACCCGAGAATTTTGTACTATATTTGACACTGTTTGGAATAGCATTCCTTTTCACTCGTCTTCTGTCTTCGCATTTGCTACTTGGAGGGTTCTAGCGTTTGAGTGCTCAAGTTGTACGCCGTGTAACAAAGAATCTAAGTTCTAGATATAACAACATTATTTTTAAATCTGGATAACCTCAGTTTGATTAATCGTTTAACAGGGTAACAGTTTATTTCGTTCGATGAGTAGATAAAAAAGAACTGGAAGAGTGGTTTACGAAGCGTTTCTTTTTTATCTTACTGATTAACGTTAGGGATTTCAAATGATAATTATGTTCTGAAATCCTGGGTGGATTGTACTGATATAATCATACAGTCACGAGATTTAGTATAGTTGATCCATGGCTAACAATGAAATCCAGGATATACGTTTGATTTTACTTGGGACTCGTTAGATGAATGTACTCTCGATTTTATGGATAAAATGTTGGACGTTGGACATAAAGATACCAGGTTCTCTTTTGAATAAAAACATCAACACTGAGATCCAGATACATCCAACTGATGAATCACATATAGGATGGAATACGCATTCTGAATTTCACTTCTAATAAATAACCAACTTTATTGAAAAGTGGAAGAGAAAAGTTAAGATACAACTAAGTAAGAAACAATATCATAAATATCATCATCCACTTTAACACATGACAGATATTCCCAACTTGAGAAATGTTTTGACGTTTTTTACCTGTTTAACAATAATATTAAGTGAATTAGACTTGTCTTTTACATAACCTGACGTAAATTGCTGTGGGTGCTGCTGAATCGGTGGAGGCGGCTGACTTGTAACTTGATATATTTGTTGTTGTTGATGATGACGATGATGTTGTACATTCCCTGTTGTAGTCGTTGTTGTTGATGATGGTAATTCACTGACTGGATTTTTATGATTCTTGTTATCAGACATAATAATTACCTCTTGTCTATTAATGAACGGTGCACTGGATGGATTGATTTCTATAGATGTAATTTGATCATTAGAATGACTATTCGTTGTTGTCCGATTGATTCTCTCTGAATGATACCGTGTTGGACAATTTTTAAGAGTTAAACTGGAAAGAATAAGTAGGAGAGAATAAAAAATAAAACATGACGATCATATATTCGATAATGAAATAGTCATACATATGTGAAGTTTGTCTTACGTTTTACACACACTTTGACTTTTGTATTTAAAATATACTACTTAATCGTACTCAGTAGTTTGAGTTATTTGCAAACATTTGATGTTCCACCAAGTATGACATGATTGCAAAGAGTTGCCTGTTATAGATGAAGGTACTTTTATTTCAGTTGTCTAGTTCATTAAAATATTTGTATTAGTGCTTCCTGTTAGTTTTCTTCCTTCATTTCATTGTTAAAATTTAGTTGAACTAGGTTTTTCTGTCTTAAACGATATTCCTCGAAACATAAAGCATTATTATATGTGAAAATTATATTTGAAATATTCTCAGCGATTGAAATATAACTAATTCCAACGTTTCGTCCAGCTAACTTGTCTGGACTTCTTCAGGGTAATAAGCAAAATCAAAATTATCAAAGACTTTGATAATTTTCACATATAATGACTTCTCTATACTCGGCGCTCAATTACTGTCAAACCATTCGTTCTAATCTTGACGAATATTCGTATAAATAAAGCGTTATTCTTTGATAATCTCTCTTGATATAGTCGTACTCCGTTTTCTAGTTACAGGTGGTAATTGATATAACTTTATTTTAGTATCCACTTACTTTAAGGCTGAGATTACTCTTTGATCGTGCTTCTGACAGTGTACTTGATCCCTGATCACCTCATAATTCAAAACTTGTACACGCTTAATGTTATATTTATTGTTCAGAATGATTGTATCATATTTCAAATAACCAATGTCTCTTGAGACTGGAATTTTCTGCACAACTCGGCCGCCTGATTACAATCTTAATTACATATGCTTGACTATCATTGATCATACTTGAATTGATCAAATCTAGCTGAGAGCAATGATTCAATAATTAAAGCGTTCAGATTTTAGTTATTAAGTCGCAGTTCATAGTTTACTCCACCTATTTTGATTTGAACCATTCAATAGTTCCATCAGCCATCATACCCGAAATATGAGCCGAAGGTTAAAAACTAAATCTGTACAATGAAATATAATATTTCAGAATCACCATTATTCGTCAGTTAATACAAATCCATAGTTGGAGTCAAATTTGGTGAAGAAACGTACAAATAGAGTGAAAAGCTAATTAATCTGACTACAAGACAAACAAAACCAAATGCAAATTTTCACCGCTAACTTTATAAACTCTTCAGTTGTATGTATGGAACAGATCATCTAGGCAGTGTTAATTAGAACGAATACATTAATACAACTAAATCCGTTAGCAGTGTATAAATAAAAATAAATCCCGTAATTTGATACATTAACAATTATGATGGAGAAAATTTCCTGTTTAGGCAAATGTAACCGATGCTATTAATCTTTCCGAGCTGGATAGTTTAATTGTGGAACTTCATGTAATAAGCGTTAATGATCTTGTCCAGATTGAAAATGTAAGCTCTACAAGTAAACTGTCCATCTCAAAGAACTCAACAATATTAAAATTAACAATTGTCCGCCCAGTTTACCTACACAACCTGGGAAACCTGCCAAGAGAGCTCTCAAATGCCCTGGTACGACCAAGGATGAGGAGAGTTAGCTCTCCCTGTCGAAATGCTCTCATATGGCTACACGTATACAGCCACTATCAGGGAATTCCTACTCACTGCCTTCTCGTAGCGGGGGTGATGTTTACGAAATTGACACGAAAAGCGAATGTCTGGTACTTTAAACGGGTTGGTGCATATGGAGGATCCACCTAAGGGAGTTGGAAAATCTTGATTCCAAACCAATGGTGCACATGGGTTCCAGGATCCTGAAGGAACAAATGGAGTAAGAACTTATTGTTGGTCACGGGCTGCCATGGGACTGCATCTCCTAACGCTGCTTTACTGCCTTGTGGATTAGGCCCTTAGGTCAAAGGCTCCGGGTATGACTCCCTAAGAGAACCACCTGCTTCGGTCTCGGAACCCAGGCAGTATCACAGCCCACACACAAATCAAGTGACTTGTGTGGCGGATATCTATTTGGTGCCTCTTTGTACCAATATTTATGTGTTCAAATAAATAAATAAATACCCCCCCAGTTACTCAAGCATTAACTCGGTACAGTTTAATCAAGAAAAGAGTTAGCTGAAGTTCCCTTACATCATTAGTACAACAAAATGAAAGTAAAAAAGTGAGTAACAAAGGAGATGAAATAGAATTTAATTGTACTGGTAATAAGAAAGACTATGTATTGAGAATATAATTCAAATTAACAGAATGGAAATGTATAAATAACGAAAGACTTAAGCTCAAGATCTAAGTAAAAATAAAGAGTAAATGCATCTAGGTCACCGTGACTGATTTATCCCAAATCTCCGACTGCTGATCATGGTTATCATGAGGATTAGTCTAGATCAATCATTCTAACTATGGTTCAAATCTTTTGTTTAAAATTATTTATTTTTCTCATTACCGATAGCTACTGAGAAGTTTTAAACAAAAATAAGAAAGTAGTACTCAAGTACTCCTCGAATCTCAATATATCACTAATTTAGATTAGTCTAGAATGAATGGCATTATATAGTTCTTACTTACTTTCAATATTAATATATTCAACGTCATTATGATTAGAAAGTTAAACATTAAACTAACATTTTACATAATTTAATTATAAAAATAAATACTCAGCATACTTTGTTAATGAGTCAGTTGTAAAATAATTTTCAAATGTAACCCCTTTTGAAAGAAATCAATCATTTCATTGATGGATTAACATCGTGAACCGATTGATATTAGACCACCATTAAAAACCTTGGGAGCACTGGACGACCGTTTCGTCCTATTATAACATTTTGTTTTGTTTTCTTGTTGTTGTGGACATCTTATAATGATGTTAGTAAGTATAACTAACATAAATCTTGTACTTAAACCAATAGAATGTAATTACCCCCGCTTCGAAATATGTCAATTCAAAATATTGAAAAGAACATATAATTTGAGCTTAAAAAAAGGATGTTTTAAATATGACTCTCATAATGATGGTAGTTGGATAGTGAAATAGATTTTACAGTTAATGAATCAATCGATACTAGTTTATTGGTGGTAAATTACGTTTTATGGTTAGGAAAAAGAGAAACGAGGATATAATGAAGTTACATTTCGTGTACTTAATTCAAACTAGGCATATATAGAATAGATCGAATATGGTTAGTAGCAGATTTCAGGACTCGCGTTTCGTCTTATTTAAGATTCGTCAGCCTAGAGATATAGGCATTTTGTTATTAGTAAAAGTCAGATGACGAATTTCATTGATATAATTTACTGTTTGATCAGATAGGATGCTCAGAAAATATCATTTTAGGCACAACTTATGTTTGGTGGTTAAAGATACTCAACAAAAACACTACTTGACCTAGGTTTCAGGTTAGTTAAGGGTCATCAGATGACATTAAAATAACAGTGACATTTTCCTTGATCCCTAACGATAAATTTTAAGCGTATGACCATAAACTTATGTAAAAATTGGTTTAATTATAATCGAAATATGTGCTCAATATGTCTTTGTGCACACTATTGTTCGCCCAAATATATGAAGATATAGCATGTTGTGAAACAAATTATCTCTGTCTTTAGCCACATCTAAACATGAATCTAAACTACTGATCGTGTGATTATCATCAGCAACAGTGATAAAATAACACGGCTATCAACACTGAACGTGTAACACGTAGACAGTTTCGTGATTAATGGTATTTTTTGAAAAGAATATAGTAAGTAATCTGTTAAATTTTCATGGTGATCAAATTGCAAATCAATTAGAAATAGGCGAAAAACGTCAATTATTCTTCATTTACTGATCGCTGAGTGGTGATCAGTGTCTAACAATCACAAACGATTATACCTTCTTTTAAACTATTAATGCTATTGGGGGACAAGTTTGAGGAGTGTAGAAATGGAAGGTGTGAATAATTGTCCAATAATGCTCAAGGGAAGGAGTATAAATAAAGGGTTTAAACCACAGTGAATATCTGAATGTACAGTTTAATTATTATTGTAAAGGTGAGTAAAATGTCGTTTCTTTTTTAGACCTATTCAACAACAAAGACCATGATTACAGTGCATAGATTATTATTCTACAAAGTGTATCGATAAAATGATTTATCACTAAAATTTACAAAATCCTAAGTAATATCTTTAAAGAAACGTTATGCAAATTATTATGATTCATTCATTCATTCATTCATTCATTCATTCATATATATTGAAACATATCACACATTGTTATACACAGTCATTGATAATCGAAATGAAATCATGTCAGTATGTATACATAGTTTCACACATACACATACAAACATACATGTCTCCAACGGTTATGATAATTAGCCAAATGTATCCGAGTCCTATAGGCTTAATCTCAAGTGTAAACCTCTTATGTATACATTGGTAAAAAGTTCCAGACAATATCAGAACAGTAATTTTTAATGACTTTTTATTTATTTTTCAAATTTCTTCAGTTAAAATTAAATGGATGAGTACTTCTGAGAAGTCACACAAGAAGATTAGGCCATTCAGCGCTTCCAGCTTTTTGATGGCGATCTAGCTTCAACTGACTCATGATTTCAACCACTGAAATTAAAATTAAATCTTCGAAGAAAAACTCTCCTTTGTAGAAAGTAAGTAAATTTCTACATTAACCCGATGAAACATTTTATTTATTAAGAATATAAAACGTCATTAATTCGATTTTTATTAAAGGGATTTACAATACATTTTTGAAGTCAAAATCTAAATAGTAACATATCAGACTGTGAAAAAGGAGTGATACTTGTTCGAATCCTAAAAGAGGCAACAATTCCCCCATAGGGTTGTAGATAGATCTTTCTGATGACTGCCAGTTAGCATGATACCTATTTCTAGATTTTCTTTCAAACTATCTCCAATCACCTAACATAAAAAAAAGTATATACGGTAACAAGTCACTTGAGTCAGTGACCACACAGCAACTTCATCGATAGAATTAGGTCAGCACACAAATATCTAGACAAAAACGGCACTGATCACCACTCAGCGATCAGTAAATGAAGAATAATTGACGTTTTTCGCCTATTTCTAATTGATTTGCAATTTGATCACCATGAAAATTTAACAGATTACTTACTATATTCTTTTCAAAAAATACCATTAATCACGAAACTGTCTACGTGTTACACGTTCAGTGTTGATAGCCGTGTTATTTTATCACTGTTGCTGATGATAATCATAATAATTAACGGTTTTTAATAAATAGAATTGTACAAAGTAATAGTATTTTCAGATGATTTGTCAGTGGAAGTAACAGCCTGACTAGTTTACTGTAGCATTCTCAATCTCTACACATATATCTGCACATATTGGCATTCATGGTCTAATTAGGGACCTAATTACTAAGAGGTCAGGTTGTCTAATTTTTATTATAACGTGTCGATTCTTTCTTTAAAGGATAACTTCAGTGATATTTTCCTAATTCATGTGTTCACAATAGCATTTAGTGTTACCTGACTGGCTGTTTTGTCTTTTCGTTCGCTTTGTTGTGCATCCCAAGGACTTTGGATGCAACTATAAAAAAAAATCTTCATTTCCAAGCTTGACTTCTGTATAGAACTTAAAGTTACTCTACAAGTCCTATCTTCTCTATAATCGTGTGGATTATTAACGTTGAATCGTTGTTGTGTGGCAAACTTTCAACCTATTCAAGTTTCTATTCATTATATTATGTTAGAGAAACCTTTATTAGCTCGTAAATAGAATTTATTGTGGGCCAACTGGAAACCTCTATGACTTCATCGTTTTTACTAAGATGCGATACAAAATCAACACCTCATAGGTCTGAAAGATATCGCTTAGCCTATAGACCACTAAATTGTCATTCAATGATTTACATTGTATAGATCTCTAATTACATAATTATACCTTGTAGTGTAGTTATTAACAAAAACAATCACTTTACAAATATTTAGATGATGGTGTTACCGATTAAATAACTTGAATCAGTGTGAAATCTTCAAATGTATTCATTGTGTACACATTTGGGCATGTGTGTATGTGTTAAAACGTACTGTTAATAACAAATAATTCCAACTTAAAACTGTCAAAGAAATCAGAAAAGACAGAAGAAAAACTGTGGAAAAGTGAAGAATATAATTGTTACATTCTTGGGAACTGAAAGGTATATATATTGACGGGAGTCTATTTATAAACGTCCGTTGGCGCCTCACTAAATGATATTTTCTCTCTATATTGTAAAACATTTTTACGTGGTAGGTAAGTTTGCATTTATTTTAAATAGACAGAATATAAATAGATAAATACATTTGCTGAACTATGAACTGTCCAACATTCTATGCATCTATATACATACATGTGATTATATATCCGTTTATTAAACAGTCGAATTGTATAGGTTTAATCAAGTCACACTACTACTACTACTACTACTACTACTACTACTAAGTAGATTTAATGAATGAAATTAGTTAAATGTATAATGATTAAACTATTTTTGTAACGATGAATCATGCAAAAATGGGAAAATTGAACAATCAGTAGACGGAATAACTTTTTACGAACTGATAGAAATGTTAATCATTTCAGTGATTATAGACTTAAATCACCATAAGAATGGAGTGTACAACTAATTGAAAATCAATAACAGGAAATCTTATGTTTTCACGTTACCTAGGAATTACTAGACAGCTGTTTCTTCCTAGTATAAGACTACAACAACCGTGTGTTTCCACTTCCTCATCAAATATCGAATCCAGGAAATCAAAATCTCATGAAGTGTGCCTAACCATTAAATGAACGAACTACCACTTTATGATTTACAAATTTGACTTCAATCATTTTGCAATGTTACGAGATAATAATTTGTTAAGGTTTTTCAATAATTGCTTGACCACCAACGTGTTTGCTCACTAGAAATCCGGGAATCACCTCTCAAAGTTAATTACTAGTGAATGAATAATGATTCTTATTATAATATTATGGAAATCGCTGAATTTGAAGTTCCACATCATGGACTGATTATAATTAGATAAACATTGAAAACATAGAAGGTATTGAATACCTTTTTCATTCTATATGGATATATTCAACATCACGTATCCAAGATTCTTTATGAAGTACTGAACAAGTGTGAACCAAACATATGATGTACTACTAAGTGTTCATTTGAGTTCAAATATCACTTACGATAGTAACATGAGCCGTAAGTGAAGGGTTTTCGGTTTCAAATTACAAATAGAGAGAGATAGAGAAATGATGTTAAAAAAACTATGTACATTGACCAAGTAAGTAAACGATGTCTAATCAGTTAACTTAAAATTACAATCTGTTGTCTATATTACAATACTTTTAAACCATAAAGCATTTAATAACAGATCTCTAACAGGAAGTAAAATTGATTATTATGTATAATGATAATTATAAAACACTAGTCTATATAAATAACTCCGCCTATAGCTGTTCTAGATTTACTGACGGTCCCAAGCCCTGATAAAAGAGGAGGGCTGGGCATGGTGTCGGCAACCCTATTCCGTAGAAAAAAATCTTGCTAAAAAACGCCAACCACATTAAACAAATTAAAGAACAGGAAAAGATTGCCCAGGACAGGGTTGGATGGAGAGTGCTGGTGGTTGGCCTATGCTCCTCCACGAGAAGTAAGCGGCGTAAGTAATCCACATAAATAGTGAACAGTTAGATTTGACATCGAGATTTTAGAAAATTTAAAAATATAATTCTCAATCTGACAGAAAGTTTTACATTACAAAGTATTTAATACTTGGCCATATATATATATATATACCAAACGTAAATAAAAGTTTTTCAGGTGACTAGTTACAACTACTTATCATCAGAACAATGATATCATAACAGTTATCATTAGTTAACTAACGATTGATCAGTTTATTGATTTCAGTCATCCACAAGGATATTTGAAGTATGTTGGGATTATCAAGTGAAGGATACTGAGATTGGACGCAAGACACTGAGTAAAAATGTCACATCGATCGATGAGGTAACGAATTTTCATTGATTGAGATGGTTGTAACATGCTACATATACCCAAAAAACCGGCTATCTCAGTGAGTAATGTTACTTGGTATAGTAGTAGGTTGAAAGAAATATAAGAGTAGCCAAATCGAAATGTAACATCAGTTCTTAAAGTTACTCACAGTTGGATCGAGCCATTTTGGTAAGTGTGAAATATATATTTGGTGTCCTCATGCTTGGAGAAATTGTGTGATATGGTTAAGGAACGGTTGCAATAGCGCAGATAAGTTCACTCATTTTCTTCTCTCGGATCATGAGCTATAAAATGATTTTAAACTTTTCACTTGACAAATTTATTAATTCTTCTCAAATTACATTGTCTACGTTTAACGTTTTCTACTATCTATAATACTGTCATTGCTTCTACTATTCTGGTATCTCATTTTTCTCTTTTGATTATTTCACCTCACTGTGTTTCCATGTTGTGGTAATTTGGACCGATAGATAAGTGTCAGTTCTAGTATCGTTTTTTGATTGACTAACTTAACTTCAAAATGGTCAATCGTAGATCAGTGTTAGTTAATATCTGTGATTGTAATGTTTGACAAAACAAATTTGAAATGGGCTTATTATTGAATACCGATCGAAATTCTTGACTTACACATCGAATTATCTGATCAGAGTTTCTAATAATGTGGGTTTAATGCAAATATAAAGGCATAAATTGATAAAATAAGAATAGCATTCCGGTAATTGGTGATATCTGGAATTCAGAAGAAGTAACATAGACTGTCCTCAAGGTGAAAGGAAAAGAGGCAGATATTATGAGCATGAATAGCACTTGGCAACAGTTGGAAAGGAGAACCCAGATAAGATTCTGTTGGAGAATCCTGATTGATGACCTTCGCCCCACGAAGAGTAACACGTTTAAGTCCGATTAACGTCAAAATGTCTACGTGTGTGTATGAGTGGTAATATGATATCAAATAGTAATTACAAGGACAATTATTTACTCTTATATATGATAAACATTGTACAATGATATCAATTTTTGTTAAATTCTATAATTGCGGGTGTCACATATGCGAATATCGAGAAAATTCCCCATTGAACAAGAATTAGTTTAACTCCGTGTGTTGTTTTCTCTCATAACAATAAGTTTTTCCTATTAATCATGATTGATAGTGAAATCCTGATACTGTTTATTATTATTATTATTATTATTATTATCATTATTATTATTACTGACTGGAAGCAGCTGTCAATGAAATCATGAGGTTAGGTTTCATGTTAATGTTGGTATTTGATATACAACCCCCTTCCACACTGATTCCTGAAGCTAAATCTAAAAAACCAGACTTAGTTTATATCAGGAAAAGTTAATACGCTGAGTCAATCAGACATAAGTCAAATGATAAGTGAGAGATGCTGAGAGATGCTGGTCAAGATTTAGCTTTAATTTTCAAAGAAACAAACATACTTTGTTGGTTCCAAATATGAGGGAAAAGTATAAACACTTATATATTCACGGACAGAGGATAAATGCACGACTCATTCATAAATAAATATCTGTCTCCCTCAGAAAGAGACCAGATTTACTACAGGTAGAGTATGTTTGTTTCCTTAGAAAGTCAAGTCAAATCTTAACCAATAGCATGCTCCCGTTAACATCTCGCACTATGTCTATGTCTGATTAGCCTAGAGTATTAGTATCTAACTTCAACGTATAAAGAACTGGTGGTATTTTTGTTCTACTCGAACCCGCATCACCAGATGCTACGGTCAGGGACACTATTACTAATGAGCCATTCAAGCTTCAGATGACCTCTTGTAAAGCTGGTATATTAACATTCCGAAATAACACTTACCACCACGTAACCAATATTCAAAACTTTCTACTGACTACCCACAATCACCAACCACATTTATTGATCTAATCTAGAGTTCTCAATATTTATTTATTAGATTGGGCAACTGAGGATATTGTTTTGGCTGTTGAATGCATTTAGAGTGTAACATGCGTACATAAATTCCCAATCTTCATTGAATCTAAGCACAGCCTATCGATTGATTTAACAGTTTAATATTATAAAACTTATTAGTAATCTGTCATTTAACGATCTGAGCCATCAAAGCCAACTGTAACAGAATGATTCACAGAAGGAAGGGGAAAATTTATCACTGTGAGATTCAAACCTGTGTCACCCAGCTTCCCGGTCTGAGACGTTATTGTTGAGTTGTTTGAACCATGACTGATCTGTGGGAATGAGATATTTACATTGATTGATGACTAAGTAGTGACATATGTTATATTTGCGTATTCTGTACTGATGATCGAATCTTACCAATCCAGTTGAAATATCGCCACTAGACTAAATTGAATCAAAATCATGTTTTCACTAAATTTTAGTGTTACGTAATTAAAGGCAATCAATCTATGGAAAGTCATATACTTGAGTTTTGTGTGACTAGTGTACAATAAAATTAAGGTTTGAGAAAATGGAGATGAACTCGATGAAGTAACTTTAAACAATGTGCGTAATTTCAAGCAGAGATGAATGATGGTTAGCAATGGAATCCAGGATCCGAGTTTTGTCCTCCCTAGGACTCGTCGGCTAGATTAACTTGGATCCTGGAGTTGAGGTTCACTCCGAGATTTGGACGTTGAATTGTCCACTTCAAACGCCACTTTGCTACTGGGTCCAGACAGTCACTGGCTTGTACAATAGTGAGAAGGTATATCCAACCGACGAGTTCCCAATCGAAGGAAGCGAGCGTTCTGGATTCCACTTCTAACTACCATCGATCTCTGCTTAAAATGCTTGTGAATTACTGGTAATATGAAGGAAATCCACACAGGATATATATATTCAACAAGAGACTGACTCATTGTAGTCTTAAACATCAATGAGAAGGTCAAAACAACCAATATAGATTAATGTGCTTAACATGTGTGGTAAACAAACTATTAAATGTTTCCATGCTCAAAAATAAGTTGTATTCATTAAAATCCATATTTCATTAAAATGATGAAGGGAGAAAGAGGAAAGTGGGAAATGGCCGCCTATGATTCTCGTGAAACATCAAGATTTAAAATCATATCATTTATGACAGATTATGTAGATTCAAATTTATGTGTTTTTTCATCTAAATAATATTTCTTTGACTAAACTGGGCGTTTCGTTATATAGAATATGCTATCAGACAAATATACAAAACTGACATACATATATGTATATTTCTCGATGTTACTGTTTTGAGATTTATTTCATCTTAAGATGAAATTCGTTATAGAACTATTCCACTTAAAACAACGGCGAGAACCAAGAAGCACTAATTAACTGTTCCGCCCCCAAGAATGGGCACTTACGACCTAACCAGGTTTTGAACTCATTACCCCTTAGGTTTTTCTTACGTTGAAAGCATAACCATTGGATTGACATAGAACGGTTCACATTCTCAACGTCTGTCACATTGGGATATTCCTGAACCCTCATTTGTTGCCAGACCAATAGAAATAATATTGAACCGGCTGCCACAAGAAGCCTAAATGTACTCATCCTTATCCTAAGTGCACATTGCTTAAGAGTTTCACAGTAGAATAAGACTAGTTTTTTAGTAGTTTTCCAGTCCTGGAGTCGATTCATTATGTAAACTACTTTCGAATTTATGTGTAAAAAGTATTTGCTATGGGGAAAATGAAAAACCAAGATTAACTACGAGTCAGACAACAGACAAACAAAGACTGTAGTAATAGTAACAGTAATAAAATGAAATACACGTTGACAATACAA
The DNA here is from genome assembly GCF_000699445.3 of Schistosoma haematobium. Taxonomy (NCBI): domain Eukaryota; kingdom Metazoa; phylum Platyhelminthes; class Trematoda; order Strigeidida; family Schistosomatidae; genus Schistosoma; species Schistosoma haematobium. The sequence goes on from NC_067198.1 coordinate 6,268,481, forward strand.
AATAATCACTGATAATATTTAAGTTCAATAGTATTTTTCTTCTGTCCATATAAACAATTCGAACAGCCTAATTTGTGCCTAGTCCACTCAAGAGTAGTTGTAACTACAATAAATTTTGTAATGTTAGATTATAAACAGTATATACATTCGTTAATCATCTTTTATAAATACCGCTGAGAAAAAGTCGAGGGCGATAATTAAACAGGATGAACTCAGTATGATGTCTGTGATAAGTACAACACAAGTTAAATTGCGGACTGATTTTAGTCAGACCATTACTGAAAACCAAAAGACACAGGACAACGGTCTCGTGCTAGTATCGGACTCCTCAGAAGTGCACATTCAAGACCTCACGACCGGAGATTGAAACCAGGACCTTCGATCAACAATATAAAGATTTTTGTAAATCCTTGTCCGATAAAAAAGCCAATGTAACTAATGCTATAAATAGTAATGATCTTGACAATTGTGATATGAAATTCTGTGGGTGAACCTATAGGACCAGGTGAGTATGTTTAATGACTGAAATCATAATTGGCTACGTTGCCTGATAGTCCTAATGGACCGTGTTCTGTTCGTAAGTTATGAATATATTTTTCATATTTTGAATGATGGCTAGTGGTGGAATAGAAATTATGCGCTTGGTCCTGTTCCGGGATAATCAATTGCATTTGCCCACTTTCCAATACAGGGATTGAAAGTGGATAGTGATAGAAACTCTTTTAAAATTAGGACGAATCGACTGTTCATTAATTTCTAGTTTAAAAATAAGATGGTTGACATTGGTCAAAAATCAAACTCTGTGTAAAGGTTTTGTGCTAGTTCGTACTCGTCAACAAAGCATAACCTCAATCTTTAGGGGAGCGGTACACAATACAGGATTTCAAACTAGTCTACCCAGATCCATAGTGCAGCTTAGTCGACGAAATTCGACCACCACTACAAGCTACAGTGTTTACTCCTCAGTGATCAATGAATGTAAACTTCCCAGCCGTACAAAAAGTTAGCTATGACACCAATATCTCAGAGACAACATCCCAGACTGTGAGGTTGAGTAAGTTCGGCTTGATTCTAACAGACAAAATCAGTCCCCTCAAGATCAGATACACACCTGGATTCAGAGATCTTTTCTACCAAATTTATTTGATCACAATACAAACTTTATTGCTCGTTTCAGTCGAATTCAAACAGCTATTCAATCACCTAAAAGGTAAAGAGCTTTCCACGAGACCTAAATGTCCTAGGTGAGATCGTAGATTCACAATATAGCTGAGGACTCCAATATCGGAATAAACTATCTATCCAGTGTTTTCAGGTTTTCGAAACCTATCTAACTGTTATTTGATGATATAAACCATAACTCATAAGTTTGTGATGAGAAAAAATGTCCATTTGTGTGTGGTCTGATAAAAAAAACATGTCATTCATCTATGAAAACGTGAACTATTTACACATAACAACCTAATAATTCTTTTCTATTTAGATACATTTTTTCTTATAATGTTTATGATATGAAATAATAAAGATTTGTTTAAACCGATTGATACACAACTACACACTATCTATGTATATGTTGACATAGATATTATGTTTATTTTTATTAGTATCAGAAGGAGTTTTGTGGATATTACAGTAATTTTAATAGTTGAGATCATAAGTTAATCAAGGCTAGATAGGTTCTGTGTTCGAATCTCACGAGGTGTGATCGTGGATGTGCACTGATGAGGACGGAATGGCCGTCCAATGCTTCCAGGTTTTCCATGGTGGTCTAGCTTTAATTGACTCATGTTGTCAACTATTAAAATCAATATAATATCCATAAAAACCCCTTCTGATACTAATCAACATATGCTCACTAGGGACTGGTTTCAAGAGGTATTTACTGGAATTCTATTAAGAAGCAGTGTCCAGTGGAGTTCAAACAGGTCTGTTGTGAAATAGTCACTCACTGATGACAATGGTGGATATGTAGCTCAATTTCATGGATCAGTTGAAGTTAGAAATTAAACTGATTGGATGCCGACATGCTCAGTGTTCTAGAGGTTGAGAGTTCGCTTGTGAGACCGACTGGTCCTGGGTTCGAATATCGCGAAGTGGGATCGTGGATGTGCACTATTGAGGAGTCCCACAATAGGACGGGATGGCCGTCCAGTGCTTCTAGGTTTTCCAAGGTGGTCTAGCTTCAAACGACCCATAATCTCAACTATAATTTTATTGTCTATCTGTCTGATTGCAATCTTATCATCTTGATATTATATAAGATTAAATAGTAATTGACACACTAAAAAAGTGCCATTTTCAAAATTGTAGAAATGTTTTCTATCATACTTGTTAATATGTAGATGTAACATAAACAATTAGATGTTTTTTAAACTCTTTTTAATCCTACTATCCAGTACAGATTTACATCTTAAAGATGTTACTCTTGAAAGAAGAATTATGGAATTTTGAACAATTGCATATTACCTTCATGACTGAATTGAAGGATATTGGGTTAAAGCCTTGATATGAGCATCAACAAAGTAGAATACAGGTATATCGGATTGACTAGTTTCAAACAAAAGGAAACATGCATTTGGGATTCCATTGCTATCTACAATTCCTCTACTATCATGTATTCATCTAAGAGCTTTAATCGATAATTTAAAAAAAAAGAGATTTCAATGAAGATTTTCCAGTTCGAAGCTGATTTTCCAGTGCAGGATGAAGTTAGAAAAAGGAGACCAACAGATCTCTCAACTCTGTAGTGTTAAGTAACCTGTTCGTAGACTTAATTGAATGAACATAAGTTCAATCCAATACGAGTGAGATGATAAACACAAACGTAATAGAGTGCCTGTGCTGCGATAACATAAATGTTCAGCACTACTCGGTTCCCCAGGTAATAACAGACTATGATGAGAACAATCTTTAAATACTTTTTCTTTCTATTATAAATTGTAATAATCCTTCTTGTAGTTTACATGTACACAACAGCTAAAGCAAATAAAACACACTGGCATTTGAAAAAAATGTGTATCAGGTTAAAATATCAACGCGTACATTGACACTGGATAGTTACAAAGGTCAAACTACGAAATTCAATCATTTTCATAAAGCTTGTTCACTAATAATAATTTTGTAGTCACTAGTGACTAATTTTTAGATTTAATTATGGGAAATCCAATGAGATGTTGTGACCAATTAAGTTTGATCATGTTAAGATTGAGGCAGTTACCCACAAATAGGATTGAATGATCACGGCACCACATTATGGATTAATTAAAGTTAGAAATGTAAATCACTAGGTGTCAGCTCAATCGTTTAAAAGTCAGAAGTTCGCCGCAAGGTATGACAATCTTGAGTTTGGTCTATAGTGAGATTGTGGATGGAAATCAGTGAACACCATACTAAGAAAAAAAATAGTTGTCCAGTAGTTTTGTGGTGTTCAGTAGATGTAAAACTAATATCAGTCCATGATGCGATACGAGAAAATTCAACAATTCCTATTAACTTTCTATACTAGTAAGACAAATTATAGTTGATAATCACTACGGTAGTTTAATGTAGGTCTTGAATAGCATAAAGATTATTTCAATGAAACAAAAATTGAAATCATTAGAAAAACCACTACTGAAAACTAGGAACTAGTTCTATGTTTCAGACTCCCACAGGACTGTGACATACTAGGCCAATCAGGAATCAGCCAAATAATAAGCACACGTGATTGGCTTGAAATGGCTTCCAAATCTCAGGAATGAGAGATACTCCATTGGTTTAATTATATATATATCGATTCCGTTTATTCGTTTATTCAATAAACTTCATTTTCATTTTACTAATCGGTAGGGTTTGTGTGTAAGAAGTTCACATATCAGTATCAACTCTTGGACACCACACGTTGCAACAGAATGCACAACCATCGCTGTATGTTTTAAGTGAGATCAAGTCTAAAATTAGTTACTCTGATGTCTGCTGCAGTATTAAACAGAATTCTCTTACTCGAACTTTTACCATAATACAAGTATTAATTTAGGATGATTATTGTTCAGTGTCATTCATCGTAAAGTAGCTGACACTTTCCGCGTCTTTCGATTAGGTTGATACCACTGATAATATCTTCCAGGAATACAGCTTCACGAAAACTATTTGGACATGAATCTGTATTAGATACATTATTATTATTATTATTTACCATAACAAAATTTTAACAAATCGACAAAGGATGAACTAGTGAGTCCATCAGACCAAACTTCACCCATTATCTATATAGACACGACATTACTAATAATAATCAATATTCCTTGTTTATCAAAATAACTCCGCGGTTTGTAACCAGGTCATTTTGCTTTCAACTATTCGGAAGATTTACTAAATATCTATCTATCATTCAATTTTGTAAAGGTTTTATAGAGATATTTGTAGATGATATACGTCACTGACTGACCTCATTCGGAGTACCAATCAAAAATCAATATGAAATAAATGACTATTTTGTCTCAGTATGTAACTCTTCAAGATTACACACCTATGACTTCACCAGTGACCGAGCCTAGGACCTTCTGTTTTTACTTTCATCACTGAATCATTATGAAACCATTAATTTAGCATATAATCAAATCATTTTATAGTCAATCTATCCATTATTGATATAAGTGAATTTAACATAAAGTACAATCTAATTAGTTTGTTAGATATTTAATCGTAATTTTAAATAGATAAGGTAATTGTATATACCTTAATTTACATATATGTATATATAAATTGCCTATAGACCTTTAATGCCACTATGATACACATGAAATGTAATTATTATTATTGTTATTATTATTGATTTATATAAGGCACGAAAAGGAAGTAAATGTTTTGCAACTAAATGAAAATAGAAGGAAGAGGATTTGGTACATGCCTAGTTCTTTATCAATATATACATATATACATACATATACTAGTTGGTTGAATATCAGTTTTAAATGTCAAGGGGTTTTTAAATGATAATAATAATAATAATAATAATTGTGATAATGATAATAATAATATTGATAGTAACAATATATGTTGATAGGTATAATAGCTCGCGTGTTTAACATTTTCCATCGTTTGCTATTATGGACTATTATTATTATTATTATTATTATTATTATTATTATTACCTTTTCAACTGTTCTTCCTCTTGGAGAACAGGTGATTTGCAAAATTACTTGTGTGGTTGATATTTTTCAACTCGTGAAGAAATGCGAGACGTGCTGTATACGTATATATGTATATGTAAAGGATAGAAAAATCTGTTTCTTAAATGTAAGTTTATATTTGTTTGTTTCCTATTAGTTAGTATATTATTCCATTTAGAAATAAAACATGATAATGTGTACTTATATATGTGTGTGTGGTCCGACCCGGATGATAAATATTAATATCACTACTACTCATACTACTACTGTAGTGAACAACAACATGAGTGTGGACAATCGAATGTATTTGAATACGAAAGTACAGAATAACTTAGTCAAATCTGAGAATTATACAGTAAATAGTTCATTTGCAAAATATCAATCAATTGTCTCAGACTACGTTGTTACTTCGTTTACGCATCAATCATTCTCTGTTCTCGTTCTCTTCTCTTCAATCTTCTTAATCTTCTGCTGTCAGGCATTTTACTTTCAGTTGGTGATACATACTACTTATAGCACACATCACACTACTGCTGAACAATGATTTAAGTAGGTTAGAAGTCAAAAACAATCGAGGTTTCGGGATTTCACATGTTACTACTTATAAGTTAGTCGTATTTACCGTGTTGATACGACTAGTGGATGGTACACGATTCAAATCGATGCTATCTAGACATCAGAAAAAAATTAGTAGGTTCGAGACCGGATCATTCAGCTTCACAGTCTGGCTAGAATAGCTCAGTTTTAATGTCTCATACTGTGAGGTTAGGTGAACAGCGTTAAAATGTTTCAGGTAGCATCAGTTCCCTTAACATTACAAGTACATCTTGGTGACGAGTTGTAACTGGTTCTTAAACCTATGTTCGAAGTTTTCTACTGGATCCCTCCAATCAATTAAGATTGGAGAACATGATTAGCTACTAAAAATCGAAAGAAAGACAAAATACTCACGAAACTTTAAATTAAAATTCTAAAGAATCAAAATCTCCAAGACATCACGATCATTCATTTAGGAAACCATCTGTGTGTTTAATATGAATAAGTGAGTCAATTAGTTAAACAATTCGAGTTGTTTTGACAGGACTTAAGGTTTAATTTTAAACAGCTTAACTTTGAAATATAATTAATTTCACATAATTTCAATTACCCGTTAAAATAACTTCAGATTATCTTATTTCCAACCATTGATATGAGTAAATTTAAATGATCTCATAGGTTGTATAAAATTTATAGGACAGATGTGGTTGTAAACAACTCAACAGTATTAGTTTAGTAACAAACGACAGTAGAGAAGAAAAAAATATCTATCATATAACCTTCAAAATCTGAAAATCATAATGAACTGACAATCCGTATTATTTACTAAGAAAACAATGTTGAAATTAACGTGAGCGTTTCCAAGTTTCAACAAATATATTGCAAGGGGTTTTTGTGGATTTATAATAATTTTAATAGTTGAGATAATGAGTCAATTGAAGCTAGACCACCTTGGAAAACCTAGAAGCACTGGACGGCCATCCCGTCCTATTGTGGGACTCCTCAATAGTGCACATCCACGATCCCACTTCGCGATATTCGAACCCAGGACCAGTCGGTCTCACAAGCGAACTCTCAACCTCTAGAACACTGAGCATGTCGGCATCCAATCAATTTAATTTCTAACTTCAACTGATCCATGAAATTGAGCTACATATCCACCATTGTCATCAGTGAGTGACTATTTCACAACAGACCTGTTTGAACTCCACTGGACACTGCTTCTTAATAGAATTCCAGTAAATACCTCTTGAAACCAGTCCCTAGTGAGCATATGTTGATTAGTATCAGAAGAGGTTTTTGTGGATGGCTGTTTCGTCCAGTGCTTCCAGGTTTTCTATGGTAGTCTAGATTCAATTGACTCATGATCTCAACTATTGAAATATATTATACCCATCAATGTCGGCCATTTCCTTGTTCATTTTGTAGGTAATTAATGCATATAACAGTGTATTCTTCATTGGACATGTAACTACCAGCTCTAACTTCTAATATTTATGTGTTCTATTATTCAATATTTTGATTTACGATACCACTCAAAATATTCAGTTAAGAATAAATTGAAATACCTAAAATGAAGTATTTAGTGAAAATCACATTCTAACTCTCAGTACTCACCTACTAGGCAACACAGTTATTGAGCATTATACAACACACTGAAGAAAACAGCGATATAATATTGATCATACAAAAAATAAAACTTACACATTTTCATTTAATTGTTCCGTATAATTATTGGCAAACTTCACTGGAGCTCGTCTAGTATTTAAATAATCAATGTTTTTATCAGATAAATTGATAATACTTTTCAAATTAACTTGGTAACAGTTATCAATTGTTGTAGTATTATGTGTGAATGTTGTTGGTATTGTTGCTGAGGCTTTTGTTTTAATGTAATCAGTATTGTTCAATGTTGAATAATCATTATTATTACGGTTACTATAATTGTATTTAAGATTTGTAACATTGACAGAAATTTTAGTTTGATTATTTGTCAAATTATTATTTGATAATTGTTGATTGAAATGTTTTTCACGATGTAGATCAGGAGCTGAAATGGAATGCAATGAAGAGAAAAATGTAGATCTATATCATAAGAAAAAGTCATTCTTCTTCAAACTCACTAATTTTCAGCTAAAACCAGAAAAAAATTACGGTTTGTACAACAAAATGTTACGAAGGTCATTACTAAAAACCCGGAAACACTGTACAGATATTTTTTCCAGAGTCGCACGCTATCTCCAAGGGGTCGAACCTATAACATTCAGTCTAGGACTCGAATGCTCAACCTCTAGATCACTTAGCTAGCAACCAATGTTGTACATGTACAACTTCAATCCGTCCACGATTTAGCACCATTATTATCCTTTACCCTAAGTGGAGAATCGTTCTATAACATTCATTAAAACTGTTCACTAGAACAGTTCGTGATTTAAACTATGAAAACTCTACAGTCTCCACAAAACTTCCTATACTTACGAAAAAGTTATAATTAGTAAGCGATAGTGTTTTACTGTTGTAGGTAATAATAATGATAATAATATTTGTTGAACAAAATAATTGTTTTCTGGACTCAATAGCTCAGTGCATAATGCATTGGCATTCCAAGTGAAAGGTGCTGAACTCGAGTCTCATTGTGTACATCAACAATGGGTTATAAGTACATCAAACTGATGTCTCTCAAATAGAATGAAATGTACGTTTTGGACTCTACTGCTAGACACAACACATTCATTCTTTAAAACGTGTGATAAAACGGCTAACTCGCGAATATCTATACAAGATGCATATTTGGTAACAAGGACTGATTAACATTCTATCCTACAACGAGATAATTCAAACTCTTTCGACTGATGATACAAACGTTCTATTCGTTCAATAAGGAAGTGGATCTACTCATCGGTTTCTTGATGTTCACATAGCTTTAAATACCGTGCTATTCAATAAGCTACTGAGTTCAGATAACTGAAAACAAATCTTTAAAAATGTTCCTTTATTAAACATCTATAAATATTCAACCATTATCAAATCTATGGCAGTAGCACACAGTAACAATGTAATGTTTCTCATATAAAACCTATTCATATCCATTAAAAACCATTCGTCTAGCTCTACACTCACTTATAAACACACACTAATTGGACACTTTAATGATTGACGTACATAATCAATCACTGCTAGATTGCATGCAATCACTTACACATAATTATTCAGTGTATTTCACTGAGAAAGAGACATGTCTTGTAACAATTATATGTATATATAATAATAAACATTATTATTATTTAATTACACCATTACATAATATGTAAACATTCATATTACTGTTTGCTTTTTCTTCCATCTCAGTAAACAATCACTACATATTTGTGAATAAAGACTTCAACAATACAGTTCGACATTCAATCTATGCATGATTGTGATCATGTTTAATGGTGCATTGAACATCCTACCAATCATGGTTCAAGTGTTTTAAATCATTACAAACGTCTATTAAACTAGGTTAGTATAACTTCGAAGGGTATATACCTATATATGTCGTCATGTAACAATATGCATGTGACCAACCAACGGAAACACATTGAAATACACATTAACTATTTGTGAACAGACTGTAACACTTGTGTTGGATGTTTTGTGGGAAATATAAATAGTTTTTCATAATTTTAAACAATAAAACTTTTTTCGTCCATAGTTCATTCATTCACTGATTGTTTAATTCAATCATTGAATCATGTTTGTAACTATGGCGTTTTTACAATATAATCACTGCATATAATTTATATTCTACTTCAAATTGAAGTTTTAAAATGAGAATAATTTCATGCATCTAGTAATTTGTAAGTCGAATTCAACAGGTGTTTTCCAGGTTTAGTACTATAGAACATCTGGAAGCTAACAACAGTTGTTTCGTCCTGTTGTCGAATAACAAGTCGACTATGTGGTCACCTCAGTGGATCAATCTTCTTATCATAATCCAGTCAACTTATTCGCACAAGACAGTGTAATGTGAACATTGCCAGTGGATACTCGTTACCATTAATTCAATATTATCTGTATTACGGAGTTTTGAATATCACGTAAGGACAATTGACAGCCTAATGCTCAATATACAACTCTAATTTGTGACAAGAGAATAGATCATTCATTGTGATTCAGTTCAATAATTTAGCTAGTAGAAATGTACAGTACACAATCACAGAGCTCTACATGTTATTGTACAAAATACGATGGGATTTAAGATAGTAAAAGGTTGAAAGTGGTTTATAATACATTGAAAAATCTATGACAGGTTCGGACAATATATATGTTGTGGATGCGGAGGAATAGAACCAATAAGTATCATGTTAAGTCCAATGGTGTCCTTGGACTTCAAATGGACATTTCCTATTGGTCGATATCTGTTCACTTGTTGAGTATTGTACAAAATGTTGTTTTCTATTTTTATGGTACGATGTGGTATGCTTGGTTAGTATATAAATAGAGTATGTTTGAAATATAATGATTCATATCTCCGAGGCTGTGGCTTGTGTTCTGGACTCAACTGACTGGGCTAGACAGGGAAGCGAGACCAATCGAGATTCTAGGCCGTCCGTTCGTGTTTACGTGTCACTGTAATCGATCGATAAGTACACTGCTCTCTAATCTCTTCAGTCAAGGACACAACAATTAGCACAGGGTAAAAATCGACAGCAACTTAAAGCCATAACAATATAATTGAGTTATCACTGAGTAACTATCAGTTTCAAGTCTGTCTAATCTCCTTAGGGTTAATCGAATGCTATTGACCAACTTCCGATATGTCCACTAGTCTAAGTGACTCGACATTGCGTACACTATGTATGGTGTTCCGTGATTGTAGGTAATTAAATCCCAGGGAATATCTAATCTAGCTTTCTCAACAGTTGGCACTCGTCAACATAACATGCCCGAAAACTTGAAGGAACTAGTGATTTTGGTGGGTTACCAGGTTTCACAATCAGAAATATCACACGGACCTATTCGTGTCACGTATGACCCCTCATAAGAGTGCGATATCTTCAATTGATTGATTATTGAGAAGTGGACAACGTCATGTTTGTGTGGTCCTATCATCTACTTCCAACCAGCCAATGTAGAAATATACTTTACTACAGTATCTCAGTAGTATACTATGAAAGTTCTTTTCTTCTTATTTTGGTTAATTATAAACGTAGGTTTGTGTTGTGTAACGCAAGTAAATTTATGAATTGTTTTTCTCTTTGAAGGAGAACACCAAGTTATTTTGTAAGTAGTAAAACCCATTGTATCATTTGAGATATTAACGAATATCATTTAAGGAAGTCAACCCTAGAAATTCTTTACCTAAATTACATGTAATCATGTATTCACGTGTGTCTACCCGAAACAATCTGACTGACAAATCAAGTGCAATATATTTATAGGGACTTAGTAATTACAATTAAGGAATTGAGAGTGATAGATTTAATAGAAACTGAACTCGAGAGAAACACAACACACATACAAATCAAATTATGCTGATATGTAGTCAGAGCACATACAACCATTCATGAGTGTAAATATTAGTAGTATGGCGTGATCATAGAATAATTATTTAAATAGGTACATTTGATTATAGTCTGTTGAAATGAAAATTTCGTGTTAAGTTGTTGAAAGTGTGCTGACATCAACGTATCATAAGAACCAAGTTAATGAGTGATTTTCACATGTTATACAAAAATGAAGGCTTCCTGTCTAATTTACCCATTCTAATTAATTGGGTGCTCCAATTAAACGTGTATGAGCACCAGAAAAACTTGGATTATGATGCTACTGTAGACAACTCTAAATAATAATTCATTAATAAGGGTTGTTTGAAGTTTTTTGATACTGAGAATTACAGTTGATCAGTCGACTTTGGTAAAATGTACTGGGTTACAGTACCGATGTGAATACCAACACTGAGGTGCAGGCATATACAGTTTATAAGTCTCAAACTGGGAGAAACGACCTTCCAGAATTTCACTACTAGCCACTATTCAACTCTGTCTAAAGTTCTAATCACTGTTAGAAAAATTCCAACGAATCATGAAGGCACAAAAGCGCTTCAATTGCACTTGGGGAATACGGAAAACAGGAAATGAAGTAGACATATGACGGGCAAACTTCAGTATATGTTCACAAAACTAGGTCCAGTGTATATTCAACAATAAATGATAATAATTGTGGGTATTATGATTTCGATATTCCATGTATATTTAGCCATCCTCGATAGACATAAACACTTGTCTGAGGTCGTAAAAAACAGTGCTAATATCAGTGTACCATAAATACAGCTCTCATAATGAGATATTTACAAAGTGATATATCAGCTTGATCTTCGAGATATTTTAAAGTCAACTTATTCACTACAGAAACCTTAGATGAAAAAACAATAGCAAGCATTTCTTTTAATGTCCTTACTGAAGTGGTATTTATTGACAAACAGAGTTACATATTAGTATCATGTCTGGACGATTTCATTTGTTTACATCTGTAAGCAATGAAAAATAGTGTTAAGATAATATCAGTCACTCATGGAGATGGAAGAACTTATCAAATACAAATGAGAAACAGGGAAAGTGAGAAATGAAATAGTAAATGACGTTTGTTCCAAATTCGACATATGTGTACAAAGTTAACATAAATGATGAATGAACATGGTAGATCACAGTTTATCTGTTAATTCATGTTATAGAATATATAACATGGAAAGTCTTGGTTGAATGATCTGTACAGACCAGTTTAGATTGAGGTTTGTATTCATCACGAGCTGACAATTTACTAGGAAATCATTGTAAATAAAATGTTCTCGTGCTGAACTTTGAGTGATAAAAGTATACTTGGCTGAATAACTAATCAAATCAAAGATAGCGGCTAACTGATTTTTGTGCAAAATTCAAATCATGGTGACACAGAGCTTATACCTTAATAAAAGCTGTATGGGGATGTAATAAAATCTACCAATAGTTACAGAGACATTTAAAATTGACATAACAACCGTTATATGACTAAATAATACGAACGGATTTGATCGTCTCTTAAGATTACAACGAGTAAGTGATAATTAATGTGCATGAAAATACAGTGGTAAACAAATAGAACTGAAACGTACACAACATCCTAACAGGACTTGTGCATTTCCAAGGTGACTTAAAAGTTCTTGAGACTTAAATTCCATCTGAAAAAGTATTCATCATTACAGAAACAAGGTACCATCTTACCCCAACCCTAACTCTTAACACTATCGTTTGACTATTTTACTAATTCAACATAGAAGGATTCTAAAGTCATGTTAAAATTGTTTTATCATCGTAATCTCATAACTCTTTATATTCTAAGTTGTTTTATAACCAAACACAAATTTCTGATGAACTAACAAGTCGTTCAAGGTATTCATTGTGGTTTACTTCCATCTGTTCGGCTTCAAGATTACTTCCTGAAGTTTTAATGAGAAGTTATGACCAACGATGTTCAATCATGTCTATAATGGGTCAGTTATGCAACATAAATGTTGGATGACAAATGTACTATATCGCCTTCTTATTGAGGTTAAGATTATAGAGTAATACATTCTGAACACAATGAATTATTAAGTGTTCATTGTTGAATAGAGTTTCTTGTACAAATAAGATAGTTATCTAGCACTATCTTATTTATGTTAGTATCACACTTGATATCAATCTATAATGAATGTAGAGGCCTACAAATTAAACATGTTTTCATATGTACATCTGAAGTAGACGTACACAAACGTAACATTGTTTACACCAGACCAATGCATAAATCATTTTATATGTTTTTGTATTTGTCAACAATGATAATTATATATAGATAAACCTTAAATATAGTACAATATCTCTCTATGATATGTATATGTGATATGACACTTTTGATAACTATCAGTATAGGGGTTATGGAGATTATTAAGTTTTTGGTTGAGATCATGAACCGATTGATGTTAGACCACCGTTGAAAACCTGGAAGCACTGGACGGCCGTTTGGTCCTATTGTGCGCATCCACAATAGCACGGAACGGCCATTCAGTGCTTCCAGGTTTCCAACGGTGGTCTAACATCAATGTGTTCAGGATCTCAACGAAAAACATTTTTGATAATAGACAACTTTTATGAAAAGATCAACTATTTTGTTATTACGTAATACGGTGTTAATTATACATAGATACGTCTTCATATCAACAAAAGTAATTTAGGGATGATAGAGACAGAGATAAGGAGGTATTTAAGAAATAACGTATTAACATTACACATATAATTACACTTTACAATAAATTCATTAGTAATCCAACTAACTGATTGTATAATGTATATGGTTTGCTGAAGGTTAAGTGATGTTTTTCCTAGGTTTTAGATAATAATAGAGTGAAAAATATCTCGTCAGGTTGATTATTATTATTAGTGACCAATATAATAGTGCTGATCAATGATATTTTGATGAGTTGATTGGGACATAAGTAGTTTTCAACTAATAACAACCGCTCCTCAAATAAACTTCATTGGCTACGTTACCACCACTGCGCAAATTCTGCATCAACAGGCCTCAACATGTGCAAAGGAAAAAGCAAGATCCTCAAATGTAACATGGAGGACACCAACCCAATCACAGTTGATGGTGAAACTCTAGAAGATATGGAATCATTCAAGTAGCTGGGGAGCATCATCGATGAACAATAAGGATCGGATGTAGACGTTAGGGCGAGGATTGACAAAGGGCTGCATTCCTACAATTGAAGAACATATGGAACTCAAAACAACTGTCAACCAATTAAGACATGTATTACACTTCATCAATCACTTCACCTTGAACCACAGTGTTTACCGACATAGGAGAATATTTGAGGGCAGGCAGCCAAACTAAAAATGACTCTGGTCTACAAAGTTATTGACCGTTAGTATAATCTATGTTGTTAGGTCTTAACTACCTAATTGGTGCCTTAAAAAATTATCGTAACCAATGGTTAGAGATGTTGTGTTATATGCTTCAGAATCGGTGACAACAGTCTAGAATCATTTACTCTTCTTCTTTCCTTAGATCATTTTATACTTTTTATTTTACGAATTCATTCTCTCTTTTCTCGAATCAAATTTCTATGTTTAGTGTTTTCTTATACAACAATCATACTGTCATTACTTCTGCTACTTTGATATTTATCTTGATAGTTTTGTCTCGTTATGTTGAAGTGGTACAGAGACTTGAACCGTGTACTTTTATTCCAGATTTTATGTTCCTAAAAACTCCTTTGACTACACTTATATTATGTAATTAAATTACGAAATGAACTATCAATGATGACATACTTTGTTCAATTTGAAGAATACTGTTTTTTTTACACAAACAGTTCAAGTGAATGTTGAATGACTTGTTTTAATCATAAGCTGAACTTCACTGGTCGCTGCATCTCACTAGAACTCCAGGAAATACCTTTTGAAGCCAGTCACTAGTGGGCATATGCTGATTAGTATTAGAAGGGGTTTTTGTGAATATTATAGTAACCAGTGGAGTTTAACCGGGTCTATTGTGAGATAGTAACCTACTGAAAACAATGGTGAATGTGTGGCTCGATTTCGTGGATTAGTTGAAGTTAGACATTAACATCACCGGATGACGGCCCAGTGGTGTAAAGGTTAGGCGTTAGCGCGGGAGACCGATATGTCCCGTGTCGGAATCTCGCGAGGTGGGATCGTTGATGCGCACTACTGAGGAGTCCCACAGCAAGACGAGACAGCTGTCCAGTACTTTCAGGTTTTCCATCGTGACCTAGCTTCAATTGACTCATAATCTCAACTACGGAAATAAGTTTTTTCTAACTACAGTTAGTGTATGCGTAGTGTGTTTTTGATTATCTACTGTAATCAGTAGAAATAATTTTGAACTCTTAATTTAGTTGATCCCCAATTTGGATCACATTTTTGCATTAAAATCTCAAAATGGACATTTCAGAGCTGGTCACTAGTAAGCATATGAATATAAATCACTGACAATCTTTAAAAGGGAAACATTTACACTAATCAGTTACAGAGTATTGAAGTAATGTCATGCCACAAATCAACCACTGAAATTCACTCAGCACTGAAGACTATTCAGCATTTTACTGATTTTCAATAAGCGATTGATTAGTGTGAAGACAATTATGTATTATCAGTAGTTAATCCTTCAGAACCCCCAGAAAGAGAATTAATTCGATAATTTTTCATTGATATTTAGTGCGCTGAAATTCGAACTGTTTCTTAATTCTTTTTAAAATGAAAACCAACCACTTTAAGTCTAAAAAGTCGCGTTGGTAAGTTAATCAATAATCTACATTATTTGAAGTTTGACATTATGAACTGACTTCGGTTAGAAAACCACTACAAACTAGGAAGCATTGAACAGCTATTTTGTTCTAGTGTACGATCATTCAGTTTGAGTAAGCATCCACGATCCTACTATGGATTAAATCCATGACTTTTAGGTCTCACAGAGAGCACTTAACCTTTAGAATGTTTAATCAACAACCAAAAATTTGTATTACTAACTTCGGTAAATTCGTGACACCTCGTATTTATTCATTCATTTTCCAGTCCTTCCCGGTTTTTAATAATCGCCTATCCAAAATCAGTTCATGAAATAAACTACAATATCCAACCATCTCCATAAATCTAATAATACACTCCGACCTCTGATAAACGCTTTGCATGAAATTGGAATATAGTCTACTTAACGTTCTCTGTAATTAATTATTTATTTGAACACATAAATAGTGGTACAAAGAGGCAGCGAATACATATGCGCCACACAAGTCACTAGATTTGTGTGTGGGCTGTGATACTGCCCGGATGCCCAGACCAAAGCAGGTGGTTTTCCTAGGGTTCCACATCCCGAGCCTTCGACCTACAGGTCTAATCCACAAGACAGTAAAGCAACGTTAGGAGATGCAGTCCCATAATAGCCGGTGACCAACGATTGGTTCATACGCCACTTGTGCCCCCAGAACCCTGGAGCCCCTGTGCAACATTGGTTTAAAATCAGGGTTTTCCAACTCCCCTAAGTGGATCCACCGTGTCCACCAACCCGGTTAAAGTGCCTGACATTCATTTTCCATCCTCTCAATTTCATAAACAACACTCATGGCGTGAGGCAGTGAGTAGGACTTCCCTGCCAGTAGGTGTATACGCGTTGCCATGTGAGAGCATTTGGAGAGGGAGGACTAACTCTCACCACCCTCGACCGTACCAGGGATATGGGGGGCAAGGATAACCACCACGTCAAGGGACAATTAGATAGGTCAACTGATATACATATTTCAAAAATAAACAATAACCATATCTAATTTTTCGTCAATTTTCATGATTATTTTTATGACATTATGTAGTTTACTGTAATACATTGATAACAAAGTAATTGATTATCATTATCAGTGGTTCCTCTCACAGAAACATTGATTTTTTCTTAAAAACAAAAACAAATCATCAGTATTTATCACTTCATAAAATAGTCATAAAAAAATAGAATTTATCACTGGGCTAAATGTTTATTACTATGACATGTTTTATTTTAAATTGTATTTTCAAACATTTATAGTTTCACTATTAGCCATAAACAATTCAAATTTGTCACTAGAAGAAAAATAAAGGAAGGAAAATATCAAGGCAATACGATTTAGAGTTTGCATTTGTCAACAGGAACTGACCAATTTCAAGGTGAGACTATAATATATGAACGACCTTTGAGAGACGCCAGACTGACCTTGAGAGTGTCTACCTACTTACTAGCGTTAAATGAGGGTTATAAACCAGTGTGAGGAATTAGAATTACGATTTACAGTTGATGATTAAGGTTAGAAATTAGATTTAGGGTTTTCATCACGAACTGACATCAGCTATAATGACAAAACTCTATTTATCCGAATGAATGAGTGAATTTCGCGCCAAAATACTAGACCTGTTATCTTATATGTGATTGGTTCGTCCATAAATTACAGTCTCTCCAATTTCGGTCTTTGGTATAAAAGGAAAAAATACAAATATTGTTATGATTTCATATACTTTCTGATATTAAATCAAATTAGTTTAAAAGCAATACGTTTACCTCATGAACCGGAGGTTATGGATTCGATATGAAGTGAGGTCGTAAATGGTTATTATGATTGAGGAGTCCTGTGCTTAGACGAAACCTCTATTCAGTGATTCTCGATTTTTGCTGGTTATCAATCCCTGAATCCAGTTCTACACTTAAATCGTCCTTAAATTAAACAATCTACACAAATTTTCCATATTTATTTGGAAATTGTGATAAGACTATGTTTTATGGAAGAACTATTCAACCTTGCAGTTTTGTCCGAATTTCTTGAAATATACTTATTATTAGCCCGTGGTGAAAGCCTTAACACGGATTTCTAATACAAACTCCTATTTCGAGATTCTAATGCTGACCCCCACCCCATTTTGAACTTAAGTGGTTGAGATTTCACAGGGCCATTCTCAAAGTCACTCAAGGTAATCCATACGTTATAAATTTAAAAAGAAGACTAAATCTAAGGACAATTAATGACTAGTAACAGATTGCATTTTATCGTTAATGAGATTCAGGACATCAGTTGATCAATCTTCCATTTTCCATGTGTACATCCTGAGCTGATTGCTCAATATTGTGTTTTGTGACAAATTATAGCACATTCAGTATGTAGTTAGCTGTGGAATCCGAAATGCATTACATTTTTCCAGTCCGACACTCGTCCGACGGATATACTTGAATTCCTATGTAGATGTTCACAATGAACCGAATGCCTATCACTTTAAGCGTAAATTTATGGTTTACTAAGCTACCGAGTTCAGGTAACCATAAACAATTCTCAATGAGTATAATGTTTATTCGAAAGAATTTACATGATCTCAATGTGGATAACTGACTAGATTTTGAAGCTTTAAGTTAATTAGTTAGAGTTTCACTTTAAACAATAACACTAAGGTTCAGTACATCAGACTGAGAAGTCCTAAATCTGACGAACTGCATATCTTCCATTTCGCTGTCAAGCACATCCAAAATATAACGATTATTTGATGTATAAATAGATTATTTCAAATCGGATTTCTATGTACGTGTGTATGTATAGAGTATAGATCAATCAATGATCGTTATCAACAATTCATATCAACCGAAAAACCAATGAAATGTGAGAAGCATTTAACAATCGTTTTTACCTAGTATGGGATTAGTCAACAGTAAACATTAATGGGCCCATAAAGTTGAAATAAACTTGAAATTAAGTTTCACAGAGACATAGCTAGTTCAATAATACACAAATGAACTTAGTGTTAAGGAACATTACTACATATATATATTGAAAACAGTCAACGAAAAAATTTGAGATTACTGAGATCAGTCGTTTCGTCCTAAAATGAGGCTCGTCAGCAGTCTGTATCTAAGACCTAATAAGGGAATTTCAAGTCCAATGGTTAGTGTTTAACTGTTGAAACCCCAAGATTTGTATCCATCAGTACACATTTTCAACTGTAACCAATTTATAATGAAGCGTCATGATCATCCAATGCCATATCTGAACTCCACAGGTCATGAACTCACACTAAACCTTCAGGAGTTCACCTCAAAGTGAGTCACCGGTAAGCTGACCGTTATTGCTTAGATGAACGACTTTCGTGGAGTTTGATTTAGTTTGCAAGTTTTTATCCTGGATTTGATCCCTGCTTGGGTCGTGAGCGAGCACTCCTGAGCTCAGGTCATGAAAACTTCATTTTATAAGATCTGTAAGGTATACCGACCTTATACCTTACAAAACACTTCGCGTTATGTGGCGATACACGTGTACCAATCTTATTCCCATTCCTTGAAGCGTTACTGTATGTTTGTCCCAAGTAGTTAAGGTCTTTCAGTTAACTTATCATTTCCATTGATTTCAACTTGATCTCATGCTCATAGCAGCATAATTTGATTCCTGTCAGTTTCTGGTCAGATCTAAGCAACTTGGGGAGAGTTGTCTTAAATATTTTGCTAAATTTCTTGTGTACAAACAATTCACTTAAATTCAGTCAACCAGAAATCCCTCCGAATAGCACACAATATTGCACACATTTAATGCTTCCATCATCACGGAAATGTGACGATTGATCTACAAATGACAATATTACTAACACAGTTTACTTATAAAGCAGAGTTATATACATAAAACCAACGACCTGTGCACATACTTTCTCACATTCATCGTCATAGTAACTTTTACACTTCTAGATTTTGTACATACATGATATGTATAGATAGCGAGAGCTTAGTACGCAGGGTATTTGTGGAAATGCATTTGTTGTTGTCAGTCAATGTGTTATCAATACTATTTAATAATATTATTGCTACAAGTAATAATCGACAAACAACAGTATTACTTGATAGTTTGTTGGTAATATTACTGTCATCATCAGACAACATATGTTCCACACACACACACACATACACTCACTTTCAATTTATACACACATCCGTGTGTACAGGATGGGAAAAAATGGAGCTTCGAGTCAATCAAAAAATCTCTCTCTATCAATTGTTTATTTTTTTATGGCCTAAATCTAAACTGTACAAATCAGACAAGAGATAGGAAAATGCAAACCATCTAGTGCGTTTATGTAAAGTAAACTTTTCTTTTTCTGATTATGTATTCGGTGAATGTTTTCCCATTTGTGCTAAAATCAATATGTAACCGATCTACTGATCGATTTAAAAACTAATTTTGGTTCGTTAAATTGAAGCCCTTTTAAGAATAATGATTTTCCCGCAGTTTAAATCATGGATTGATCTCAGACAGATCACGATTGAAAACCTTATGCACCTTCTGGAGTTATAATGAAAAGCTATGATCAGTAGAGTTCAGTCACATCAAATGTGAGACGGACAAGGGATGAGGGACGCGCAATATCGCAAATTGGTTGAAGTTAGACATGTGCACCACTATATGCTGGCTCAGTGGTCTAGAGGTTAAGCGTTCGTCCTCAAGATAGAAGGTTCTGGGTTCGATTACCGGTTTCGGGGCGATGCATTCTCATTGCTGACCAACCCCATGCTAAGACTAAACGGCTGTCCAGTACTTTCGGGTTTTCATTGATAGTCCAGCTAAGATTAGTTCGTGACTTAAACTATTAAAGTTCTACAATCTCCACATATCGTTCCATACTAAGAAGAATAAAGTATCAAATAACTGATATTGTCATTCATAATACGAACCATAAAGGACTTTTTGTATTGAATTATTTTATGTACTCTCAGTGATATTCTGACCACTAGAAGTGAGTCTACTTGCTCAAATCACTTCTTCGAAAGCATGCTATTTTACAGGCATTTCTTTGAAAACTATCAATGAATATGGCGGTGTATACTGAAAAATAGGGTTATGGATTAGCACCCTATGTGGACAATTTTATTTTTTTACCACTAAGAGAATTGAAAAGTGTTAGAATAATTTCAATCCTTCACAAAGATGGGAGAAGACAGTAAGTAAAATAGACTATAAGGATTGAGCAGAATTTGACTTATGTACACAGTTAATGAATATGATAAATGAGTGTGTCAGATCATACTTAACAAACAGGTTATCTGTAAATTACAGTGATGAGAAATAATATTAGAATCCTTAGTAAACAGGGTTATGTAGATTGATGTTGATTTTCGTTGCAAAATAATGTTTACTGTGGAATCATTGAAGATAAGGTAACCTAGAATTAGGTTTACCAGCAGTATGTACTCAAGATTTGAATGTATTACAGAGAGCATCTAAGATTAAAGACAATATAACCAAATACCAATGATCTATATTTCTCATTTCAATCAATACATCAAACGAATTTCGTAAATCATTGGAACGAAATCTAAGACAAATCAGACCGAATGGGATATTTTTAGTCCATTGAAAATACAATCAATTTGGACGGGAACCGAAAATAATCTATCCATTTTGAGCAAATGATCTAACTGGAAAACCGTAATTAATTTATGAAATATAGCATCATAAGATTATACAAAAGACATTTTCTTTCTAAATAATGAGTTCCACGTGTATTTTAACCCTTTCGGTTTCAAATGCATGGAAAAGGATACGTGTCCGTGAATCTGTAGCGTATCTGTTTCTCAATGTTCAGTATATGTACAATATCTAATATTGTTTTGTTCATTTACTCAGTGGATGTTATATTTAAAAGCACAATTATCACTGAAGATTTCAGTGCAAGCTCTAATTTTCAACTTATTTGCTTTTTTCATCCAGTAAGTTGATAGTTTTAATGACTGAAATAAGGTCTGTGAGAATTTCACTCTCATATGTATTACCGACAACTCAAAATACACAAAGGGAAAAGCAAGATTCTCCGAACAAAACAGCATACAACAATCGAATCACACTCGACGGAGAAGATTTGGAAGATGCAAAAACATTTACATATATGGGCAGCATCATTAATGAACACGGTGGATCTGATGCAGATGTGAAGGCGCAGATCGGCAAAGCAAGAACATATCTACAACTGAAGAATATCTGGAACTCAAAATAACTGTCTGTGCACTAACACCAAGGTCAGAATTTCCAATACAAATGTCAAGACAGTTCTACTTTACGGGGTGGAAACCTGGAGAACTACGAAAGTCATCATCCAGAAGAAATAAGTGTTCATTAACAGTTGCCTACCCAAAATACTTCTAATCCATTGACCAGACACTACACTATCAGTAACAACCCACTATGGGAGAATACAAACCAGATCCCAGCGGGGGACGAAATCAGGAAGAAGCGTTGGAAGTGGATAGGACACACATTGAGGAAAGCACCCACCTGTGTCATAAGACAAGCCCTCACTTGGAATCCTCAAGACCGAAGGAGGAGAGGAAGACCATAGAACACATTACGTCGAGAAATGGAGACAGATATGAGAAGAATGAATAACAATTGGATAGAACTGGAAAGGAAGGCCCAGAACAGAATGGGCTGAAGAATGCTGGTCGGCGGCATACGCTCCATTGGGAGTAACGCGTAAGTAAGTAATGTAGTACTGACACATTAAATAAACGGAGAAACGCTCGAAAATTCTAGATATCTCGCATTTATTAAATATTGAAAAAGGATAATTAACCTAGCACAAGTACAGCTAGTTTTGTCGAATTTACTGTTAACAGTTTCAAATAATTTCAACCATAGTAATAAGATTTGACCAACGGGTTATAAATATTCATAAGTATTATAATAAGAGTAGACAATTAGATTGTGTCAGCGAATTCCGCTAGCTTTCAATAAATATAATAACATACCGATTGTTCAAGGGATATATATTTTTTTTCAAAAACTCTTCCATGGCATTTAGAACAAAGCTAAATAATTAAACTTAAATACAAATTTCTACATAAACAAAGATAAATGTATACAGCGAGGGAGAGAGAGAGGTGGGAAGAAGGGAGATAGCAGATATAAATCAATAGACTAAACATACAAATATGATAATTTAGAGTCTTACATACCAAGTACTAGATTGCAGTTTTCATACTTAATTAAATATATTTATCATGAGTACAGGTCTATTGTGTTTGACCAGACACTCACTATCTTTTGATTAAGGATTAGAGATAATCTACCTGACTAGACTAGATCAAAGTATTCAAGCGGTGTTTCAGAACCCGAGACAATAATATACCATTTTAAAAAATGTCAGTTAACAGTATAAGCTTTAGAAAAAAAATTTATAAATCAATGAACTAGAAGATTTAAACATGAATGAACAGGTAAATTAATGTGTATATCATAACACTCAATCGATCTAGAAACCAATTTATATATTTTCTCAGATCATACTTAGGTTATGATAGTACTTTCATAGATTATTAACATAACTTAAGTTTGATTGATGATAACACATTTTTTGGTGAGACCATAATTTATGGACGACCTTTGAGAGACGCCAGACTGACCTTGAGAGTGTCTACCTACTTACTAGCGTTAAATGAGGGTTATAAACCAGTGTGAGGAATTAGAATTACGATTTACAGTTGATGATTAAGGTTAGAAATTAGATTTAGGGTTTTCATCACGAACTGACATCAGCTATAATGACAAAACTCTATTTATCCGAATGAATGAGTGAATTTCGCGCCAAAATACTAGACCTGTTATCTTATATGTGATTGGTTCGTCCATAAATTATAGTCTCGCCGATATTTTTTTCTGATTTATTCCTTACTCTGAGTTAAATGACATAAAAATGATATCCATGTAAGCCTAATAATATGTAAGGTTATTCGTAAGTATTTACAATATTCACGTATTATTTAGTGCTTTGCACCTCCTTTTACTTTTTTTTCAATTCATTAATTGAGTGTCATTTACTATAGATTCGTGTTTTTATTCTAGCATGTTGGAGCGCGCTACACGTCGAATATAGCCCTTGAATACAGTTGTTAATAACTTCAAACATTTGAAATGAAATTTGAAAGTGAAAATTATACTTTAATATACAAGATACTCCACATAATAAAGGGACATGAAATAACAACTGAGTGTTAGATAAAAATACATTTAATGAACATTGAAAATACTAGGGCCCTCAAATGCCCTGGTACGGCTGAGAGTGAGGAGAGTCAGGTTTCCCTCTCGAAATGCTCTCAAGTGGCTACGTGTATACAACCACTGCCAGAGAAGTCCTACTAACTGTCTTCTCACACCAGGGATGTTGTTTACAAAATTAGGCGGACGAAAAGGGAATGTCTCATGTTTTAACTGGGTTGGTGAATATAGAGGACCCACCTAGGGGAGTTGGAAAACCTTGACTTCAAACCGATGGTGGACGTCGGCTCTAGGATCCTAAGGGAATAAATGGTATATGAACCTATTGTTAGTCGCCGGAAACCATGGAACCACATCTCCCGACATTGCTCCACTGCCTTGTTGATTGGGTTTTTAGGTCGAAGTCTGCGGGTGTGGCCCACTAAGAAAACCACATGCTTCGGTTTGGGCACCCGGGTAGTATCACAGCCCTCACATAAGTCGAATGATTTATGTGGCGCATATCTATTTGGTACCTCCTTGTATGTGTTTGAACAAAGAGTCACCTTTTAGCTGATAAAAATCTTGATTGAAATAGTCTATGGAAACAAACTAAAACAAATACACAACTATTCAGCTGTTTACTTTTTATGATCCTTGAAATTTCCTATTTTATCATTATAATCTTCTAGATTCTTTAAGTTACAGTAAATAGGAATACTAGTATGATGATATTTATGGGGATTACAGAACTTTCATAGTTTAAATCAAAAAGTGGTCTTAGATCATCATTGAAAACCTAGAAGCACTGGTCGGCCATTAAGTCCTAGTATGATACTCCACAGCAATGGATCATGGTTGCGTAATATTGTTCATGAATTGGAGCTTAACATGCACACTATTTGATACAGGATTAGCTGTGTGGAGGTTAAACGTTCGGACGCGAGTGGGTTCTTGGATGTTCATAGCCGAGGAGTCATACTAGGACGACATAACTGCCCAGTATATCCAGAATTTCAGTGATGGTTTAGCGAAGACCAATTCGTGACTTAAACTATGAAAATAAAAATATGATGATAATTTCAAATGAATTACCTATCACCATGTCGTGTAAAGACACTTTAAAATAGAAAAACACTGAAAAAATGTCCAATTTCAATAAGATGTGAATATACGTCTTGTTCAGTATAACTGTTCACTGAACATTCAGATTAGAAATTGGATTTTTGAATAAATCTCAGTAATAGCCGGGAAAGATTACGAGCAGAGAATTTATTAAATAAAATGTGAACTTCCGTTGTTAGTCATATATCAAATGTTTGGAAAATTCTATTACGAAACTGTACGCCTAGTATATACATATGAAAACAGAGACCGACTAATCGCAGTCCTGAATATCCAAAATGAGAAATTACAAACCCTTATACTTTCATACTCGTTGAATAAATTATAGACTATCATAACTCTGCAGTTCTATAAAAAAAACATGTTAAGCATTTAAAGAGATAGGTATTGTATTAGTCTCAGTGTAAATATTAACATTACAAAATACAGGTATATTCGGCTGACGAATCCGAGATGGGAAGGAGTGAATGTCTTCGATTCTTCTACTGACCACGTATCAAATATGCTAAGAGAGCATTTTGGCAAAATAGATTTAATGAATGAATAATTTAAACTGACAGGTCCTGAATTCGAATCTCGCGAGTCAGGATCGTGGATGCGCACTGCTGAGGAGTCCAGTGCTTCCAGGTTTTCAATGGTGGTCTAACATCAATCGGTTCATGATCTTAATCAATAAATCAATAATCTTCACAACCCTATACTGATAATTACCATATCTTTTTAATTAACATCAACATTTAAGAAAAATGACAATAGTACAAAAAAGGAATATTGAGGATAAATTTAGGAACAAAACGACAACAACCCCAGCTACATAAAAGAAAGTAACACCTTAAGTAAAGAAGTAAGGTGAAAAAGTAAACGGATATGCCAAAAATGTCATATATATATCGCGATAAACAAAAAACATCTATCCAGATAAATTGAAGAGTTATTTTTAGGATTGCCAATGAACAGGGAGAAAAAGAAAAAGGAATTGATTAGTTTATTTGTTTGTTTGTTTTTCTTCTTCCTCTAGCTAGCAGCATTATTACTGGTTAACGAAATAAAATAAGAAGGAGAAAACAAAATAGCACATGAATATTTATCATAATGATAAAGATGATAATCTGTTGTTACCAGTTCAAATACCAAGATGAAACTTCCTTGATAAATAGAATTGAATATAATCAAATATTGAAATTACTCTACAGAATTACATAGATGTAAACAGTTATTTAATATCAATGGTTGAGATAATGAGTCAATTGAAGCTAGACCACCTTGGAAAACCTAGAAGCACTGGACGGCCATCCCGTCCTATTGTGGGACTCCTCAGCAGTGCACATCCACGATCCCACTTCGCGATATTCCAACCCTGGACCTGTCGGTCTCGCGCGCGAACGCCTAACTTCTAGACCACTGAGCCGACTGGAATCCAACGGTGTTAATGTATAACTTCAACCAATCCACGAAGTTGCGCCACCGTTCACCATTGTCTTCAGTGAGTTACTATCTCACAACCGACCACGTTAATTTTGCTTATATTAAGAAGAACAATTTGAGGAAATTACAACAATATCCACAAAACCCTTCTGATATGTGTTACGTAGTAGTTTAAATATTGAATTTTCATTCAGTATATTTAATATGTGACTAGTAAGGAATCGTTCTATTTAAGATTTGTAGTGATCTACTTTTATCAAGAGGACGCGATTGGTTTAATGGAAACAATTATTATTATAACCAATCGTACCAGTGATTGATTTACTGTACTTGTTTGTTTAGCTGTACTAAAGACATACTTTCTTCCGTTGATTGTGACCTTGCACTAATTCGGTTACGCTCAATAACCACACTTGTACTCCTTTGGCACGATCTCGGTATTCTTTCAATACCATGAGATCGCCAACAAATACATCTCGACTACAACCATCAACTGCCTTCTGATATTTGGCCTACGGGGGATCTTATCCGTCAACTGGCACGTAGTCTTCCTGTGGTGGTGATCATAGCCAACCGCGACTCGACGCCACACTACAGATTCACCAGATAAGTATACTTCCATTCTAGAGTGTTAATGTGTACATTATTACAGACACAGTGCCTAAATTTTTAACGCTTAACGGATTATTCACCAAGATATTGAGTTCAGATAGCCACTAGCTTCTTTGACTGATATAAGGGTACTAGTAAGAGTTAGTAGTTTCTCGTTCTTGATATTTAAAACTACATCTGATCAGTGTGCATTCACGTGTGCATCTTAAGTGGATTATTATGATAAAGTCTTTCAGTCATCATTTCTAGTGCACTTAATAAATCTATAGCTGGAAAATTAAAGATCCACGTTTTTATCCTATTTACGAATCGCTAACAACGGGAAATTGCAAACGGTTAATCATGAATGTTAATTCTTTTGAAAAAAGTATGTCCGTTGAAGTCTTCTATGTAATATATATCCTCAGAAAAATATTTGAAATAAAAAAAAACTTTCTTCATTGTATTTTCTTGACAAACAGTTCTCAATGTATTCTTCTTAAAACCTTTCTTACGTTCATCACAGGGTAATAACAATAACCGAGTTCATACTTTTATAGTCCTTAGCTCTGATTGAAAATTCTACCGAATAAGCTGTAAGGGATGGTGACAATTCAATGTGACACAGTATGTATGGCACTGTTTGCCACACTATCGTACTACTGAAGACGTTTAATTGACTCGAAACCTATGTCCAGCACATCCCAATGATTAGCCCCAACTAACTGATGTTTCCTTTTTACATCAACTCATGCAGATGAATCGCAAGGGATGAACCTACTTTTAAAAGGTTTTCCCTAAGCTTACACTTCAACAACCCTGGTTAAGCGTCAGATGATTATTGCAGCTACTATGTTAGACACTATATTAGTCAAGGCTATTCCTCTTTAGTTTTCATATGATGGCCTTTGTCCTTTACTATACACTAGAAAGATAAGCCATCGAAACCAGTCAAATAAAACTACGTTTAGTTTCCAGATTCTAGCTGACATCTTAGTCAACATAACTTCTGAATTTAAACCACCATCCGTAAAGATCTCCGGAGGTAATCCATCTAAACCCGTTGCCCCTACTTACTTTCGATTACCAAAAGCCTTTTCAATCTCACTAAGAGTTGAAGGGACTTTTGTCAGTTTTTCAGGTTTCAGTCCATATATCATCATGCAATCTCCAACCATCAATTACAACGAGTGAACTGAAACCATGAACAGGATGGTTTCAAGTTATTCTAGAGTTCATATATGGAGACTAGTTACCGCCTGGTTCCATTCACTGTGAGAGGATACTTATTCCGAGGTATGAAACTAAAAATGGGTTCAGTCTAGTTTTGAGGAGTTGAAAGTATAACTTCAGAATCCAGTGAAAAACTACTTGAGTCCCTACTTGTGAATTGCTTTTAACATGCAAACTCAGACCTTGCCACTGGTGAAATTCGTGGAACATGGTGAGTTGTGTTATTTTTGGGCTGGACCATTTCTAAACTCTTCCTTTCGTTGTTAGAAGGCAGAATCATTGCAGATCCTAATTGTCTCAGGTAGCCGGTTTACTGCTTTAGCACTCTTATGCAGTCAGCAGAACAATTTCTTCATCCAATCTTAAGTCTTCTGCTTTCAATCGTACCTTGCTTTAAATGATTTAACTGATATGCGAAAATTTAAAGGAGGGAGGTTTTAGTGGCCCGCAAATCCGATCCCGTATGATCGAGTGATATTTATGTTGACGAAATATTTATCCTATTTACTTCGCATATATTGTCGACAAATCACGTTAATAACAACGTAGATATTAAAAGTCGAATACGAAAGTATTTGAGGGACGTATATTTCAGATATTTGTTGATGTAGACAAACGATGAGAGAATGATAAGAAATGCACAAGAACTGGAGTGACATAGAACGTCAACTATGTGATTACTAGGCCGTTCAATCTTTAAACGCATGAAAGAGATACAAATAAATATACAGACACAAACACACCAGAGTTAACACAGACATAAAGAGTGGTCAATGTTACACATTAGTAATTAGCAGGGTCAAACACATAGGACAAAAAAATTCGAGTATTTTATCTATCCAAACCACGTAAGCGTGTGATAACAGATTCGCTACAAGTTTACCTTATAATATTGCTCTATTGGGTTATCACAACATATTCGATCACTACCACTACTACAGCAGGTAAAAAACCCACGAGATGTTCGAATCCCTTAATGTGGCCCAAAACTGACAATCAATGACTTTCAATCGTTATAAACACATCTTGATTCGTTCACCTACCGGCCAAATTCATTTTATACAATCATAAAAATTCTAAGTGATGCTACTACTACTACTACTACTACTACTACTACTACTACTACTAATTATTATTATTATTATTATCAGTAGTCACATGATTCTAATAACAAAGTCATCGAGTAAAGAAAGAAAAAATTAGAAAAAAAATATTTTCGAATAAATTTACTTATAGGTTTCCTATAAAATAGAAGATATAACAAACTGCTATGATGTTAAGGAGAAAATTATATTATGTTTTATTTGTAAATAAATCATCGTAGACAATTGATTTCCCTTAGGTCATTTTGAATATTCCTCCCATTACTCTCTCTCTCCCTCTCCCTCTTATTCTCGTTATCTAGTTATCTTTAAATGAGTGTAAATTGTGTCCAGTTAATATGTCAGAGTTGGACAAAAAACTGGGAAACATTTTCATGCTGAATTTACAATTACCGTTTGTTTTGTTTTGATGTTTTATTAATCTAAGTCGATTTTTTTTAAACGCCACGATAAACGTTTGCCTATTTATATGTTTACAAGGGCAGATGATTTTGTCGATTGTTTCTGAACATACATCCATATATGTGTTCAAAATGATCGTGTGAATAATAATTTAAACGGTGGATACTTCAGCCAACACAATAAGGACTCATCAACTGTAGATAAATATATTTACTTCATTACTTATCCCAAGCATATGGATAGAAAAAGTTTTAATTCAGTAGTAAATGATTGTTAATAAATAATCCATTTTTATTGATCTACTCAACTATGAATCGATTTAGTGATATTTAGTACATGAGCTGTGTATACAAAATGTCTTAAATAGT
Organism: Schistosoma haematobium; assembly: GCF_000699445.3. NCBI lineage: Eukaryota > Metazoa > Platyhelminthes > Trematoda > Strigeidida > Schistosomatidae > Schistosoma > Schistosoma haematobium. The sequence continues at coordinate 6,298,953 of NC_067198.1, forward strand.
TTCTTTCAGTCAGTTGGTTGATCATGGACAACGTAGAATTTAGCATCCGTGTTTTCGGTTAAGGTTGTCACAGAAGATATGAACACGTTGAGATGAAATCACCAAGGCAAATCTCAGAGTAGCAGAACTATTAAGGGGATGGATAATAGTAGAAATGATTATTCATAGATAATATGACGATTCGTGGAAAAAGAATGTATTTGGGTACCAAAAAGCATAAAATCGCTCTAAAGCCGAAGATTTAAGAGAATACAATTCGTGTATTCACTTGAGCAACTGCGCCCGATTCTGATTAATATCATACAATACTCCAACTAGATAGTCTGCACCTACTACTTGTTATGGTTCAATCCAAAGTTCAATAAAACAACAAGTTGCTTTTTCAAGTTGGATTGTGTTGAGTCACGTATGGTCAGGCCATAGTGACCGGAATGCAGTTATGTGGCCTCTCTCTCTCTCTCTCTCAAATCTGGTTATCGATTAATTCACCTATATTGCTAGAAGGACCAATAACCTGTTTAAGAGTTGACAGATCGACTAATGATTGATGACCTGAACTTTAATACTTGTTGGTCCTTGAGTTTCTTCTATTCCAGTGTCCAATCAGAAAACAAAGATAGGGAGTAGATTAGTTCTCTGTTGTATTTAATTAAATTGTGACCCGAAACTCGCACAAATGAAGTACTTGAAATGTCCGAACATATACCAACATAATTAGGAAATTACAATGTTTACATAACTTAGTTATAAATAATCCAAGACTACAATAATAAAGGAATAATTAGTTAATGATAAATCTGGAATAATAAGACACAAGGCAACGATTTATTGATCAAATGAAAGCTTAGAAATAGAAGAATATAAAATTACAACAGTTTAAGTGTCTCCTAATTATGTAATTAAGATATGAGTGATAATCTTTGTAATACAGTCTCAAAAGTTTTACTTAGGAACCACTCGTCCCCTTATATGTTCTTAAGCATAGATTAGTATGTGGTCAAAATCCCGAACAAAGAGATCTCCATTTTTTTTTATTGAGATCATGGACCGATTGATGTTAGGCTACCGTTGGAAACCTGGGAGCACTGGACGGTCGTTTCGTCCTACTGTGGGACTTCTCAGCAGTGCGCATCCACATTAGCACGAAACGGCCATCCAGTGCTTCCAAGTTTCTAGCGGTGGTCTAACATCACTCGGCACATCATCTCAATCAAAAACTTAATAATCTCCACAACCTCTATACTGAAGATCTCCATTTATTAGTACTGTTCAAACTTATATTCATTAACTGTAAGAAAATATCTGCTATCACAAGTTATAAATCTGAATAAGTACATCAAATAGCTGGGACATTTTCAAACAGAAAGTCATGTTATATATTTGTAATTTATGAATGACAAGGTTACCTAGCATTATTGATCCATGCTATACTCTAATAGGTAAGAAAGTCATAAAAATATCATAAAACGACTATTTTATCAAATGTTCCTTTAAAAAATCTGCATACTAATCTATCAAAAAGAGATTTGCACACTAATTTCATGTTCGTTCATTTTCTTACGTAACCACAACATACTAAACTCAAGTTAGTCCAAATGATAATTCGAAATTCTGAGCATGCTCCAAAGAAATCGAGACTTCGATGGACTAGGGCTCTCAACAGTGCTATACCTCGGCATTTACTTGACACCGAGTATACCATTGATATCTCTCATGCTTTTAAAATTATTAGCAGACAAAGAAGTAGGACTGCTCTCCGTTTTTCTGAAGCGATCGCGATAAAAAAAAACTTAAACCGGATCTAGGTATTCAAAAAGAGACATTAATAAACTTATTACTACCCTGGCAATCCTTTTTTTGTGTGTGTTTGTCGTTTTTTTTGGTTATTAGTTTTATTCCTCTCCCATTACCGAATTCTTAAACCACCCTTTCACTCACACATTTCCGCTCACTTGATTCTCTTAAATTATGTGAACTTTTCAAATTCTATTCAATTATTACGTAACCCATCTTATCAGTTTTTTAATTCCATGAATCCTTTATTACCTCTATAATTATCACAAAATTTACCTTATCTGTCTCTGAACTTCACTCAACTATTATACCACCCATCCTTAATGTTTCCTTGATTCTAAGATCTAATAACCTCTGACCTGTTCTATATATATATCATTGATAACATTTGTCATTCCAATCATTTACATTCACTTATGTTAATTGTTCCATACTATTTCTAATCTCAATGTAAAATTCTAATACATATTTGGTTGTAAGCAACTGACGAGAAACCACGAAACATAATTAATTCATATTATTCTGCATCAATGTTTGTTCTGGCTTTACTCCCAACATCACTTCACGTGTCTAGGTACTCGAATACTTGACGGTGTGATTTTCTAAATACTTCCTATTCTTTTAGAAATCTCTTACAATTCAAACACGAACAAAATATGATTTGAGAAAACTGTAGAAAATGGTTTTGTTTTCAAGAATTAATCTATGTACAAAAAAAAAACAAATACACTTAAAGATCCACTTGCAACCTTGATATTCAAGAAGATTCTGGAATCAGGTTAAATCAATGGGGAAATCGTTAATATCAGGACACTACACATAAACCATTATTTTTCCAAGAACTTTCTAAGAAGTAATTTAGCCGTATGCTGAGCTTCTAAAGACTTTCGTAAGAAGTTTTCGAGAGATCTCAACACCTTAAAAATAGTAACTGTCCTATAGGAGATCAACTTGACTAATGTCTTTCATTCAACATACAATCCTCCAATTTATTAAAACAAAAACAATTTAATTTGCTTATATTAATAGGACATACTTAAATTCTTAAAAACCCATTTTTATCAAACTATCCCATTAACAAAACAAATGATAAAAAGTTTTACAAGGTTTTCCTTTATGAAGAATAATTATGAAATCAGAACATTCATGTATTTCACACATACACATGTGTACTTCGAGAAAAACCTAATTTCATATATAACACTCTTCCTACAAAAAAAAGCCAATAAGAAACATGTACGTTTTGGAGCTTCTATTACTGTGAAAGAAAGAAAAAGGATCAAACGGAAACAACAACTTCAAGCGGCAAGTTAATCATTTGTTATTGTTGATTATTGATTATCTGCCAGGTTATATCAACAAATATTTTGCCCAAAAGATAAATAACCATTGTTATTATCTAAATTGATGGATCATGACATAATATACTTATATGTATTATTACTTTTGAGGTGTTTGTTTTTTAAACTACAGAACAAGTAATTAGAAAGCGAGGTAGTTAGGTAGGTAGGTAAGTAAGCATGAAGAAAAGTGGGGGAGGAAGAAAGTAAAAGGAAAACTTTTGGAAAGTGAAAAAGCTTGAAACAACTACAACAGCTGACTGAACTTATATAAAAATGTATATCGAACATTGAGGTCATATTGCTATTTGACTATTTCAAGTGGCCGATGTTGTACAGTCTTGGTGACACGAAAAAAAATTGTGGTTAGTAAAAGATTTTAGAGTTAAGTCCGTTTATTTTTCGGAAAAATATGTAAGTAAAAAAAGTCGTAGATAGATCATGCTTAGCTTTATAACACAGCGAAGACTTGATGGAATTGAGAAAGACATTTCAATTATAAGTAAAGTTATATAATAGCTTGTAATGAAATTTAGGATGCGCATTTCGTCCTCTTCGATTCCAGCAGCTAAAGGATAACTCGCTGAACGTTTGATACGGAAGATAGTTGATTTGAGTCCCAGTGTGGACATCAACACTTGGGTGTAGTTACATCCAGTTATGAGTCCTGAAACAGATTAGATGCGCATCCTATACTCCACTGCGAGCCACTAAACAAGTTCATTTAAAAACTTGTGGCTGTATGCCAATATCAGGGTAATCCACTCAGGATGCACATGTGTCAAACGAGAATGATCAAAATTCAGTCACTGACGTTCAACAACACCGAGATTCAGATGATTGGTTATGTTAATCTCAATTTTTTTATAAGGAATTACCGAATGTGAAGTTAAGCAAGAGGAAGGCTAGGAAGTTAGGAGTAATGCTTAGGAACAGGGTGTGCGGATGCTTTTAAGCCATATGGATGATTAATTATGCGGTTGGTTGTTTGTTTTTAAACGTCAAAATATATGAATTACGTTGAAAATCCACTCATATAATGGTTTACATTGGCTAAACTTCCCATGTTTATCAACTTTCAGCGTTCCAGTAATTAAGTAATTGTATGTTTTATTTAACATGTTGATAAGATGCAAGCTACAAGTCGATGATTTAAGGATATTGTCCTATAACTCAGAAAATTTGTTTTGACTATATTGGTATCCAGATCAAACAAAAATTCATGTCTTTGTTTCCACAAGCCTACGGTTCGAATAATTATTATGTGGATAATAATGAATGATTTCGAAAAACTTTCTTACGTTTTAATAAGAATCTTTGACCTAAATAGTTCAAATATATGGGAAATCAGAGTTGTAACAACGTTATAAATTAACTGAATTGTAAACACGATAGATTAACGGTAAAATGCACACGGCAAATGCTGAAGGTTCTCAGTTTGATCATGAATGAGGTCGTGGGTACTTACAGTTGTGACGTCTCGTGATAGGACGAAACTCCCAGTTCACAATTTCATCATTTTTGGTCATTCCCTTTTCATACTAAATGGTAATCATCAGAAAAATGTACCTCGAATCTTATAAGGACCGATACTCCCTGTGGGATTAGAAGTCGTATCATCGAGCTTTAAAATTTGAAACGTTTTCACTACGTTATTGTAGTCACAGTAGACCTCCTGATGTTATCGATTTAGTATGAATTCTATTATGTGAACTAACCTAAAAGCGGGTAGTTCTATATAAATTACCTAACCAAACACTATAACAATTCTCTGTAATACACTGACGGTTGGTACGTCAGGTGGTTGGAGGCAGTCAACAGAAAATCCAATTCCCTCAACATTGTGTAGACTCCTTAATGATGAGTCCCAACCAGCACGAAACCTAGATTAAACAGTCTCCTGTCAACTACCATTAACGACCATTTAAAATATTGATATGATGAACACAATGTTGAGTTACTTAAACTAATGACTAAATTACAGTAACTTGGTTGATAGAATCTGATCTACATTGAAAGGTAATAAACAAACATGACATTGGTCATATGATCAACCAGCCCAAAGTAACAATTAATATTTTTGTGCTAAACTCAAAGAATAATATATTTATTACTATCCGAAGTATTAAAAACCAGGTTCCGGGTTCTCTATCTGGTTAAATCAGGAAGAAAAATTCAATAATAATGTAGATAGAAAATGTGTCATGCACAATAAAACATACAATCTTAATTGCCTAAATAAAAATCTTAGTATCTTTGTGTTGATATTCGCTACGGTTTATAAACATTTTTAAAAAAAGTTATTCGTTCGTTACACTGTACTTTTGTTAATCATCCCCATATTCTTTATTGATAAAAAGACACTTTTTTGGGGAGGGAAAGTAAACAAATGAAAAATGTGACCTTGTCTTGTTTTGATCCATTCTAAGTAGAGAATATAAATGTATGTTGTGTTCACTCATTGATACCAACATCATTGAAAGTAACAACTGTCTCTGAAAATTGATCTATAAATTGTAATATTTTGAAATTTGAAACTAAGTTATCTTTCTTTGAACAAAAAGAAGCACAACCATAAATGGATTTGAACAGAAGAAAATATATTTGATAACTGAACAGTTTATAAACTAAAAGTTATAGTGCTAATCTTTAAAGCTCCATGTTAAAATCAGCATGATAACAGATGCATATTTGGTTGTAACTAGTTCCAAATAGGGCGAGACTATAATTTATGGACGAACCAACCACATATAAGATAATAGGTCTCGGATTTTGGCGCGAAATTCACTCATTCATTCGGATAAATAGAGTTTTGTCATTATAACTGATGTCAGTTCGTGATGAAAACCCTAAATCTAATTTCTAACCTTAATCATCGACTGCAAATCGTAATTCTAATTCCTCACACAGGTTCATAACCTTCGTTTGGCCCTGGCTATTAAGTGGACACTCAAAGTCAGTTTAGCATCACTCGAAGGTCGTCCATAAATTATAGTCTCACCCCAAATAGTATGAATCTTTTCATACATACAGAATTCCGATGTTAGTCAAAAACCACTCCCCCCCCAAAGAAAGCAATTAGTAACTAAGCTTGTATTATAAAATTCTTTTACATCATTCATTCAAATCAGCTTTAAAATCATATATTGCATGGTAGAATTATTTCTGACCTTATATATATATATATATAGATATTTACTATTAACAATATTAATAGTTTCTAAATTTAGAAAAATAAAGAAAAAAGAATAAATCCAAATCAATAATGGTATATATTCTAATCATTTTTTTTTATAGTTTGTCACTATGGTTTACTTATTAGCAATGTTATTTACAAAACTATTTATTTTATTATTAGTAAACTATTGGTGCTTAACTCAACAATAGAAACTATTATTGATTAATCAATAAACTAATGATAGTATATTACTCATTTACATGGTTGATACGTTTAAGTTATGCTTATGTTTAGAACTGAAACACAGTATGCATTATCATAAGGTGTGTGTGTGTGTGTGTGCGTCTATGGCTCATTTGGTTTCATGTGTGAATTATTATTAATACTTTACAGTGTTCATATCCAAGATGCGACCTTGTTGAGAAAAATTGGTTTCGAGTTACCTTGATATAATTTTGTATTATGCAAATAAATTCAATTAATTAAATTGTAGCACAATTATTTTTTGGCAGTTTTATATTTAATATTTAACTAATTAGATTCGAATAATAATAACAATTAAACAAGGATTTTGTTTTCGATTTATTCAATATGATGATGGGGTTAAAACATATAATAATGAATATCATTGGTATATGTTGATCAAAAGATTGATCAATAAAATAGTTGGAAATTTATTTATTCACTTAATTGAACACATAAATGTTGGTACAAGGAGACACCAAATACATATGCTCCACACAATAACAATGAGGCCAGTAGTAGTTATCATTGATTGGTGTGAGGGTTATGATACTACCCGGGTGCCCAAACCTAAGCATGTGGTTTTCTTAGTGGGCCACATATGGAGCATTCGACTTAAATGTCTAATCCACAAGGCAGTGGAGTATCGTAAGGAGATGGAGTTCCATGGTAGCCGGTAACTAACAATAGGTTCATACACCATTTATTCCCTTGGGATCCTGGAGCATATGTTGGCCATTAGTTTAGAATCAGGGTTTTGCAACTCCCCTAGGTGGGTCCTTTATATCCGCTAACCCGGTTAAAGTGCCAGGCATTTTCTTCTCACCCTCTCACTTTTGTAAACAAAACCCTCGACCGTGCCAGGGCATTTAGGGGGAAATAGTTGGAGAAACCCGTTCTCAAATTTCTGTCAGTTACCCTTCTAGGTTATGCAGAAAATCAATGATCAACTCATTGTCAAAAATGAGTTAGAATTTATAAGATGTAGTGTTTTAACTGTAAGAAGAAATATACTGCTCATGGAGTTATTAATAAGTTGTAGGTGATTTAAAATAAATCCTTTATGGTTAGTATTACAGTACAGTTAATATCTCCTTCTACCCCCCCCCACCGCTCCTATCAAATCAACCAATTATTCGTAAAATTAACTTATTGAAGTAAGAGAAACTCAGGAACTAAGGCGAAATATTTCCCATTGTGGAGTATAAAGTACAACAATTCAGTCGATAGGACCACATATTTATTGCAAAATTCGACAGTAAAATGTATGCAACAATTTGGAAATGTATCCTGCTTAGACAGAGTCATAGTAAGATACGGAATCATTGCATTTATCTTCGTCTACTGATCATATATTTGTGGTTGTTTGTATCCGAGTCTAAAAAACGTAATCTTTCACTCTATTTAACTAAGATTATCACCACCAAATGAACAGAAGTTATATATTTTTGTACAAATTTGTGTACTGAAATCGAAATAATCCAAGCATATCCTCTCCTTTACTGGAATCTGAGATTGTTTGCCATTGTATTCGAAATAGAAACATAACCACAATGAAAAGTCATCTGAGCAGTTGGATTTCTCTTTAGGATCGACTAATAGTGACTAATGGTAGGATTGAGAACACTTCCTTCGTCCTATCCATGACCCGTCAGCTTAATATACCTGTATCCCAATGTAGATCTGCACTGTATGTTTTGAATCAAACGCTATTCAATCTATTTGATCTCAGTATGGGATCCAGGTACATCCATCTGAAGAGTGCTAAATAGGACGAAAAGTGTATTCTAAAATTCCATTACTACATAAAATCCATCCATTAAAAGAAATACTTGTATCAAAATTGTTACATCAATCAAATCCACTTAGGGTGTACATAACCAACAAAGATAGATCAACAAAGGGATAATTCAAATCCTTAACTAATGTTACCAGTTAAATGTTGATTGCCCAATCATCATATAAACTGAAGTGTTTTTATCAAGTGTCCTTCAAAGTTATGACTCATTAACAACAATGTAAAGTCCCATAATTTCACTTAAATATTATACTGTACATTTACAAAAACATTGTTATCCAGGACATAAATATTACACATAAAAAGAACAAACAAAGGACATCAGAAAATTATGTCTATTTATGTTTTAGTGTCAATGTATTTTATCATAATAATGTGTTGATCATAAAAAAAGAAGCAAATGCAAATATATATGGATTAGAATAAAGCTAATTAATAAAATGAAAACATGGATACAGGTTTTTTAGACAAAGATGGATAATGGCTAGCAGTGGAATCCAGGACGCGCGTTTCGTCCTATTTGGGACTCGTCGGCTGGATGTACCTGTATCCCAGAGTTGATGTTCACGCCAGGGCTCGAAGTTGTTGTTTGTATAACAAAAAATGGTGTCAGGTCATCTATCCCTTTTCCAATCTTCAATAAAAGTAAATTATTTAGTATTTTTGAGCATTTTACCATTCATTTAATGAAATAGTGCTGTGTATAAGAGCAAGAATTTCACTGTGGGTTTCATTTCAAGTATTTATTGTGATTTACATTGTTAGAATATACCACTGCAGTGCACATCAGCTGTCCAGATGTAAAAGCAAGTAAAGTGAAAGTTACAGTTTGAAATGAAATCCTCAGTGAAAATTATGCTTCTTTATGCCTCAATCACTCACGAAATGAATATTGAATAGAAAATGCCCGAAAATACGTGATACGGTATGTATATATATATAGAACATTTAAAATATGGATATATTACACATATCCTATCTCCACTAATTCTTTTTTAAGTTGACAGTTAAATCTAATTTGATTACAAAGCGCTTAATAGTAAGTACAATTGGCAAAACAATTAACAATAGCAAGGGAACTAAACAAATATAACATTGGCACTACTATAAACGTTCAATCAGTCCTATAGGAAGTCATTTACAATCAGTTGGGACACAAGTGGAGTTTCTAGATAGAATAGGGAATGATTCATATAAAAAATAACATTTTCTTCAAGATTATCTATATGGCCTGCTGATGAATTGAACCAGTTTACATAAAACTTAAATTCATGACTTCCTGTTGAAGATTTCTATACTCGAACAAGCCAACTGTTCTATGATCATTGATGCTAGTCCATAATGTAAACTACCTTCAGATTGAACAATATTTACAAATTTATTAGGCATGCACGTGCACACACCAGATCTTGAGGTCACAGCATAAATGAGAAGTTGTAAAGTTGACATGCTATTGGAGGAAACTCAATATATTCTTATTCAAAGCTTACATATGCTTATCTGGGTCGGAAGGACAGAGGTGTATATACATACTAATGATTTGTGTACCTAATCGGTTGGCTTATCATGCAAAACTTCTTATTCATTTGTCAGTTGTCTAATTTGTTTCAGTGGTTGGATGAAGATATAGTAAATGTGTGAATCTAAATAAGACTCAGTAGGATGTAACGTAAACCTACTTTGTCAATCTTAAAGATATCACATTGTTCGAAGTATATTCACTACAAGCGGAAATTATTACAATTCTTAAGTTTATTAGTATATCTTCTGTTGAACCATTTACCTTGCCCTAATAAAATAAAAGAGGATAAACAACCAGTAATCGATAATCATCCTAGAAGACAAGTAAATGCCTATTGCGCGCAAACATTCTTCATTCAATAGTCCCCGAATTCCCTGGTACGGTCGAGAGTGGGGAGAGTCCGGCGCTTTAACCGGATTCAAAACCAATGGTGCACATGGGCTCCAGGATCCTGCGGGAACAAATGGCGTATGAACCAATTGTTGGTCACCGACTTCCATGGGACTGCATCTCCTTACGATACTCCACTGCCTTGTGGATCAGACCTTCAGGTCGAAGGCTCGGGGAGTCTCCCCCTAAGAAAACCACCTGCTTCGGTTTGGGCACCCGGGCAGTATCCCAGCCCTCACACATATCGAATGAGATTTGTGTGGCGCATATATATTTGGTGCCTTGTTGTACCAATATCTATGTGTTAAAATAATAATAATAATAATAATAATAATAATAATAATAATAATAATAGTCCCTAATTGTAAGTGGCACACAGTTTGAATGAAGATTAGTATACATTGTGTGTACATGTGCATGTGTGTGGAATGCTGACTTAATGATTGTTAAAGTAGTCAGCTTTCAAGCATTTTGATAAGAGGATATCTGAAACCCAGTTTCATAGATTTCGAGTTGAATACGATAGTAGTTAGTATCAGTAGAAGTCAAATGAAGGGTACACAAACACATCTGTGTATGATTATTGAGTAACCTACACGCCTAAACTTTTAAAAAATATGATCAGCTCCAATCATCAGTCATATGGTCGAAGAGCAAGTCATTGAGCAATTAACAACGTAGAAATTGTCATAGATGTTCGTTAGTTCAAGTTTACACACTACACATTAGTGCAGTGAAGTGAAATTATCAAGACAAATGTCAGAAAAGTAAAAGTATCAGTGACAATGAAAAATCTTAAATATCGACGACATGATTTTAGTAAAAATAATAAAATCGTGAAGTAAAAAAATATAAAATAGTTTCAAAACTCAAGGTCTAAGGAGAAAGACAAAAAGTGAATACTTTTGTGCCATTACGATTGGATTTTGAGACGTATCACCCAACTTCTCTTTCTCTCTCTCTCCCTCTGCCACTGTGTTACATGTTAAAAACCCCTCAACTTTCTTTCAGCCTACTCCCACACCAGCTAACATGGACTGTCGAGAGGGATAGTGGTTATTCACGCGTAATACATATTCAAACCACTTTAGTCGAAGAAGATGAATCTCACCAACCGATTTGTCATCTTTATCCAATATCGTGCATCTAACCCCCTGACCAAATTGCTCAATGTTCCTAACATACACGAACAATGCTTGGTCAGCAAATACTGATAACCTATAAATATCATATATTTTTAAAGGTAGCGTTTCATATGCATAAATTAGTGGAGAATGAACTAACATGCAGTATTTTCACTCTCTAGTTCGTAAATGGATATAATCGAAAAAGTTGCCTTAATTTTCATAAAAATCCTACCAACCGTTCATAGATTATTAGAAAGTTGTTGTATGATGAAAACAACCGTTATGAAATTTGGTGATGAGTTAAGTTTTTATAAACAGCTTAACTTGGCAGTACTGTAATCTATGGACGAATCGAATAGACCCTGTTTGTTTATGTACAATATTCATTCATCCGTATGGTTATAGAACAGTTTTGAGTTATAGCTGATGTCAGTTTATGATAATAACCACTAATCATAACAGAAAATACCCATGTCTGACCAACAATAAATTAGGGATACCTAAAAATCTGTTTGGGTCGTTTTAAAGGTTCTAGAAAATGGATAATCTATATCCCTAAGAGTGACTTTTTACGTTCCTGGTTTTCTTTTATTTACGGGATAAGTAACCTATAGTAGGCATCGCCGGATTGACTAATTATATAAGTTGGCTTACATCTTGTAGTAGTATTGTTTTCTTTTCTACAAACTATATGCGTACAAAATGTGTTCTCTGATTGGCTAAAAACCAGTTGAAAATTTACACATAGCAGAAGCTATAGGAATTCGAGCCAACAATCCAAGTCTTTGTGTTCATAAGAAATTTGTAACACCCTTATCTCTCCCTTGGTCTTAATAAATTTATCATGATTTTTTATACTCTCTCTCTTCGTTTATTTTTTTCACCCCCTCCAACCACTTTGTTTTATTTTCTCTCAGATATACGTTTCACTGCGCAATTATCAGAACACTCCTTATTACGTAATCTTATAATAATTTTTATGAATATTATTTTAGTGTCTATACTTTTTCTAATCATTGACCTATTTCCCATTATGTAACATTGATTCAAACGGTTTTTATTCTTATCACAACTAGTACACCCATCATCACAATACCAATTTGTACTTTCCACTCATTTACGTAATCTATTCCATTATTATTATTATTATTATTATTATTATTATTGACTCATAAACTGCCATGATTGGTCTAATAATTTCTTACATGCATATAAATATTACTGTATATTAAGCGCTCGCGCGCGACTGATAGGTTCTGGGTTCGGATCTCGCAAGGCGGGATCGTAGATGCGCACTGCTGAGGAGTCCCACAATAGGATGAACAGGCCGTCCAGTGCTTCTGGGTTTTCTATGGTGGTCTAGCATCAATTGACTCATGATCTCAACCATTGAAATTACCATAATATCCAAACAAACTCCTCTGATATTCGAGTAAAGCCTGATAAGGATCTAACCAAAAACAATATTGTCCCCTTATATATGTTGTTCTAAGTTGTTGTGGCTGTCTAAAGCCCACCTCTATGCTATACTCTTGTAAAAAAAACTGGCCGGAATTGTTGGATTTGACACAGTTAATAAACATTCGAAATGTTTCGGACAAATTAGAAAACTATAAAACAAAAACACACACACAAATGATTTATCCTAAGAAATTCAAATAATTGACATGACGATTAGATTTAAACTTAAACATTGTTGACAGTAATCTAAATATTTATGCGAATATATATTGACAATGTTTTTTTGGTTTTTTTTCAAAGATTTCTACACACTCACTAGATTTCAGCAGTTTATGAGTCCCCCCTCCATGGAGATATTTCTACATACGTTTATTCACATATACTACTAATTTAATAGTGCACACGAATTATGGCTAATGAAAATAAATTTGAAATTTTACCATTAATTATAGGTCAGTCACTTCATAGGAGGCGAAGTCAGTTGAATTAATATATAAAATTAATGTGTATACATATATTGGACATCAGTTTTCCCGACATATTGGTCAAAAGTTCAGCTTTAAAACCAATCGTGGACATCAATATCAATGTACAACATGAAATATGACAAAAACAGTCATTTGATTAACTTTAATCATTGACTGACACATTGTTGTTGTCAGTTTTTCCAAGTTACGATTGTCTTTTGTGCAAATATTTTGTTTTCATTTAGTTCTTTAACGTCATGCATCCATAATCCAAAACACTCAGGTCCCTCCATACGTTTCACGTATGTTACATTTAGATTATTAACTTAAGAATCAATTTAAAAATATTATCAAAATCAATCGGTATCAGGAGTACACTTCATTAATAAATGATCGAAGTTGAAAATGTTAGTGAACTGTTTAATCATGTCAGGATTTTTGTGGATATTATAGTAATTTCGATGGTTGAGATCATGAGTCAATTGATGCTAGACCACCATGAAAAACCTGAAAGCACTGGACAGCCGTTTCGTTATATTATGGGACTCCTTAGTAGTGCACATCCATGATTCCCACCACGAGATTCGAACCCAGGACCTATCTGTTTAATTATGACTCAATGTTCTGAATGATATCGTGTTCACTATGAGTTCTAATTGTTGTGGGTTTCAATTCATGTGGTGAGTTATGAGTATGTAATGTTAAGGTGCATCGAACTATAGTAGATCAACTTTCTGATATTTTTAACGATCAAAATCTCTCTTCAAAGTAGTCTAAGATCAAATAAACAATGAACTTAATATTCTTGGACGACTTAAAAATAATGTGTTCAATATTCAATAGACTAAATTTATTAATTTCCAGATGGTTTTTCAATTTCGTTCAGTCAACCAGGAAGTTACAGATAGAATGTTTGTAAAACAATAAGTATGCTTTTCATTCGAAACCACTATCCTAGGTGGAAATTAGCCCATGATATGGTAATTCACGAGGGGAAAGTGAAGAGTATGTTACCTAATCGAACATTTATACGTTAAGTGAACCACACATTGCCTTCTGATCCGTTACAATTGTCTACCAGAAACCGTCATTATCAAATTTTAGTTTTAAAAAAACGTATGACGCCATTGCAGATGTTTTGTACAAACAGATTAACTATGTAGTTAGAAGAGCGAGGGAAAGTAAAACTATGAAATCATCTATTCTCGTCATAAAAAACCAAGTATAATAATAACAATAATGTTAGGGTTATTTGAAATATTGACCAGGTAAACCAGCTTATAAGTGAGTCACAATTTCAAACCTAGTTCCATTTACTTTGTTCTACGCAGCTGTGCATCAGCCATCACACAAACGAATAATTACTTTAAACTGACCACATAAACCTGTACTCGGTATATAAGTATTAATTTTAGATGAGGCTGTTTTATAGAGATCTACTTTGTTTGTAGGTACCATTAAAGGAAAGAATAAACCTGGTGTATTTCGTCTTAGTACGAGACTTCTCGTCAGTAGACAACAATGATACCACTAGAGATGAAAAACAATAGCCTTATATTCTCAAGCAGAATGTTCGAGCATCAGGATCAATGATTCGACATCCAATAGTACCATTTTAAATTCAATGAGTCTACGGTATACCACAAAAATCGTCCAATCTCGTTCGTAACAGCTGTTTCACTCATAATTGAATTCGGTCTATGACGAACACGATCTACATATGAGTTCTAAAAGACTGCTGTTTATTTATTTTTCTCCTTTAAAAATTCCCCAAAACAATTGACTGATCAATAAATATTGACCGAGTTAATGTTTGCCTAGTATTTTTCAGCGCTGATCGAATTCCAACGATCAAGTTGCCAAAAGCCCATCACTAGTCCAATTGATTCAACGTTGTATTTTTTGATGCCAGATTTTTGGAGGTAGGCAATGTGAAACTCTGGATTTATGTTTCATGCTATTTAGTATCCTGATGAAAAATTAACAAGAAATTGTCACATTATCCTTGTCCATAAAATGACTTAAACATCACCAGAAGAAATTCAAAGTTACGACAAATTGTCTCTGTACGCAAAAGGGGGTTTGAATACATGAATAGCCAATGCTTCTATAAACCTAAGAATTCATCCTTGGCAATTATTATACATTTTAAAAGCTTTATTGATGTCAATTTTATGTCCCGTTTCAATTATGTGCTTTGTTATTGACGAACATGGTTTTCTACTTGCCACATTTATCGGAGTATTTAGCACTAACTGGTTTTGAAGCTATTTGCGCACATGTTCCATTGGTATTCGCCAACAACATGTACCTGTAATCTTGAGAGGATTAGTGTTCCCTAACAAGTAACACATCAGCATAATGTATTAGATATCGAATCACTTGGGCTAATGGATACAATGCAAATTGATTGATGGAATTCGATCAACACTAAAAAGCACTGGGAAAACATGATATTATTCACTAATCACTGATCAAACAACTGCAAATATCTGTCCTAAAAGAAGTCAGCTAAGTCATAACTATCTCAGTAGTAATGCTTCAAACTGTAAATCTAGGTGATATGGGCCCGAACCCACCAGTGAGCACTAGTTCTTTCAAGATGACAGGTAAAATTTACTAAAGAGTGCCAAACAGCATAGAACCTAGGTCCAAGGTCTTCTGTTGACTGCCTTCAAACACCTAACATATAAGGAGAAAAAATCTTGGCTATCTTCTTGAATAATAGCTAACAGAGGAATCCGAGATGGATGTTTCACTCTACCTTGGATTCGTCAGTTGGATCTATCTTATTCTTAGTGTTGACGCTCACATTGAGACTTGATACTAGTACTGACAATTTAAAGTGATAACCTGTTATCCACTAAGTTACTGAGTCCAAATAACCATTAACATATTTGACAAGCATGATATTCAATGGTTAGGATTTGAAGTATCTCGTTGTGGATCAATTTCAGTCCTAAATATCAACTGATAGCAAGAAATTAAAAATACATATTAATAATTTATTGACTCATTCTTTAGTAATCATTTTTTATTTCCGATTAGTTTTAGATTAGTCTTATAAAATAATCTCAAGCTTTGATCTCTAATATAAACGTCAGCTAAAAATATCCGTTCGAAAATTACCTGAAATTATGATACTATAAAGATAAAATATAGTCAAAATACTAAAATTGTCTACTTTTAAATATCACACTTCCGGCTAAGCGATTTGCATAAACAAACTGAATCCCCCCAAAAAAATAAGAAATAAAGCGAGGAAAACAAAACATGATAAACAGTCAAATGTAAAAACAGTCAGAATAAGTTGGGCAACACAACCACAGATGCGATTCTAATCATTTAGAATTTGAATCGAATGAATATTTTTCATACTACTACTACTACTACTACTACTACTACTACTACTACTACTACTACTACTACTACTACTGATAAAGACAGGCAAATAGAAAAGTGTTTAGCAAATCCGAGTCAAAAGTTAACATTAGTTTAAATGGCAAGTGCTTCATACAATTAGTGGGTTCTCTAAAACAGTCGACACCAATTCGATCGACTTTTTGATAGTAATAACTATACTTAATGTATAACACTGATATAAAAACGACTTCATATCGATTAGGATAACCTGTTCTCATTTTCAGCTTAAAAATTTACGCACTTAGCAAAGATAATTTATAATTCCCTTTATTGAATTGTAAAGAAATCCAAATTCTGTAAAAGTTCAGATCTGTTTTCCTTTGTCGAGTTGTTTGTAATGCTCTATCTCACACCCACACCAATTCTGTTTAGCAATCATTTCAGAATAATATGTTAAGTGTAATTTATACAACACCCTAACAACCCCAGTATCATGAATAGTCGCGACAAAAATATATTATTTTAAGAAACGATTAATGACAGTTTTTAAAATATCCTTTTTCAGAACTCAATATTCATGTATATGATTATGATCTACTGAGAGTAGATCAGGAATGATTAGAGCTTACTATCCATTAGTTGAAAGCTTAATGCTCTAATTTGTAAGTCACTATTGTCTCATGTTAATTTCCTCAAAAATTCGATAATCCATCACTTGATATATCGATTTATAACTAATGGTTTTACGTAACCACAAAAATTTCATCATTGCTTAAGACAGAGATTTAAAATTTAATATTTGAACTACAACTAAGTGACCAGATCATATTTAAACCCTCTCTCTCTCTCATTCACTTCAGAATGAATCTATCAATCTTAGAAAACCATAGTAAATAATCATAAAGACATCCATATTTAAACTTCCATTCGACAAAACATCTACACATTAACAGTTAATATTTTTAAGTAATCTATAATGTGCATTAGTAATCTATATGGCACACCTATCTTTCCTGAGTTCATTTCATGCATAGAAATAGTGTTTTTGTCGAAAAAAATAATGAAAATATAATATAACAATCGATTTATTGATTAATGATCACCAAATAAACAAAACAAAAAAAAACACTAAAATTACTCACTGTACTGCACTGTACTATTGTAATCACGATAAATTAGATTGTAATAATTGTATTGATTCTAATAATAATGATAAGTAGAATTAATGAATTCTAAATCCATTGTAGTCCATTTATCTTGTTAAATAGCACATTTTATATACGTCTAATAACACTAAAGATCATAATAGTGTTGATGATAATGATAAATGTAATATTAATACTATCTAAGCACATACACGTTTAACTCATTGTAAAACATTTTCAAGGTTACTCCGTTTCGTTTGTTTGTTTTTTGTTGTTAGTTAATTTGTCACTAAATTGTGTGTTTGTTTAGAGTTCCTATGATTCTGATTGGTTAATGATGTAGAAATTTTTAGGTGCGCTATTTGATAGTCACTTTACAAACGTGTTCATCATTCTGATTGGTTGTTTTGTTTATATTCATTTTCTTATATTATTTCATATATATGACAACAATTTTTTTAAAAAAAAACACAACTTGTTTATACATGATGATGCCTTTTGTTATTTTTATTTTTAACACTATTTGAGTGGAGTTTTTCTTTCCCCTCGTAATGTCGTATTGAAAATAAACAACGAATCAGTCAGAACAAACTGATCATGTAATAAAGGATAATCAATAAATCTTTATGACCGTACATATAGAAAAACAAACAAATATTTTTTAAAGTAGTTTAGATTATGAATCAATTGAAGCTAAACCATCATGGTAAACCTGGTAGCACTGGGTGGCATTTTCATCGTATTGTGGGACTCCTCGACAATGCGCATCCATGAATTGCATTGTAATTACATTGTAAATGGTAAATTCAATTAGTTAATCACTGGGAATCAAGTATTAAACTTATTGAAGAGTTAATTCATCCTGGTTTGGAACTCCTCAACAGTATATACCTATCGTAATACCATAATAGGGGTCGAGTTTAGAACTTTTGGATCTAGTGACGAAAAATCAATGAAAGGAATACTATTCTACTTATTTGACCATCGATTCTCTGTAAAACTTACAATAAACTAATTTATAATAACGTATCATATACAATCAATACTTTTAGTCACGTTGTCGCAAGTATAAAAACAAAACTGTATCTACTGAATCATAGCCCAAATGAATTTTTTAACACAATTTCTAAATAAATAGTTTACATCAATTAATTTTGTTCTGGGAAAACTGTATAGTAAACTAGTTTATCTGTAACTAGTGGAGTTGAACCATGTCAAGGGTGAAGCAATTACCTTCCAACGGCATTAGATAAGGGCTAAACTGCATTTCTAACTGACTATCATGTAAACCACTGGATAATAACTCAGTGGTCGGAAGGTTAACCGCTCTCTGTGAAACCAGGCTGTTCTTGATTCGACGTATTATACTATATTGGGTGAGTGCTATTAATGGAGTATCTCATACTAGAACGAAACATATGTCATTTGTTAATGATTTTCTAGCTACGGTTAGTCCGTGACGTAAATTACACAATCCAACAATCTCTACAAATCTTCCTAGACCAATAATTTAGTTTATATTTATTTCAATACATACGGAGTTTAATTTTCTTCAGCGATGAATGAAAATATAGCTGATCATGTAGCCAAAAATTTGACTATATGTATACCCATTTTATTATAAATTTGTAAGTAAATGAGCGATGAGAATCTAGTTTCATCTATCCAGTATACCACCAACTAACTGAAATATAAAGAGGAAGGGTGAAGATTGTTTATCAACAAGTGTGTACGCAGCTGTTTTATTCGTTAGTATTAGGCATGCTGTTAGACGCAAACTTCTTGTTAAGAGTCCACATGATAACCACGATCAGTTGTTGGAGACACTGAGTCTTATTACTCAGGATTGGTCACAACTGAGCTGGTCCATTTACTCTTTATCTTTATTTAGACCTTCAATTCCAGTATTCCTTCATTTATATACCGTACTCTAAATGTCAGTGTTACTGTGGTGCATGCCACTGATGTTGACAGACATAAGTAGTATGTAATAACGGTCAGAAGTGGACTGCCTATCAAAAGAAGGTTGAGAAGATTGAACTGAAGGAAACAGAAAGGAAGTGGAAGAATCATGAAGGATGTAAAGGACAAATGATGGAAGGATTGCAAATAAAGTACTTAATTTCGATAGAGCAATGAGAAGATGGAGTTGTTCTGAAAAATGTGATATAGTTGAACTATTTAATGTATTTAATGTAATTTGGCACTAAGCAATAATTTAAAACAATTAGTCCCTTTGATAAATTTCGATAATGCAATGAGAAGACGAAGTTTATCAGAATTATGTGATATATTTGTGTAATACATTTCGAACAATTTGATCACACATAATGTGCCTGCTAAGAACATTTATATTTGAAAATTAAAAGGTCAACTAGACAAGTTAAGGGTAAGTCATAACAAAGGAAAAAATATTAAAGTACACAAAAAAATGTGATTACCGCTCTGGATAATAAATCAGTATTATCAGGATAGGTTAAGTGTAGGTTGACATTAAGTAACTGGCCTATATGATTCCCTACCACCCCTTTTAAAAAAATTGTGGGGTGTGAATGAAAAATTTAGGTATCATTGATTGGTGGACTTGTTTTGCAAGTGTGTGCTCAAGTGATAATGAACAAACATTTTGTTACCTTTAATAATTTTGTGATTGGTCGTAAACTGTTCATCTTTGTAATCTGATTAGTTGAAATCGAAATCACATCTGGAGCTGTGATTGGATACCAGAATTTTCATTTTTTACATTTGAAATTTAATGATAATGAATAATTTTTTTGTGTAATCTTAGTCTTGAAAAAAATTTAGACTTTTGAAGAAAAAGACACCAACTTAATTGCATTACCATGCAATCCTACTGTTAGTGAATGTGTATTGGGATCAATTTTTGTTTTCCGATCAAGTATACCTTGAATTGAAGTCGTTAGTTATCGGAACAGGAATAATCATATGTATCTCAGTAAAAGAAAGTTTTTGGGAAAAAGCATCTGTAAACCGGTTTGAATATTTGATAATAGTGATTACTGAATGAGGTCGGTAGTCAAATATTTAATACCAAATTAATAAACAAATTATCACCAAAGTGTGTGCATAGGCTTTTTTGTAACACACGGTGTGTTAATGGGAAAAAGAAATCAACATATCAATAAATCATCATGATAAATTACTGGTTGCAATATGTATAATTCAGGTGAACCAACCGTAGACGATCATTTAATGAACTGACTTTGACAGTATATGAAAGTAGTAATAAATTTTCCGAAAAAGACACTTATTATTTAGTAAAGGATTATTTTGTAAATGTTCATTCATAATGAGAATTAGACAACGTTAGATTTAAATGTGGTTAAATTGTAAAAGTCCATTGAAACGGCTTATTGTGTTCACTTGTAAATTATTTGTAGTTCTGTATTTTAAAATTAATTTTTGGTCGTAATAAAAACTAGTTTGTTTAATCAGTCATGTGTGAATATTGTTAACCGCCGTAATATGAAACCTGAATTATCTAGACATTATGAATGTAACCATTTTTGACAAGCATTTGAAATATCAGTTTCATGAAGTGTAAATGAACAAGCCTACGTCGTCTGACTGACTCAACAAATATTTATCGACTTTAAACGTATAAATATGAGTAAGGTCAACTGTATCAATGAACATTTACAATGCTATTAGTATTATTTATTTTCCTTATTATTATTATTATTATTATTATTATTATTATTATTATTATTATTATTATGTCAATTGACAAGATTCAATTCTTGTACTATGTATTTCATTGACACAAAATTTTTGCATTTTCAATTTTCCTATAATGCTTAGTCACTTATTGTGACTGAACACTTTACTGCAAATCATCCCGACCTTTAGTGAATGACCTTTTAATTTGTAAATATATATATCGTTACAGATGTAAACGTTAACCATTGTTAACACATTACATTGTCAAATTCATAAATGTCATGCCTTATTTTTGGACTTTATAAAATAATAAAATTATGGACTAATAACTGTATAGTGTGATGATGAAGTTAAGGAAAACGATTGTTTCCTAAATTATTTTTGATTTTTGAATATTTTAAGGGAATATTTAACTGGTACAACGAGATTGTACCAGTCATAAATAGTTGATGAGGTGTGCAAATGAATACGGTGATATAATCAGTAGTTATGAATAACTATGGAGGCTTAGTTTACGATCAGACGTACTTCTTACGTACGCATAGTTCTGGTTTCAGGAAATTTTAATATAAAACAAGAATATGAAGTTCTTGTTTTGTGTATCTATGAAACGGATAATATTCTTATTTCTTTTTACACTTACTGTATGACCTTTTATCACCATCATCATTTCAATGATGATGGTTTCAACTTGTTTTCAAATGTCATTATTTTATTCCTAAATAAGTTAATTTTCTCAATTTCGTTTACTTCTCTATGAGCTTTAATCACATTCATCTTTGTAATTATCTTATTACATTCACTAATAAATGTCATCATAAGTTTATTGACCTAACGACAAAATTACGATTTTCACTCATTTAAAATATTCCTATTAAAATGTACTCAAAATGTACTTTTATTAGATAGTTTACAAATGTGTTACTAAAACATGAACGCTAATCACATTATTTTCAATATAAAATTACTAGATTAGTCTTCATTAGATGACAAAATCTTGTCTAAGTTTTCTTAACCTTTATATCTAATAAACGTTAGAAACAAGTTTACGAATACATGAACGATAATCGCTTTTCCACTATTAATCTCTAAGGGATATCTAAATTCATGAGACATTAATAAGTGCTTAATCACTTGACCTTTGCGGCGGAAAAGTAGTAGATAAAAAATAATGGAAATCAAATTGTGGGTGGCCCTGAAAAGGGCCTTTACTCGTTCTCGCGGTCGAACGTCATCACTATTAGTTTGTAATGGCGCCACAGATAGGACAGTGCACTGCTCGTACGCTCGGCGATGGGTCGTAGGCACAGAAGGTATGAAACATTGCTTCACATCTACAGAAAACCCAACCAACCGCATCACCGGTTTCACACGGAGGCTGCGCAAGATTACAGATGTCGCAGAGTCGATTCTCGTCATGCTCTTCTTCATTTTCGATGTCCCGTTCAGTTAACTCTTCCGAGTTAATAGAAATTACTTCCTCCTCATCGTTACTGAGCGTTTCATCCAAATCAACAGTTCCTCGTTGTATAAACGGCACTGCTACGTTAGTCGAGGTTCTTGAAAGGGTGTACGAATGCTGTTCTCCATGTAAGTTTACTGGCGTTGTTGGTAGTCTACCGTGAACTATGAAGTCATGAAGTGAACTGCATTGTTCCTCCGACATTCGCCTGATTAACGCTATCACCGCATTCTTCATGCTTGGCTGACTCAGTTGCATTGGGAAATAATTTTCAACTGCAATATGAGTCAGATAACCATCATAGTGTAACCACCTGTCACAAATTGACTGTACGTTCACTTCGGTGTTACTGTGTATGCAGTAAGCCAATATGTGACGGCATGGTAATCCGTTTTCAATGAAGAATGGACACGAGCACCGGCTAGTGTCGACGTGTACGTAGTACGTCCCCGTGGCGTCCATAGCGGTGAATAAATCTTCCGTCAATGCAGACTGCGTTATAGGAATGCGAAGGTGTCGCTTCAGTAGTTGACAGGCAACTGGTGTCAGTCGTTCCTGAAGTCGACGTACTTCCGGCTCCTCACCAATACCGGCTTTCCCCCGACAATCCATTGAATATTTATGTAATCTTGCTTCCATCCAATATCCAGTACGAAGCAGCACATTTCGATTAACGAAAGTACGTTGTTAAAACTACAAAATCATGTTATGTAGATTTTGATTTACCTTTCAACCGTTCGAGTGAACATGAGGCGAAAGAACAGTTGTACAATTTCTGATCGCACCCTCTACAATAACGGTTACTGGGTTAATGTTAATGAACGAAACAATTACCCTCTTTATCACATTCCGAACAAGGTGTACGCGACACAGAATATGGTGTGCATCCGGATACACCTGCGTAATAGCAGCAGCAATTGCAGGTGAATCATCGGTCACAATGCCTACCAGTTGTCGACTGTTGGTACACCGTTGGAAAAAGAAGAGGAATCGAGAAATCAAGGCCGACGTTTCGCGACTTAAAAAGGCAATGCACATGGGTATTGCCTTAAAATTCATATCCATGGCAACGACTTGATATAAATGGACGTTCTCGTTATTAGTTTTGTACGTCCCGTCAAAACCAATTACGTCACAAAAGTGACCGGCCAAATTCACTTGCTCAGCAGTCATGAAGAAGAAATACGATAGACAGTTCTTATCGTCCAATTCGTATTCGCAAAGCCCACCCAAGGATGTTATGTGAGCTTTCAATTTCCCGTAATCACCTATAGTGTACATTATAAATTGGCAAATTCCGTACCAGGAAGGTTCGCGTGTGAGAACACTTTGTACCGCATATTGCAGACATCTTGAGCGGTCAGACATTTCCCATAAGATTGGTAAGCAAAATTCCTGATGTGGAATGCAGCGGTACCGGAAATCAGCAGCGGTCTCACAGTTTCAAACTCCCCATCCGTTAACCTGCGCATCCATGAATTACCCTGGTACCTCAGGGAATTGCACTCGTGATTGTGATGTACATTCCCACGTACAACAGTCCAATAGCCGTCTATAATCTTACAAAACATAAATGCTGGACATTGGGTGTTCATAGAAGCCCTTCATTAAAAAAAATTATAAAACAATTTACCAAATTACCTCCTCCGTCTAATACGTTGTGACGAACCGCTAGATCTTATACGCCCATTTCGCCAACACACAAATTTAATGTAGGATTTTTGATCTCTGCCAATATGCGAATCTCTCACTACATAATGACTGTAAGTCGATCTTTCAAAATTTGTGATAGTGGTCTTTAACGCTTCAACCGATGGAAACGCAACCAGAAACAAGGTAGTCAAAAAGACTTCCTCCATTTCCGTTACGTGAGAAACACCAGCGCTCGTACTCGGCACGTTACTCTGCTCCATAATGACGATTGAGATTGTGCTTCGTCGACAAGTACTGATAATTTATAACAATTTTCAAGACATAACTAACCAATTAAATCTAATTTTTGGAACTAGCCATTTCATTGGACGAAACACGGGATGAAAAATATTGTAATTTGGGGTTGGAAAATTTTTTTTAAAAAAAAAATGGCCGGTCGGACAATATTATTCTTAAGTGTAGGACAAATTGTTTTTGAACACATAAAGGGGGTTTCAATTTCCGTATGGCCAAGGCTCCAATAAACCCTAGTATACGTCCTTGAAGGCTTTTGTATAACACTACAAATGCTGATTTGATGTCAACCTTATGACCTTTTAATCTTCATATATAAGTGTTCTTAACAGGCACATTATGTGTGATCAGATTGTTCGAAATGTATTGCGCAAATATATCACATAATTCTGATAAACTTCGTCTTCTCGTTGCATTATCGAAACTAAGCAATAAATCAGTTGTCCCCGTCAAGTTTCCGCTCACTACACTATTATTAGTTAGTCCTATTATAATGAACAAGAACACCAGTGGGGACAACCGAAGGTATTCGAGCACGAAATTACAGAGCATCTCAATAAAGTCTGAGAACGACATACTAATTCGTTAGTTTGCAAAATATCAATCCATCATCTCAAACTGGACCGTTCCTGTCGCAAACATCAATCCAATGTCTCAGATGTCATTATTCATGCGTTTTCATACCAATTATGTTCCGTTCCCGTTCTTTCCTCATCGACCTTCTACTGAAATACATTCTATGCCTGACCATCGTTATATACTACTTGTGTAGATATAAGTAACCCACACCACACTACTTGTTTTCTATCCACTTTGTTAGTTTCATATCGGTGTGGTGACTTAGTATGATAATTTGTACTCACATTCGTATCAGGCTTTACAATGACTCTGGCTAATGGGATCCTATTACATCTACTGTGGTTCAGAGCCAACGGGTACTATCACAAAACTTTGTAATCAGAGCGTGGTTCAAACCCAAGAACATGAATTTGTACCCAGTAAATGAGGTGATAATAATGGCAATAAACACTAGTCAGACAACATTGTTTCAGTCTCCATCCATTACATTAGACAGAAAAACATGACTAGTCTCTCGTAAATAACAAAGAACTGATGATACTCATGTAATATATCGTGATTATTTTTTTACGGATATTGTGAATTATTGGGTGAAGGTTAATCGTCTTCAATGATTCCTCAAGGTCTCTCCCTAGTTTAAACAACGTTTACTTTGTCAATGAGTACTCCAATTAAAAAAATCATATTATTATGCTAAATTAGCGGTACCACTGATGCCTTATTCTCCAATTAGTTGTTTGATTCACTCCAGTTTATTTTTATGCATGAGATATTAAACTTTCTAAAATATTCTATGAATTAACTGAGAGATTAGTGAATTCATTTTGTATTGTTTGTTTGAATCTTCCCATTGATGTTTAGGACTGCAATTGATAAGTGTCTTCTTGCATGTTTGCATCCTGTTCGGATTGCCTCAGTGTTGCCTTAAGCCACGAGCGTTATAAGTAAAGATGGATAGTGGCTAGCAGTGGAATTCAGAACGCACGTCTTGTCCTACTTAATACTCGTAGGCTCTTAAGACTAGGTAGTTTAGGAGATAAAACGATGATTTTGAAGCGAACGGTACAGGTTTCCAGTTCCAGGGTGCACATCAAATGTGGGATGCAAGTGCATCTAGCTGAAGAGTCCCGAAGAAGACGAAACGCATTCCACTGCTAACTACCATCCACCTTTGCATATAATGAGAGATTAGTGATTTATAATACTGAAAAAAGAGACGAGTTTTTCGTGATTCTCTCTAAATATTAGGTGATTAAATGATAATATACAAAATAAGCATTAGTCTGAGTGAAATTACGTTTTATCCTGTTTGTTTTCTTTCTTGCACTTAACCAGACATTAAAGATTATCAGTAGTATGTACGTGTGTAGCACAGTTTTCTATGTATCACAGTTATCGATCATCCGTAAACAAGTGATCACCTCTATCTCTATTAAAAGATAAAAAACGTATTTAAACTAATGTGATGAGTAGTTCTCATTGTCACGTTAGACAATAACTTGAAAAGATTTTCTGGAATACTTTTTGTAGAAATAAGATGCATGTCTTTCTAAAATTTATAATAGTAATAATAACCAATAGGTGTCATTCATCATGGACTAATCTCAGTTAGGAAAGCATAGAATATAATGAAGTAATGAGCCACTGCTTGGTCCTAAAATCATTACGACCTCTCCAGAGATTTCACATCCAGTGCTCAACTACTACAATCATTGGATTATCATCTAATGGTACATATTTCCAACTTCAATCGGCTTGGGAAATTACACAACTTTAATTCAATGCTATTGGTGTCAACTGTTTCAAACTAGGTCTGTTTGAACTCTACTGACCATGAACTAGCATTATATATAGAATCGCTATAGTGAACATCAGGTGTTTGACTATACCAATTATATTCACAGGACATTTGAATACTTGTAAAATATGTTGAAATAGGAATTTTTGTTGGTGAATGCCTATCGTTTTTCTATATTTATCAACCGGTTTCGCTAAAGAATATTTAGTTTTACTAAAAAGCTTATATGTTATACATGAATCCTAAAGTAAGCGGCTCTCGGTTCATAAAAGGACACCAAAAACTCAGATGATAGTCACTGGCATCATCTCTATTTTTTCCTTAATTTCATACTAGGTAGCTTCATAGTGGATAGCAGTGCATAAGTACATCATTCCTTTGAAATTTAATCCGAAAAAATATAGCTAAAATCTGGAAATTTATTGCAGTATTTGCACAGCTGAAAAACAGTGAAATAAAAATTAGAACTGACCAACAACTGTTGAACAGAATTTGGACATACCAGACAATCATTTGGTATGCTGTCTCGCAACCAAAAACTCCGAAAAGGCAGAAGTTACAAGTCAAATTTGGCAGTGTGCGTGGGTATGTAAGAGAGAAAGAGTGCTTGCACAAACTCACTCATTCATAATAATCCATGTACAGTCTGATATTATTCTGTAATAATTTACGTTGCCATTTTGAATTAGTATGGTAAGAAGTGGAATTAACAAGATAAATAGTTAACAAGTTCAAATATTATTAATGCAATTATGTTGAAGAAGATTGGTGGAGAATAATGTTTAAAAAGAATGAATCATATAAAGATTTGACCTCCAAATGCCCTGGTACGGCCGAGGGTGGGAAGAGTTCACTCCCGCTCTCTCTCTCTCGAAATACTATCACATGGACACGAGTGCACGGCCACTTACAGGGAAATCCTACTCAAAGCCTTTTCCTGGGGAGGGTGTTGTCTACACAATTGAGAGAACGAAAAGTGGATGTCTCGCGCTTTAACCGGGCCAGAGAATATCGAGGATCCACCTAGAGGAGTTGGAAAACCCTGATTTCAAACAAACGGTGGAATTGGGCTACAGGATCCTAGGGGAATTAATGGTGTATGAACCTATTGTTAGTCGCCGGCTACCATGGGACTGCATCTCCTGACGTTTCTCCACTGTCTTGTGGATTAGACCTTTTGGTCAAAGGCTCCGGGTGTGGTCCCGTAGGAAAACCACCTACTTCGGTTTGGACATCCGGACTGTATCACAGCCCTCACACAAGCCGGATAATTTTTGTGGTGCATCTTTATTTGACGCCTTCTTGCACCAATGTTTATGTGATTAAATAAATAAGTAAACAAACTGTATGGTTGAATACTGAAACTCAGAACCTAGCAGAAGTTCTGACCCATTCTAGAAGTTATAGAATGCGGTACAATAAATACACAATCAGTAAGTGTAAGAAATCAATAACTTTCAATCATAGAGCGTTTTATTCGAGAATCGTTAAACATATGTGAACCAAAGTGATCTAGGGATTTCAACAACGTCAGATAACTAACAAATGGAACAACACAAACCAAAATGAGTCAGAACAAAAGAGACTATATGACTACTAGAAAATCTTATGAGCATCTAGGTGATCCGGAGGAATCAGGAAGCAGCGAATTATAAGACAGATTAGAAATGACGGGAAGTAAGTCGGTTAAGATAATTAGTATGACTCAAGGTGAAAGCGAGAGTTATCATTTCCAAGTTGAAAAGTGAGAAGGACAGATATCACAGAAAATAGGGCTTGTAATAGACACAGCATACGTATGCAAAATTAATTTCATAAAAATAAGGGAACAGAGAATAATCAAAACCATTTGAATGGAAATAGTAGTATAAGTAGTGAATATAAGTAGTATGATGTGTGTATTCCATGAATACTTAAATATTTATATTGAACGGTATTTTGTATACAAATACATCAGACTCAAGTTATTGAAACAGTATTGATGTCAACGTATCATGAATAAAGCTTTTATATGAGACATTTGCAAAATAATATTTTAGTATGTTGTTTTAGATATTCTAATGCCAGTTATGCCTTCTTCCAACTAAGCACGTCGGGCTCACCAGTTTAAAGTTTTTGAACGCTACCACCGAGTGTGGTGGTGTATATCAGACGAATATAGATGTTAGTTGACCTAAATTAGGATATTTAATAGTTATGTTGAACAGGGTAACCAGTTATTTACATTGATTATATTTAGGAGAGGGAAAGTAACAAATGAAATAAACATTGTCTCGTATACGAAAGTCATTATATGTACATATAATTTACGTTGAAGATCAATTATCTGTAAGTTATCTCGATAAAATATGCAATACGAGCAGTTCTGACTGTGAGATTTATGCAGTATAGTTTTGATTGAAGTAGGGAATAATCATACATCTGTAATCCCTAAAAAGGATCAAACCTAAAGTGTCACTGCGAGTACATAATCTCTGTACAACTGAGTTGGATCGCAGTGGTCTATATACTAAGATTGAATCAGTTTGCGATATGACCACATAAATTAGACTTTTTGACAAGATAGAAAAACTAAGGAGCATTGAATAATCGTTTTGATCATTTGCTCATGATAACACATCAGTGCGTACCTTATCAATTCCTACAAAATTGAAGCTTTAAAATTCTTATGTACACATACACACATAAACCGAAGACGACATGATTCAAATTTAACATCGTGCAAACAATTTACATGCACGTTTGATAAGGGCACACCGTGATTGTTTACTTACTTAATTACGCACGTTACCCTTCGTGGTGAAGCATAGGCCATCCAAAAGCATTCGCCATTCAGATCTGTCCTGGGCAATACTTTCCAGTTGCTATTCATCCTTCTCATGTCTGCTACCAACTCCCAACGCAGTGTGTTCTTTAGTCTCTTACTTTCCCGTTTTCCTTCAGCATTCCAAGTTAGCGCTTGTCTCGTGATGCAGTTCGAGGATTTCCTCAATATATGTCCTATCCAATCCAAACATCTTTTCCTAATTTCCTATTCAGCTGGAAGCTGGTTTGTTCTCTCCAACAGTAGGCTGTTGTTGATTGTATCCAACCAACAAACATTCAGTATCTTGCGAAGAAAACTGCTTATGGATACTTGTACATTCTTGATGATGGTTGTGTTAGTTCTCCAAGTTTCAACTCCGTGCAGTAGGACTGCATTGACGTTCGTATTGAAGATTCTCACTTTGATGTTGGTCGACAGTTGTTTTGAGTTCCGTATGTTCTTCAACTGTAAGGATGCTGTCCTTGTTATGACAATCGTCGCCCTAACGTCTGCATCCGATCCTCCACGTTCATCGATGATGCTTCCAAGATACGTGAATGATTCCACATCTTCTAGAGCTTCTCCATCAAGTGTGATTGATTTAGTGTTCTCTTTGTTGAAGCTGAGGATCTTTCTGTTTCTCTTGTGTATGTTGAGGTCTACTGATCGAGAGAATGCTGCTACACTGACCGTCTTGACCTGCATTTGTTAGTGTGCATGGGATAGAAGGGTCAGGTCATCTATGAAGTCCGAATCGTCTAACTGATTTCAAGCTGTTCGTTGTATTCCGTGTTTTCCCTTAGATGTGGAGGTCTTCATTATTCAGCCAAACACCAGAAGAAAGAGAAAGAGGGAGAGTAGACAACCTTGTCTGCCTCCAGTCTTTACTTGGAATGCATCTGCCAGTTGTCCTCCATGCACGACTGTGCACTGTTCCTTATGATGTTGACGATTTTTCTCTGGTACTCCATAGTGTCGAAGAGCTTTCCATAATGTTTTCCTATCCACACTGTTGAATGCTTTCTTATAGTCAAGGAGGTTTATGTATAGTGACGAGTTACATGCAATTGACTGCTCAACAATGATCGGTAGTGTGGCGACTTGCTCTGTGCACGACCGATCCTTATGGAATCCAGCCCGTTTATCTTGAAGTCTGACGTATACGGAGTCTTTCATCCGGTTAAACAACACTCTGTTGAAGACCTTTCCTGGTACTGACAGTAATGTGATGCCTCTGTAGTTCCCACATTTGTTTAAATCTCTTTTCTTCGGTATCTTGATGAGATATCCTTCTTTCCAGTTCATCGGCACTTGCTCTTCCTCCCAAATCTTCCTGAATAGAATGTGGAGAATGTTCGCAGTTACTTCTATGTCTGACTTCAGTGCTTCAGGTGGTAGATTGTCAGGTCCTACTGCTTTCCCACTCTTGATTTGTCTGATGACCATGTTGATTTCTTCGATCGTCGGTGGAGTGACATTTATTAGAAGGTCTGTAGGTGCTGACTTGATATCCGGTGGATTCAATGGAGCTAGTCTATTTAAAAGTTCCTCGATGTGTTACACCCATTTGTTCCTCTGTTCTTGAATCTCAGTGATTGGCTTGCCTTCTTTGTCATTGACTGGTCTCTGCGGTTTAATATATTTTCCTACCAGTTTCTTCGTCGTGTCATTTAGTTGTTTCATATTTCCCCCTCTTTCAGCTTTTTCCGCTGTCATAGCTAGCTTTTCCACGTATTTCTGCTTATCAGCTCTAATGCTCATCTTGACTTGCTTGTTTGCTTCTTTATATTCAGCTTGTGTCTTGACTTTCTCTGTTCTTGTTCGGTTGTTGTTAAATGCTGTTTTCTTGCTCTTCCTTTCTTGAATCTTGATCAGAGTTTCGATAGAGATCCATTCCTTATGATGATGCTTCTTGCGGCCCAGAACCTCCTGACATAATGAGATTAGTGCTTCGTTGATCCCGTTCCAGTTGTCTTCCATAATAGTTTCTTCTTCCTTCAGTAGATCTTGTAAGGCTTGGAACCTGTTGTTGAGAGCTATCTTGAATTCATTGAGTTTGTCAGTATCTCGAAGGAAGGCTGTATTGAACCTTTGTAGTGCTGTTTGTCCAGTTATCCAGTTTTTCTTTAGCTTCAGTTTTAAATTGGCCACAACTAAGTGGTGATCTGAAGCTATATCAGCTCCTCTCCTGGTTCTCACATCTTCCATTGTCCTTCGGAATTTTTTATTGATGCAAATATGATCTATCTGATTCTCTGTAGTGTGGTCCGATGAGATCCATGTAGCTTTGTGTATACGTTTGTGTGGAAATATTGTGCCTCCTATGATAAATTCGTTGAATACACACAGATTTGCGAATCTTTCTCCATTTTCGTTTCTCTCTCCCGGTCCATGTCATCCCATGATATCTTCATATCCGGTGTTGTCTATTCCGACTTTGGGATTTAGATCTCCCATCAGAATGGTGAGGTCGTTTCTTGGGCACTTCTCTATGATTGACTGCAGCCGCTCGTAGAATTGATCTTTAATGTCTTCTTTGCTATCATTGATGGGTGCATAACATTGGATAATATTCATTAAGATCCCCTCCTTCTTTGTTTTGAATGATGAATTGATGATTCTGGATCTGTGAGATTCCCATCCTACAAGTGCATTTCGTGCTACTTTGGACAGCATTAGAACAACTCCCTGAGTGTGTGGAGCATTTTCCTCTTCGTGGCTGGAGTATAGCAGCATCTCTCCCGTATTTAGCCTTTGTTGTCCAGCTTGGGTCCAATGGGTTTCGCTGATTCCCAGTATTGCCAAGTTGTATCTCCTCATTTCCGTTGCTATTTGATTGGTCCTCTCGGTCTCCCACATTGTCCGGATGTTCCACATTAGAAGGGGCATCGGTCTTGTGACTTCCGAAGAATTTTGATTTTTATCATGAGGCATCATAATTCTTCCTTCATTTTGGAGGGTAGAGTTTAAATTGTTTAATTTGTTTAGTCTGGTTGATGTTTTCTTAGCAAGATTGTTTTCTACTGGATGGGGTTGCCGACCTCGTGTACAACTCACCTCCCCTACCCGGGCTTGGGACCGACAGTAACTCTAAAAGAGCTACAGACGGAGTTCCATGATTGATTAAAAATATATATACGTAAGGGCAATCTGCAAATAAAAATGTCAGTGCTGAACTGCAGAAACTAAGTTGATTGCAAATCACTATCAATATAGATTTGCAAAGTGATATTTCGTTCTGACCTCTAAGATATTTTATGGTTGATTTGCATGACCGCATTCAACAGCAAGAGTGTTATGACAATTTCACGTAGTATAGCTGTGTTTATGAACGAAAGAAAGTGTTAACTCAACAAGCATGTTGACGATATTATTTTTCCGGCTATTAAGATGTGCAAATCCGAGAATTTGTACGTAAGACAGATTAACTGGAAGGTATATTGTTAGAATATATATATATATATCGTATGTATGAAGATTGGTGTTAGCATCAAGTTTCAGATACCTCACATCACAATATATAGGTGATGTAATCTCATTAGAACTGCGCAAAAAAATGAATCCATCATTTTAAAATAAATTTTAGAACAACTTGGCTTATTTTAAATGTAATGGAAAACTTACCAGTTTCCATCATAATAATATTATCACTAAGAAATGTTAGTGATTCAACTTCTGTTGATTAGCCTAGAAACATTGTGTTCACGGAAGATATCGTTTGGAGGTATTCCAGTTGGATCTCATTTATAGTTATGAGTACGAATGTATAACTGACTGCTTGATCGCCTCAAACTACATTCAGTGTCCCCCTTGGTTTTATGTTTCTCCAATGAAAACCAGGCAGTAACGAAATCTGTCTTCGAGTAAGGTGTGCTTCATCAGTTGTAACCGGTTGCATTCCTGGCTTACAACGCTCGGTATAAAATTTTGATTTTAAAATATTTTGTTGATTATATTAGTATTTATTACATTAGTTAGAATAAACCGGAAAGTTTGTATTTACTTGCTCTATGAGTGCAATTTAATCAAAGTTACTTTCCTGTCTTCAATATTGACCACATTGTCTTTCACAAACATATATCATGCTACTTAAAACTTTAAGTCAGTAACTGAAGTGACCATCATGACAACTGTTTACTCTTCTTTCTGAACTAAATACTTTGAATACTATGTATAAACGGTTTCTATTTGTATGCGTACATGCACATGATCACTTGAGTTTCCTCTCAATTGACCTGTTGTACTGTTGCTTATTTAATGATCTATAATTTGATTAAGTGAGTCAATCTTGTTCGTATCTTTACACTATGCCTGACAGTTTAGTTAGTTACAGTTTAATTATTAAATACATTCATGATTTCTACTTACAGGACATCAGACATAGTTACAACGAGAAGATAAGAAGAATACGGAAAAGCACTAACAAATTCATAGTACCAATTAATTACATACTGAAATGTTTCCACTTTTCATTAACGTCAATGAATCATTATTACTGTGTCAAAAATCAGACAACAACGGGGGCTGAGATGAAACAGAGTAAAATGCGAGTTATCATGCCGATATATATGTAATTTGAAATGGAAGCAATTATTATTTATTACAAGTGATGTTTTTTATTTACGGTGTTTAACTTGACAAATAAACAATAGCCTTTTGTTTATGAAAAACAGATTATGATTACGTTATATCATGTGAGAAGCGCGTATAATAACACCGATGTTACTATTGGAAATCTGACAACTATAAATAATCATGACTAGTGGAGATCAAACATGTCAGCTGTAGCGTAAGTATCACCAATAGGTACTGAATTGACTGAAACAAAGTACGGAAACCACTGGAGTTCAACATAGTGGTCTGAAAGTTAGGCATTTTCCAAGGAGCCTGAATGCTCAGGGTTCAATCACTAACGTAAGCCATAGGAGTATGCTGGCATTAGGATGTTCTGTACTAGATCGAAAAGCTTAATGTAAACTAAACATTTAACTATTTCCACAAACCTCCAATCCCACCAAAAATCTACATGAATGTTAACGGTTGTAATACTATGAATAATTATAACCAAACTTGATCTGATTTTACGATATATGCTGTAATGTGCCTGAGAAAGGGTACTCTGAGTACGATCATTAATTGCAGATTGAAATTAAACTAGAAAGGAAATGCTGCCAATTTAATTCAAGAGGTTTGCAGTGAATAGGAAGTGGACAGTTATCACCATGGTAGGAAACGAGGTTGAATAAGTATTTTTTTAAATTAATAGATCAGTGGGTATTGACTAAATCCGGAAACAATACTATGGAGATTGAAAAGTATAATCAGTTGTTGGCAACCAATCATCAACTTACTCTTAACTGTTTCTAACCGTTAAATAGACAATGAATTACAAGCATAGTCTTGAGATTGTGGAGAATCCTTTTAACTCAGATGATTTCAAAGGTGATGAGTTATCTGAGCTGGATGAATCAATCCTGAAAGTTTCACACTCTTCCTAGACAACATCATTAGTACAAACTTCCAAATAAGAGTTTTACTATTATACAACCCACCTCGGAGATAACAAAATTCCAAAAAAACCCTCATGAACTATAAAGTTTTTCGATCATTTCTATATCTTAACTAGTTGCTAATCCTGTTCATCTATATGAATGAAGATATAAGATCGGTAAGATGATCTTGAGATAATTTTCACAGCTTTCAGTCAATTAAACGAGCCAAATAACATTGACCGAATGATTTGAGATAAAAAAAGAGAAATAAACTACTGGGTCTATTTTGAAGGCTGTTTTTTTTCAGTTATGAATAGCTCTTCTTAATTGTTGAACCTAAATAAGTTAACAAATTGAAGTTTGTATAAAATAGAAAAAAAAACCCAGCTGAACAAACTATTGTCATAATGCTGTAATCAAAACAGACTAATCTCTCTCATTGTGTGGTGTTCATTATGTTCATTGATATTAACAAAGTCAATGGAACTGATGTGTAGATATTTAGAAGGCAAATATATTGTAAACTGATATTTATTGAAAATAAATTAAAATGTCATAGTATAAATACAAAATCACTTGAATCAATAAATTAATGAACCTCGATTCTAGATTTCATTATCGTGATATTCGTCTAAGAGATACAGTATAATGAACAAATTTCAACAAAGGTTGGAAGACATTCAAGTAAACAACAGAATAATTAACTAAACAGAGAGTACCCTATTATTATTATTATTATTATTATTATTATTGGCTTTATTCAATATTATATTTTTGGTTTAATATAGAATTCTCAGTACAAAGTATTTCAACAAGTTTCATTTACGTAAAGGGGAAAAAAGTGAGGGGAAAAAAACAACAACCGATAACTGCCTAGATATTTACATAAATTAAGTAGGTAAACTACATGGACTTGAGTGGAATGCTTTTTTTTAAAAGAAGATTTGAATCTGAACAACATTTTGCTATGTTTGAAGTGATTAAGAGTTCACCTAGTCTGCGAAAAGAACAAAGACTCTGTGACTGAAGACCAATAAACTGGGTATTGTGATGCATCCAAACCGTGCTAATTAGATAGAGAAGTTCAAGTTTGAAAAGGGGAAATATATTCTGCAAGCAGCCAGAAGCATGAGCATTCACCACGACGACTCTAGTCAAAAATACACTCATTTATATACTGATTCATGCACCCATTTTCGATTAATAATCAGAATAAATCACTTAGATAAAAAAATACTTGATACAAGAATATCATATGTTATACAAAATAAAATGTCATAGGGGAAAACAGTAACAAATACTATACTGAGTATCAGAATGGGTTTTGTGGAGATTTTAGAAATTTCACTGGTGGAAATCATGAGTCGATTGAAGGTAGACCACCATAGAGAACCTGGAAGCACTGGACGGCCGTTTCGTCCTAGTATGGGACTCCTCAGCAGTGCGCATCCACGACCCCGCACCCCGCGGGATTGGAACCCAGGACCTACTGGTTTCACACGCGAGCACTTAACTATTAGACCACTGAGCCGGTATCCATTAGTGTTAATGTCTAACTTCAATCAATCCATGAAGTTGCGCCACCGTACACCATTATCTTCAGTAAGCTGATATCTCACAACAGTCCTGGTTGAACTCCATTGGTAACGGCTTCCCACTAGAACTCCAGGAGTATCTCTTGAAATCAGTCACTAGTGAGCAGTTGATTGTTATCAGAATGGGTTTTGTGGGGATTTTAGAAATTTCATAGGTTGAAATCATGAGTCAATCGAAGGTAGACCACCATGGAAAACCTGAAAGCACTGAGTAATCATCAAATTGAATCAAAACGGAATTAATGTTGAACCAAAAAAACATGATGAATAACTCAATCTAATTTTTGACTTTTCATTCCGTTATAACACATTTTAACTAGAAAAATGTTTAAGGATATATGTAATTGACTAAGTCAGCTTTACCAACTTGTTCGTCGCATAGTATGTTTTCTGAGCTTTAATACCTTTGCTTACATGAATGGATTCCAATGTACTAAATTTTTTTCTACTAAAAGATATACAAAGATAAATATGTTAATGGAGTGGATTTTCAGTATCTGACATGATTGCACTTGACAAAATGCTAATTGTTTATCCTCAACCATAATCGAATCAAAAGATTAACCACATGCCTTATTAACTATCTTTAGCACTATCCTCAACATAGAGAAATCTTTTCTCAAAAGCTTGGGAAAAAATAATGGAGAACAGTGAAGAAGAATAATAGATCATATATGATAATTTACAAATCGTAAAAGTAGATATTAAATAATACTAAAAGCATACAGCTTCTTTATTTAGTAATTCCGATGGAGAACTCTCTTCTATAACAATAAATCTTGAGAAGACCAAGAGAGATCAGAGGAAAAACTTACATCAAGATAAATTACCTTTGACACTATGTTTCTTAAAAAATCTCTAGTAGTATAAGCTTTATACGATTCCAACAGGGTGTTTAGGCACTGTTCATGTCTTAGGCTAAAGTTAACAGTTCAACATTTAGACGGATTAAGTGTGAGACTATTAACAACAAGCCATAGTTCAACAGTAGATAAGAACTTATTTATTTTAAGGTGATGTAAGGATGTAGAAATGGGTGTACATTCAAACTGGCATTTACATGCCAGTTTGTGACTCATCTAACCGTACTAACATATACGAGTGTTTCACATAGGACATAACGGACAGATCGTAATCCCATATGTATCTTATTTTATTGATCCAATTGATTTCAAAGTTTTTTCAGTTCTTGTTAAAGTGTCGATAAATTGTCCAAGTGGTTATGTCAACCTATCAACTATATTGGGAGCCCTCAACAATGAATTTCTTCAAAAAGACTTCAGAAGTTAGGAAAACGCTGAAAATACTTTAATTAATCAATGTACTTTAGAAAATTTCAAGAGAGTTCAGTGTCTAGGAATTGAAGAACAAAATATGTATCGAACCATTGACCTAGTATAAACCTCTTTATGAAATCACTACAATTGAATGTGAACCGTTAACTAAACTTTTCATGATTCGTTAAAGTTTTACTCGTTTGAGGAGTCTAAATATGCAGAGTTCACTGTTGTACAACGTTTGGTTTCCAATGCTTCCTAGTTTCGACCGATTCTTCAGATGATATTGGTCTAAGGTTAAAATAATTTGAACTTCATTTAAAATCTACATACATTAGCCTATAAGAGTTATAAATAAAAAAGACAAGTTTAAATATTCTTACATGCTTGGAGGTAGATGGCCGAAGACCAGTCTTTAACAATCTACCATCTCAACATTCTGCACGAGATGTCGAAGCACTGAGACTATTAGTGATCACATTACAACTTGGTCGATAGAAATCAATCAGCACTAAAGGATTAGACAGATATGACAATGATGAAACTACTCACTTAAAATAGTACGTAATTTTAGATGTTTCAGAGGATTTGCCCTTAAAATATTAGTAAGAATTTAACAATTTTGGATTTTTTCTTTCATTAAAACTGAAGTCAGATTAGTCTAAGTGACCTATGACAGAAAAATTAATCACCCTCGGTTACCCCTGCGTAATGTATTTTGACGTACACTGAGAATGGAATAAATTGATTTATTCATGTCATTATGAATTAAACACTGAAATGAGTACACTGACACATACACATGTATCGAGGCAGAGTTTTTTTGTTGCACAAATCAACTCCTAATTTACTAACGGGAACGTAACAGTCAGTCACTCGAGTATAGGATACGCCTCCGTGAATTCAAACACATTTACTTTTCAGTGTTCATTTTGTGTGTGACATCAAGCAATTTTTTCTTCATTCATTTTATAGGTGGGTGATACATGTAAAAGTATAACTTTCATTGATGATTTCATTTTAAGCCATAACATTCCCTTTATTGACTTTTTCATCCGAAAGTTGGGATGTGTTACAATGGCATGTTCATAGAAGACTTAGATAGCAATTAGATGGTTGGAATGAAATCCTGAATGGAAATCATGCTCTTATATACAACTCTCAGCTACTAAATGAATGGTAAAATGCTCGATAATGTTGGGTATTTCACTTTCATTCAATCTCATACATCAGTTGTAATAAATAATTTTTCATTTGATTTCATAATCATTATCCTTGTTAGTGAAACAAAAAGATTTTGAAAATTGTAATATAATGAAACGTCAATAGAATCAATTAAAACAACTGATTAAGGAATTAGCTTATTGATTATGTCACAAAATTGTAGTTACTAAGTCTTCTTGTATATTACAGTGTCAAACAGAATGATCATATGACTGGCAGACAAATAAACATCATTTTATATGTAAACAATTTTGACAAGAAAACAACACACACTTATGATTCATTTCATTAAACTGAACGAGAAAGAAAACAATTTACATTTAAGATACAACCAATGTTATTAGAGAGAATTCGCTCTCTGCATTTGTTACATAATTACTACAGATCAAGGGGAAAGTTTAAAAAATTAATGGACCCGACATGTACTTCATTTAGATCGGTTACGATAGGCATATAGTAACAATAGCCATAACACAGGAAGAGTAGGACAAAACTGACTCAGTAATTCCGTACTTAAGAGGATGTAGTTAAATTAATAATCAACATTTTATAGCTGCCGATCGATAGTGGTAAACTCTATCTAGCACTAGATTCTGACTCATACTGCTACATAGTTTAAACAATCCTATTATACAATTTATTTTGTCATTAGTCTAATTAGCACAAAACAAGTCTTAATTTTAATGTATGGGAATATTAGGATTTTTGATAAATATTAGCTCATTACAGTCGTAGACTAACTGTTGTCCCTTGATACTTGGGCGGTTCAATCAAGAATAGGTTACTGGTAACTCACCATATACTTGAATATGAGCTACACACAAAGTATGGACGCTAATAATATAATTATTATGATCAGAATGGGGGATTTGTGTAGATTGTAGTAGTTTTAATAGTTGAATTCATGAGTCGATTTAACCTAGACCACCACTGAAAACCTGGAAGCACTGGAGTCTAATCCGTGTCGGGTAGAGACAGGTATCTACCTCAGACAATGGATGAATAGTTCCGTGAAAGTATGGATCGATTGAAGTTAAACACTAACACCATTGGGTACCGGCCAGCTTAGTGATCTAGTGGTTAGGTGCTTGTGTGTGAGCCCGAAGGTCCTGGATTCGAATCTCACATGCTAGTATGAAACGTCCGTTCAGTGCTTCCAGGTTTTCAATGGTGGTTTAACTTACATCTACTCATGGATTCAGCCATTAAAATTTGATTATTATCAACATATTGAATGAAACTAATTATTTTGTTTGCATTTAATGAGGAAAAGACAGTTTCGTTCATTTGAGATCTGACAAGATTGAAAAATATCTTTCTTTCCATTGTATTTCATTTATGACTACGTGTAATGTTCTGCTGTGGTACTACCATTGACGTAGTTAATTAGGTCGAAATATTCTAATTATTATGATTACGAACATTTTATAATTCTTTTTTTGATGTGAAATGAATCAGATTTAAATAAAGTAGGAACACACTAGTAAATATCACGTTAATTTAAGGACATGAGGTCATCTATGAATATATATGTGTACATTAGAGGTCGATAGTTGATTTCTTACAATGGATATAAATGAAAAAAACAATCATGAAATAAGAGAAACTAAAACAGTCGATTGATCACCAAGCAGTGAGCAATGTCATGTCTGTAATGTTCTTCTTAGTACTGATTGAAGTCTATTGATCAAGTTAAAATGTGATAAGTAGTCTAAGTGACCTGATATCTCATGTACTATGTTAACATTTTAAGTGGTTGGAGCTAGTCGATAGGAAACCCTGCTGTTTGGCACTTGTCAGTAAAGTATACCTGCAAGGTTGAGGAGGAGGATACTCTCTGGTGGATTCAATCCTTTATCACCCAGCATTACAGTCAGAGAATTTATTACTCCATTATTCCTTTCGGAAGTTACCTAGTGTAAGGTCGAGATGTATTTACAGTCCCTTCAGAATTACAGATACACTTCGTTGACAAGTATCAAATAACACCAAATCTAGTCCCAGGATTTTGTGTCAACTACCTACAAACACCTAACAATTTAGCGACCATTTGTACTCAGTGTCTTCATTGATAATATGTAAGCGTTTGATATGATATACAGGCACTTGGTTAGAGTTTCTTCATAAAAAAATTTCATAGCAGTAGGGGCGATATATCGGCCAGTTAGTATCGAATCGAACGAAAAGAACATTTTTCTATCGTGATGCTAATCACAACCCAAACTATTATCAAGACAATCTATTACTTTATGCTATGTCATATATATTCATTTTTGAGATCATTACTATTTAAATGACTTTTACAAGAACTGACAATACAATTCCTGATTGACCGTTTTATCTCTCTTCAGTCAAAATATCTTCCTACTTTAGCCCGTAAATGCCCTGATATGGCCGAGAGTGGGGAGAGTCAACTCTCCCTTTCGAAATGCTCTCACATGACCACGCGTATACAGTCACTGACAGGGAAGTCCTACTCACTGCCTACTCACACCAGGGATGTTGTTTACGAAATTGAGAGGACGCAAAGCGAATTTCCGAGGCTTTGCGGGGTTAGTGGATATGGAGAATCTACCTAGGGGAGTTTGAAAATCCTGATTCCAAACCATTGGTGCACATGGGCTCCAGTATTCTGAAGGAACAAATGGAGTATGAACCTATTGTTAGTCACCGCCTACCATGGGATTGCACCTCCCAACATTGCTCCACTGCATTGTTGATTAGGCCTTTAGGTCGAAGGCTCCGGGTGTGGCCCTGTAGGAAAACCACCTACTTCGGTCTGGGCACCCGGGTACTATCCCAGCTCTCACATAAATCGAATGGTTTATGTGGCGCATATGTATTTGGTGCCTCCTTATACCAATGTTTATGTGTTTATATAAATAAAATAAATAACTTCAATATGAAAGAGTTTTAACTAATGGACTATCTTGGATTGACCGTATTTGTACTAATGATACTGTTGTAGATTACGTGAAGCTACTAAACAGACCATTGACAGAAAATGGTAATCCTTTGAAAATTTATGAATCAGTCGAAAGGTCACAGTGTGTTGAGATCTATTAGATTTCTATCACCTGTCACATCAGATCATTCTATCATTCACAGGTTAATCAAACTACCTTATGTTAAAACTAAAGCTTAAATCAGCTGTTAGTGGCAGATGACAAACATCTATCTTTCTCTTTGTTAAACACCTCATCTTTCATTTGTCGTATTGACCTTTTATATTTCATAAATAAATATTCTTAACATGTTTGATTCACTTGGTATTGTTTTACTTGTATCTTCCCATTGATGTTTAGGACTGAAATTGATCAGTCTCATGTTGGCATATGTGCATACTGTGCGTATTGCCTCGATATTGCCTTAATTTACAAGCATTATAAGCAAAGATGGATAGTGACTAGTAGTGGAATCCAGGACACGCGATTCGTCCTATGTCCTATGCATCTCAGAGTTGATGTTCACTCTGGGACAGGTATATGTGCGATCAGATTGTGTTTGAAAAGTTTTACGCTAGTATATCATGTAGTTCTGACAATCTTAGTTTTCTCAATACATCATCCAAGTAAAATATTAGGTAAATGTAACTCACTTCATAAAAACATGTATTTCGAAAATTATTGAAATTCAACACAATCATGCATATGGAGAGGACAAACAGGGATAGTGAATAGCCATTATCGATTGGTTGGTTTATGACCTTCAATATTTAAATTCACTTGGTATTGTTTACTTGAATCTTCTCATTGATGTTTAGAACTTCACCCCATTGCACAACCAAGTGGCTGTCAGGACTCCGTAGCTAAGTGAGTGTTACTGGGTTTGAGTCCCGGAGTGAATATCAACTCTGGGATGCAGGTACATCCAGCTGACAAGTCTCAAATAGAACGAAACGAACGTCCTAAATTCCACTGCTAGTCACTATCCATCTTTGCTTCAAAATTTAGTCTTCATTTATCTGATAAGTAACTAATAATTGTTGAATTTAAACATGTTAAGTACTAGATACCTCCTCAATAATTCAAAGGTTAAACACTTACAGGTCCTGGGTGCGATTCCTATCGACCTGTAGATGTGAGCTACCGAAGCATCTCATTCTAAGACGAATAAACTGTCCAGTGCTTCATGTATTTTGATGGTAGTTTAACTAAGATCAGTCATTAATGTTAATAATGAAATATCGGTTGTAATTGGTTAATATCTAGTTCTTCAATTCCATGCCCACTCTTAGAATCACTTTATGCCGTCAGTGTAGTATAGTTTTACTGTAAAGTTTATTTCGGTCTTTTTCACACACTTCATATCTTGGTCACAAATTAACTAGCTAAATGAGTGAGTATATGTTAATGTGTTTCAGGTGTGAAATGTGTGGGATACACAGACATAGTTAAGCATTTCTATTTGTGCTATTTTATCAACTGATATTCTATTCACCATTGATACTAACAAGCAATAATTCAACTAAGGGAAATATCTATTCA
Source organism: Schistosoma haematobium (assembly GCF_000699445.3). Classification (NCBI taxonomy): domain Eukaryota; kingdom Metazoa; phylum Platyhelminthes; class Trematoda; order Strigeidida; family Schistosomatidae; genus Schistosoma; species Schistosoma haematobium. Next base: position 6,343,129 of record NC_067198.1, read on the forward strand.
TGTTATGATAGTAGGAAATGTCACAATTAATAAAATTCTCTGATTTAATGAATCATAGTAGTCCTGGTTCTATGAGCTTCGATGAACAGAATAATAAACATATTATTATTATGAATAAAAGAGTCAGATTCCTCAATTAGAATTCAGATATGGTGAATATGTTATATATCACAAAATAATAATGAAATTACAAACACGATCAATGAACTTCTTGAGGTAAACTACGGATTCATAGAGGTGAAAATCACAGTAATCTATGATAGAATTCCTGCCATTTTAATTTCATCCCTATGATTAGAATATTAGAGCTAAACTATCAACGTTTATGGCTAGGATCTTAAGTTTAAGCGCTTTGGTCTGTACAATGAAGCAACCTAACTAACCTGTTCCTAACTCTAAAATTAACTCTAAACATAACACTCAAAACCTTAACATTTTAACTCTCAAAATTCTTTTTCACATTAACATTTGGTGTCTCGTAAGTCCCCTAATATAACATCATCACTTACTTACTTACTTACGCCTGTTACTCCCAATGGAGCATAGGCCGCTGACCAGCATTCTCCAACCCACTCTGTCCTGGGCCTTCTTTTCTAGTTCCATCCAATTCTTGTTCATTTTTCTCATGTCTATCTCCATTTCTCGGCGCAATGTGTTCTTTGGTCTTCCTCTTTTCCTTTGACCTTCAGGATTCCATGTGAGGACTTGTCTTGTGACGCAGTTGGGTGCTTTCCTCAATGTGTGTCCTATCCACTTCCAGCGCTTCTTCCTGATTTCTTCCTCCACTGGGATCTGGTTTGTTCTCTCCCACAGTACGTTGTTGCTAATAGTGTCCGGCCAATGGATCTGAAGTATTTTGCGTAGACAATTGTTAATAAACACCTGTATTTTCTGGATGATGGCTTTTGTAGTTCTCCAGGTTTCTGCCCCATACAGTAGAACTGTCTTGACATTTGTATTGAAAATCCTGACCTTGGTGTTGGTTGACAGTTGTTTTGAGTTCCAGATGTTCCTCAGTTGTAAATATGCTGCTCTTGCTTTGCCGATCCGCGCCTTCACATCTGCATCAGATCCACCCTGTTCATCAACCCTGATAACATCATCAAGAGTATTTAAAATAAGAAATCTAGTCAACAACGTGATTTTCAACAATAAACTATCTGCAATGCCATTTTAACTTCACTCCGATTTAGTTGTTCACTCAAAGCTGTCCATATTTTGCTCTTTGCTTACTTTATTGACTGATAGTCCTTTTTAATAATGAAGTACACTTTTTAAAATGATTATCTAAACAATATAGCAAGTTTGAGGTAGACAAACATGGCAAATTATGCTTAGATAATATGATATGATTGAGAAGTAATGCAAATTGCGAATGGATATTATTAGTTTAAAAATAAGCTGTGTTACTCCCCAAGAAAAAGTCATTTACTGAAAATCTTGAAATGATTCTGTAAGAAGCTTAATTGGTGAATAATTAAACCTAAATTATCTTCTTAAATCATTATTTATCCACAGTTTAAGCCACGAAACGACTTAAGTTAAATAATCATTGAAAACTTGTAATTACTCGATACCTGTCATGACCTAGCGTGGGACTTCCTTGAAGTGCCTACCCACCAATTCACCATCGGGGATCGAAATCAGGGTTTGCTATCTCTAACTTGTAAACCAATGAGCCTGTAAAGGTAACGCCAATTCTATCACTTGTGATGGATAACTAACTGGTTTCTTACAATTTAAGAATATTCGTTTAGCTAAATTAAAGACATAATAATAGTACATTTCAGAAAACTTTTACTATCGATCTAGATATAACTTAATAGCAATAACTTATAACAAAATTTGTTCAGTTTGATTTTGTGCGCACCAAAACTACTGAAATCCAGAAAAAAGAAAAAATTAATTGCACATATATGTATACAAGTTCACTTAGAATTCTCAAGGCCAGCGAAGAAGAGGAAGACCAAAGGACACATTACTCCGAGAAATAGAAGCAGACATGAAGAGAATGAACTAGAAAGGAAGGCCCAAGATAGAGTGGGTTGGCGAATGCTGGTCGGTGGTCTCTGTTCCATTGAGAGTAACAGGTGTAAGCAAGTAAGTAAGTAAGTAAGTACGTAAGTAATATGTATACAAGTGCATGTGTATATATTAGTTTAAATAAAGTTTAATTTGCACAGAAATTTCACTCTCAGATATTAATTAGAAGTTATAGGAAATTGCAAATTAATCAGACAAAATTGTTTTGGGTAATGTGCGTTTTAATTGTCTAAATAAACGGAAGTGATGATTATTGACGTTAATAGTAATTATTGATTACCTCAATGTAAAAATCGAGTGAAAGTTTAATTTGATAACAAAATGTCAAAATGCTAACAGTTTAAAAATGAAAGTTATTTCATTGTAGTTTCATTTGATTCATGGAGTTTGTTCTGTCAGGCACAAAACGTAATTTCAACAGTTGAGATCATGAGTCGATTGAAGCTAAACAACCATGGAAAACGTGGAAGTAACGGACGGCCATCTCGTCCTATTGCGGGACTCCTCAGCAGTGCGTATTTACGACCCTGCCTTACGGGATTCAAACCCTGGACCGTTGGATGCTGGCTGAGTGGTCTAGTGGTAAAGTGCTCACGCGCGAGACTGATAGGTCCTGGGTTCGGGTCTCGCGAGGCGGGATCGTGGATGATCACTGCCGAGGAGTCCTGTAGTGGGACGAAACGGCCGTCCAGTGCTTCCAGGTTTTCCATGGTGGTCTAGCTTCAACTGACTCATGAATTCAACCATTAAAATACTGGAGTATCCACAAAACCCCTTCTGATACAAAATGTAATTGTCCAATGGAATGAACTCGTATAATCATGACCAACCAATCAGAGAAGTGTTTGAGTAGTTAACCAATCAAATTCTAATTGAGTAAAAATGCTCACTAATGTGATAAAGGATATAAATATGTTGAATTTTGGTTTCTCACAGACACCAAAGATGCATTCAAACAATGCTAGCCCTGCAAAATATCCCCCTAAGGTGAGATCTCTAAACTAAGTCGTTAGGTTGAGAACATATCTCAAACGACCACGTCCTGAGCTATAAATATTCCCCATTGTCTTAATACGTAGATTAGTGAAACCTCTATGTATTAATACATGAATCAGGCAGCTAATCATTGCTGTCATATATTGGGATAAGAAGTTTATTGTTTGAACCAATTAACCGACGGTTATCAATATTATACTATAATCATCAATGATCCTGGCATGTTAACAAATATTAGATATTATATGTAAACCAATTTCGACGAAATAATGTTTAGTCAACATACAAAATTAGGATTTTAAAGAAAATCATGCTATGAATAGTGAAACATATATCACGGGCTAACTCAGTGATATGTATGTCCTGTTTGATTGAGAAGAAAGAAAATCATATCTTATTTATAATTCGACTAAAAATAGTATGGACTCTATAATGGTCAAAGAGAATTTATTTGTTTCTTGGTCAATATATCATACCTATACTGATTAGAAACGACACATATTCTTCTTAGAGAAATATATTAGACTTTATTAATATCTTTAAACATATTGTGAAATCTATATATGACACTCTATTTAGCCAAACTTACAAGCTCCTTACAGATTCATGACGTTAAAAGGTATATATTGGTGTTTTTTTTATAAATCTCCCTCTCATCGTGATGCATTTATCAGAATAATGTCAAGGAGGCATAGATGAATGTTTTGTTTTAATATGGAATTTCTCAACTAGATCACTGGTTTAATCTATGACCTTCAATCTTTGTGCAGATACAGATTTCTCTTCAAACCATTGATTTAGAACTCAATCATGCATATTTTTAATTTCAGTTACTTATAAGATGTTCATTAATTTTAAGAAGCCTAATACAAAAATAACAAATCGATAGATTGTTCCACAACCCTATATGGATAAAAGATAAAAGCCAATAAAATTAATGATGTTCATCAAGTATAACTTTAATTTGTAATCATTTACTTACATTGATTATAACCAACCAATGGATACTGATGAAAATGTTCCATTTGTTGACAGTCATACTGATGTTGATTTTGTTGAAGTTGTCTTGTAGTAGATGGTGATAAGTTATCCTATAAAAAAAGATAATTCAAAATAATGAAATACCAAAAAATGTTCTTTTTACAAGTCGTTGTGTATGTTCGTATAGTAATAAATGTAAACAGATCGATAAGTCTTGAAATCATAATGAACACAATTGAATGTCAACTGTTGAGGAGTCCTTATTGACTCATGATCGCAACCATTGAAAGTACTATAAAATATCCACGGAAAAACCCTTCTGATTTGAATCAACATATGCTCACTAGTGACTGGCTTCAAGAGGTATTTTCTGGAGTTCTAGTGAGAAGCAGTAACCAGTGAAGTTCAACCGGGTCTGTTGTGAGATAGTAACTCACTGAAGACAATGGTGGATGTCTCGCTGAGTTTCGTAGATTGATTAAAGTTAGACATTAACACCGTTGGATGCCGACAGGATCAGTGGTCTAGTGTTTAAGCTCCTGGGTCGAAATCTCGAGAAGCGAGATGGTGTATGCACACTGCTGAGGAGTCCCACAATTGGATGAAACGGCTGTCCAGTGCTTCCAGGTAGTCCATGGTGGTCTAGCTTCAACTGATTCATGATATCAAACATTGAAATTACTATGATATCCACAAAAATCCCTTCTGATATACTTAATGTTAAGTGTTTGGGGTGAGACTCTAATTTATGGACGACCTTCGAGTGATGCTAAACTGACTTTGAGTGTTCACCTGTTAATTATAGGCAAATGATGATTATAAACCTGTGCGAGGAATTAGAATTATGATTTACAGTTGATTGCTAAGGTTAGGAATTAGATTTAGGGTTTTTATCACGAAGTGACATCAGCTATAATGACAAAACTCTATTTAGCCAAATGAACGAATGAATTTCACGCCAAAATCCGAGACCTGTTACCTTGCACCTGATTGGTTCGTCCATAAATTATAGTTTCACCGTGTTTGGTTAAAAAGATTTAAGAATTACCGGTCTAATCTATGATAAAGTGGTAAGTGAATAAAAAATATCTTAAATAGGCGGAATAGACTAACAGAGATATTAAAAATCAAATAGACCGATTCAATAAAGAGTTCTCTTTTTCAGTGAACTGATTCTCAAAGCTGTAGAATCGTAAAACCTGTACTGTTCTCCTTGCCACAGTGACAATCAACAATACATATATGTTATGAATAATTAGTTACTGAGCATAGTGACACAATCATTTAATTAAAAAACTGACTGCTTAGAGCTTCAGTATTTATCAAGACTGTCACAGAAGTTGGACAAAGGTTAGTAAGTGTGCATAATATCATTAGATAACATGTAGAAATTCACATAAAGTGTAATCAAAAAGGATGCAGATGTAAAAATATCGGTTGGGAGTAGAATGTAAATGGAGAAAAAGGGCAAGGTGGGAGGGTAACGCCTAACAACAACTAACTTCTACCCACATTCCTCAAATCATTCATAGAGACTATAGAACGAATAGGAAAAAATACTTTATTCCAAATTATACTGATAAAAACTGATTAGAAATCGAGTTTAGGTGTTCCATACACTGCTCTAAGTAAAATTATCACATCCGATTTCATTGTGAATTTAGTCAGTATTTGAACAATGGTATTTTTATGCTGACCCTATTTCACTTAATAACTGTTATTACATATTCTACCATTCTTAGCTCATTATCAATTGGTTATGGACCTAGTCCTCAATTTTATATCAATTATAAACTGGTTGTCACATATGTATTATAATTTCTTATTTGTGGTACGTTGTAGTCATGTGATCGATACTGTGAGTTTTTAAATCAAGCTTACGATAACAGAATAGAAAACAATTCCATCTGAGGATAGAAAGAACTGCATGAACCAATGGGTCATAGTCATTATGCTATTGGTCAATGGGTCATTGATCTGATAGGTGTAAATCGAATAGGATATTCTAGACCTTCATTGTCATGTGATGAGGCTAAAGGGGGTAATATAAGAAAATTTACATTTCTAACAGTTTTTAATATGTCATCTAAAAATATGTAGGATCTTCAAGGGTTTGATTTTCCCTGTTAAACTAAAACCCAAGTCACTGAGTGCCATAGTTAGAAATGTCGTCGCTTACCAATTCAAGAAAGGAGAGGTTTCCACAGAAATTTATTACTGAGCAGTAATTAACTTTTTCTCTGACGAAAAAAACTATTTTTAAACATGATCTGGATTGAATTTTTAAGAGACTAGCTATATGGATCACTGATCAATTCGTTTATTGATTTACTACTTGTCTAAATTCAGTCAACTAAATTGATAGAATGTAAATGATAGTACTTGAAACATGGTTAGTAGTAGAGATTAGTAAAAAAAAAAACTAAAAATGAATCTTAAATAAGAAAGATTAGTTCAGCGAAAAGAGTCCTGTTTTTTCGGCGAATTCATTTTCAAAGCTGTATAATTGCAAATATATCTATACTTATTTTTGCATAGTGATAATAATACTGATAATAAACTTCTCTTAGACATGATAACAGTGAGGTTAAATAAACAAGGTTATTGAAAGAAAATTCGTTTAAAAACAAGGAAAGTTTAATAATCGTTTGATTGTTAATGGCTTAAATATTTATGATATGATAAAATGTTGAACTTGAGATTAAATGTAATCAGAAGGATCGTAGAAACAGAAATAAATCAGTTGGGGGTGGAAGATTTAAGGGGAAGGTGGAAGGTGAAGCAAATGGCTGTAAAGGAAGAGGAGTATGAAGAAAGAAATTATAAGACAATAAGACCATGGTAGAAAAAGAGGTTGTACCAATCTCTTTTGCACACTCAATTCCCGTTTTTCCAGATGTATGACTATTGCTTTAGCAATGTAATTGCATTACCAAAAAATGAACACTTCGCTGAACTAATCTCTCTTATTTAATGTCTTAATGGGTATATTCCGTTTACTAAGAATGATAGGTCCTGGGTTCGAATCTCTCGGGGGGCGGGATCGTGGATCCTCACTGCTGAGGTCCCACATTGGGACGAAACGGCTTTCTAGTGCTTCCAGGTTTTCATGATTTCAACTATTAAAAATGAATCCTTTTCTATCGCTTTTGAAGCTAGATAATTGGTGACAATCGAGAAGATACTATATTTGACTTGCATTTCGTACAAGTTGACAAATCTGTAATCTTGAAGGAACTGATGTTTTCTGTAGGTGCAGAACTTACATCATCCACAGAGAATAACCAGTTTCGATCTAATTAGAAAACAGTAATTCTGGTTATCATATCTATGTGAACATCATTTTACGTTTTAGATTTAATTTGCAAAAATAAACTCTAGTCAGTGATTTTTGATAATCTGCTCAATTTCAATGTATTTTATCTACCTAAACAAATGTAAACAATGAAACTGTTGTGAATTCGTGTAACCTAGATGCTTATCTCGTTCTTATTTTAATCCATGTACTATATCTAAAATAAATGAAAGTTTCTATACTTCATTTGTAGTTAACTTCATGTTTGTGATTAAATACGAATAGTTCACTTGTTTGGGATTAAACCGTTAAACAATGTGTATGTATGTATGTAAGTGTGTGTGTAGCTGTGTACGAATATATACATATGTGCACAAACACCTGTTTAAATGAAACAATGACATGTCTATAGTAAAAAAAATCAGCATTTTACTAGCCTAAATATATATCTATGTCAAATTGTATGTGAACTGAAATTCAGACAGTTTCCTTATCATATTGCATTAATGATGTCGAGCTTTTTTTTAAAGTGTCATCTGATTTTTCCACCTAAGTATAGGTGGAAAATCACATTTGACGGAGAAGCTTTGAAAGATGTAAAAACCTCTGCATATCTGGACAGCATCATTGATGAACACGGTGGATCTGATGTGGATGTAAAGGCGCGGATCAGCAAAACAAGGGCAGTATATCTATATTTGAAGAACATCTGGAACTCAAAACAAATATCAACCGACACCAAGGTCTAACTCCAACTAATCCGCGAAATTGAGCGACACATCCACCATTGTGTTCAGTGTGTTACTATCCACAAAAGCCCCTTCTGACACTAAAATAGGATTGACGTTAATAATTGTCTTCAAATTGAATCATGTCCACCTTCAGGAAATGTTCGCATGAATTTATCCCGATAATAAAATGTCGAAAAACTTAAAATTTCGAGTAACATACACAAGTAAACCGAGTTAACACAAGAACCAGCCTCCTAAATTTCCTATTCTAACTTGAACTACTAACAATTAGCTAATAGTATATAAAATTCATTTAAATATCAGTGATCTGAGATATACACACTCAGAAATAATATCGTTTAATGGGGATGATTTAAATATAACTATAATGTAAGCTAAAATGATGATCTATGTAGGTATATTACTATTTTTTGGGTATGTGTTGATCAACTAGCAAACCAGTAGCTTCTATCACTTCAATGTCTATTTTCATCTAGATTATTAGTTAACTAATGTCGTAATTTTCCCCATGCGAATTGTATTCCAACAGAGTCAACGCATTTTAAAGTGGTATAATATTTGGTCTAATACAAAACCTGTTGCATTTTCCATTGTCAACCTCATTATATGGCTATTTTTTAAAGGATTATGAGCGTTCACGCATAGGACTTTAGATCCCAGAGTTTGACTCTAATAAGAAGTAACTATTGAACTCTCATTTTACATCAGTGATAGAGTCCAGTATCATATTGTTTATAGATGATAAATTTTCGGTTGGATACTACTGATATATTGATTTTCTATCTACCTATTAAAGTTCAACATTTCCAAACAAAAGTTTCAATTATGATGGTATTATTAATTAATTAAATGATATTCATTACTTAAATATACATATCCTGATTACATATTTTATCTGATTACTTAATCAATAAAATGTTTTTATAACAGGAATTTATTGATTAAAGTACAATGATAATTTGACATGAAACTAAGTAACATGATATTATGACGGAATTCTTTTCTAAATTTCAACATTATTTCTATATATAATAGATAAAAGGCAAACAATTGTTTATGCCTACCGCTAATAATTAAGTGCTTGTAAGATGTTCCAATTTAAAAATCAATTGGTCCCAATTAAAATATTTTCTCATCATAGGCTATTGTAAAGAATTTTAACATTATGGATTAACTGTAATTGGATAATGATTGATAACCAGGAAGCATCGAAGAGCTTTTTCAACTAAGTATGAAATCTTTCAGAAGTATGTATTGGACAGGGCACTGAACCTACATTTTTTAAGACTAAAGAAAGATAACTGTATTGCAGACCATTGAATTGATTTTCAATTATTTACATTTCTCAATTCGGTCAATTGGTGATATTACTTGACTAAAAAAAATCCTAATTTAAGTTTTGTTTCCTTCTAAGTAGTCGTTCTCAGTAGTGTATATTGACGGAACTACATGATATTAGATTTACGATTAGTACATATTCCACTTCAATCATTTAGTAATATGGTAAAATAACTACCATTCAATACTTGTTAAGAAAACTTCCAATTATCTAGTCGATTGGATAAAATTAGGGAATTTCTAATCACTCATTCAATAGATTGAACGAAAACAATATCGAATTTTCTCCGTAATATTTTGTCAGAAGTTATAATTGCACATGATAGGCTCAATGAATACAGCTATATCACATGGATAAGTGCACATTTAAGGTCAAAACCAAATGGTGAGATGAACATTGTTGGTGATTAAACGCTAGTGGTCTGGAGTTAGCTTAATTATCCGAGGGACATATATAGATATCCCTTGGATAAATGAGTTATATGAGTTTGTAATAGTTTTCATACAGTTAGCTACGAGAGTTTTCTACCCGTTTTTCTTTGTCTTCTAGTTTCAAGCATCAGGTTGAACTCGAGAATATAATAGAAAACTTGAATATGAACATCAACAGAATCGAACGACCTCCTAGTCTAACACCATACACATATTGGTAGTTTCAAACTCATTTTGACTTCCCATTAATACTACATATTATTTTGTATGCTTTATGTAAACTGTTTTCGGACATTATTATTATCCTTAACAGAAGTACAAACATTTCTTTATTGATTTTCAGTAAAGAACATTGTTATGTAATTTAGTAAATACATTCTGTACTATTTATGAATTATCACTATCAAGGCAGTTGTGTTAAGGTAATAGTTGAATATTCACACGTAATTAAGTACAGTAACTACATAATTTTCATTTATTTCTCGAATATAATAACAAATTTATTGGAGATATCACATGATCAAAGTTAGAAACTAATTTTGGATTATTTTGTCATTAGTTTCAACCAAAAAATTATTATCGTTATAAGCAAAGGTGGATAGTGGCTACAAGTGGAATACAGTACGCGTATTTCGTCCCAATTTGGACTCGTCAACTGGATGCATCTATATCTTGGGGTTGATGTTCACTCTATGACTCGAACCCAGTACCGTTCGCTTCAAACGCCATCACGTTATGCACTTAGTTATTGAGTCCTGAAAACCACTTGCTTGTGCATTTGCATGAAGTTTTAAATTCGCTTGATGTTGTTTATTTGCACAAGTAGGTGGCTATCAGGACTCAATAGATGAGTGAAGAACGAGATGGCGTTTGAAGAGAACGGTACTGGGTTCGAGTCCCAGAGTGAACATCAACTCCAGAATGCAGATACGTCCAGCTGACGAGTCACAAATAGGACGAAACGCGCGTCCTGTATTCCACTCCTAGTCACTATCCATCTTTGCTTATAGAGCTTGTAACTTAATGCTATATCGAGGTAATCCGTACAGGATGCACATGTGCCAATAAGAGACTGATCAATTGTAGTCCTAAATAACAATCGGAAGATTTCAAGTAAAACAACACCAAGTGAATTTATCCTTTATGTATCTAAAAGCGTTTGTTCTCACCTTCAACCTGCCCTGGTAATATTAGCTTATTATCCGGCGTGATGAGGCTTCAAGTTGTTTTTCACATTATTTTCTTTATTAATATGTTCGTCTCCTCTTACCCTCCATTTCTAGTCTAGATGATCTTTTATTCTTCAAATATAAATGTTCCTAACAAGTATATTGTGTGCGATCAGATTGTTCGAAATGTACTGCGCTAATATATCACATAGTTCTGATAATCTTCGTCCTCTTATTACACTATCGAAATTTATCGAAGGGACCAATTACTTTGATTATATTTAACTTATAGACTGTCATCTGGAATGTTATTAACTATCATACCAGAAACTTGATGTCACTGCTACATTCATTCAGTAGATAAGTTCTGAAGTAATCGGAAACATTAGGGTTTGAAGATGTTATTCAAGGAGTACAATCCAGTGAAATAAATTTGGGAAGAGAAAAAAAGAGACATGAAGAATTTAGAAGATTAGAATTTGGGAGAACACAAAGAGTGGATGCACCCGCGCGATTGTAAACGATTTTGAGCCTTGTCATTCAAGGTCTCTAACTATCGGTTGAACACAATAAAGTAAACATGCTTTAGAGAAAACAGAACAATAAAATACCCAATGGATTTATTATACATTGTACAAATATCATTACTAAATATAATTTTTATTGGTATCACTGAAAAAACTGGACTTGAAACAGAGAGGTGACAGAGACTTGCATAATATAGAGACTAAAACAATAACAATTAACCGATGAACAATTTATTCATCTTCAGTAGGACACGATGAAAACAAATAACACATATCAATGATGAATTTCAAACTGGAATTATACAACTCAATGTTACATTGAATTATAAGATGATCTCGTGTTTTATCCCAATCTAATATTCAATAATGGGCAATGAAATTAAACAATTTGTGTGTTTCATTTAAGGTTAGCAACTAAATGATATCTAATAAAAATCGACGAAACAATAATTCTCTGATTAAAAATAAAGCGATTTTGTTGTAATACGTTACATTTAGTTCAGTGTGGGCAAGTAGACATTGGTATATTAATAACTCCTATAGACTAAATAAATATAAGAGTTATTTACTAGAGTTCCAGTGAGAAGTCGTGACCAATGGAGTTCAGTCAGGTCTGTTGTGAGATAGTAACTGACTGAAGACAATCGTTGGTGATAACTCAATTTCATGGATTAGTTGAACTTAGATATTAACACCATTGGATGCTGACCGGTTCAGCGGTCTAGAGGTTAAGCGTTCGCACGCGAGACCAAAAAGTCCTGGGTTTGAATTTCGCGAGGCGAAATCGTGGAGGAGTCCCACACTAGAACGAAACGGCTATCCAATGCTTCCAGATTTTTGATGATTTTCTAGCTTCAATTAACTCATGAATTCAATTATAAAACGACTAAACTCTTCATAAAATCCCTTCTGATAATAAAAATCACTTAGAAATGGGATCATTTTATTTTCATAAAAAAATTTCATTGTTGTAATGATAGAAAACGACTTTCATATATATTAACTATTTTTTTCTGATATTGGCGCCAATATATCTATTTTTAAATGTTATCTATTGAACATTGAATATTGAATACATTCATTAAAACAAGAAAAAAAGACAATAACAAATTCAACATGAATTCACTTTTATCAATGTATGTATTTGATCATCTTTAGATATTTGTTTTTTTTTAAAAAAAATGATAATTTATTCATCTGGTTTCATTTAATTTAATAAATTATGAGGGAAGAAAAAAGAAATTACTTAATGAAGGTTGTTTGTTTTATTAAAAGAATTCATTAAATCCATTACTATTTATATAATTCTTGTTTATGGAAAGATGGTCGTGGAATTTTGTGGATTGGTTGAAGTTAGACATTAACACCATTGGATGCCGACCGGTTCAGTGGTCTAGAAGTTAAGCGTTCGCACGGGAGACTCATAGATCCTGGATGGATAGCTCCATGTAAATGTACACTATTTAGGAGTCCCAAAATAGGATGAAACGGCTGTCTAGTGCTTCCAGGTTATGCCCTAATGGTCTAGATTTAACTGACTCATGAACTCAACTATTAAATTACTGTAATATCTACAAAAACCCCTTTCTAAAATATAATTACTATTTACATAATTCTCACTTATGGGAATTTTATGAATTAGAAAAATGGATTGTATGAACATTGTTTTGGTTAATTGACTAAGAACAATTATGTAAAAATTCTGTTGAACAGTTCATTTTCGAGGTTTATGAATGGTTATATGTTACATGCTGATAATTGTGGTATGTGCTACTTATATCGATATCAGTAGTATATAACGATAGTCAGGATTAGAATATCTGGCAGCAGAAGGTCGAGAAGGAAAGACCGGGAACATAAGGTAATTGGTATGAAAATTCAGGAATAATAAAGTTTGAGACTATTGACTGACATTTTGCCAATGACGTATTTACTGTATGATTCTTAGATTTCATCAAGATGTTCTGTAAGTTTGTGTTCAAATACATTCAATTGGTCCCACTCGTGTTCTCGTTCATTACATAATAAGTCATAACGAGACTCACATCAGTGAATTATTTCATGGTAAATATTTTATAGTTGCATCAGGAGAGATTTTACTGTAGTATTAATCAAAATGATTGTCAAAATAGATGTTAACTGATGAAATACCATGGTTATGTCATTTTAATTGAACTCTTCAACAGGATTGTTTATAGTTTCGTTTGTAAGTTAAATTTAATCTAATTTTAAGGTGTTATAATGGAAAAATAAATTTGAGTCTAACATGTAAATGTTCCGTTTCATGGCTACATATCAAACCTGATTATATCTACGCTGTTTTTAACTCATTCTCAAATATGGCAAGTAATCGTGAGCCATAGAAGTCACTAACATAACACTCGTAATATGTCTTCAAGTCAATAAGAGACTGATCAATTGCACTTCTAAGTAATAATGGAAGATACAAAAGAAACAACACCAGGTGGATTTAAACTTAACCCCATTGCACAAGCAGATAGCTATAAGGACTCAGTAACTAACTGGATAACGCAATGGCATTTGAGGCGAATAGTACTTGGTTCGAGTCCCAGAGTGAACATCAACTCCAGAATGCAGATACGTCCAGCTGACGAGTCACAAATAGGACGAAACGCGCGTCCTGTATTCCACTCCTAGTCACTATCCATCTTTGCTTATAGAGCTTGTAACTTAATGCTATATCGAGGTAATCCGTACAGGATGCACATGTGCCAATAAGAGACTGATCAATTGTAGTCCTAAATAACAATCGGAAGATTTCAAGTAAAATAACACCAAATGAATAATAACCAAAGTTTTAGTATCAGCGCTGATATAAAAAAAACAATCGGTCATAGAGAATATGAATCAAAAAGAAAGAATTAATTTGTAGGACAAAAGCTATGAAATGATTTTGAAACATAAGAATCTAAAAGAAAAGATGAATAGATATACGATTCTGAATCATTTTAATCAAAGTATGAGATCTTGATCAAATATTTGGCATCTACTAACGTGTTTTAGTCTAATAGTTAGTGACTTCAAGAAATGATGCCATGGTTTGGTTTGGTTACCATCAGATTTCTTACAATCTGTTTCTATGTCGGTTAATATTGCGCATTGAAGTAGAGAGGGGGGATTGGATTCATATTAGTGAACAACCATGAATACATAGAGAATAAATCTTAGGATAAGATACGCTGAAACACCTAGCGAGATCAAGTTTTTCGAACCATACAACATTACAAATGAATAAGTTTTTTTTCAGAACAAAAATTATCGTATGTAAATCATAACCTCAAGTTCAACGAAACCTGAGTAATTCAGATAGAATGTTAATGCAAAGTGTATCGTTTAAAGATGATTTACAATGAATTCATCATTTAATCTCAAATCTGATTTACAATAGTACATTAATTGTAAGAAATCGTTGAAGTGTAGAACATACAAATGAAGCTAATTTCCATGAAATCATTTCAACCAATTCATCAATCAATCAATATTCGAAACAATCCCAAACGTGACACATAAACACACATAATCATATATATACACTTATCAAGTACTATAATCATTATATTAGTGAATAGAATCCTATAAAGTACATTTTTCAAGTTACTAAAAACTAAGATATACACGTTTATCACTATGATTAATACTATTTTATTTTTAAGGAAACATATGACAACAATTGATGAATGACATTTTGTTCATTGTTCTTTTATTTCACTAACGATGTCTATCTACTTGTACCCTATGATCTGTTTATTTATGGTTTGTTTCTTGTATTTATTAGGGTAGACATTCTTTTACCGTTTACGGTAAACGATTATTTAGAATGTGGTAGTCGGGTAAAAATCCTGTTTAATCTAGGTTTTATGCTAGTTGACACTTTTAAACAAAAGGTGCTTGGAAATTGAAAGGATTGAGATTTTTTATGGATGGGAACCTTCATAGTTTCTGACATGTTCTGACTGAGCAATTCGTGATGCGACCTAACCAATGTAGAATATAGATAATTGCAATTGATTAATCACTAAGTAGTGACCAATGTCATGTTTATCACTTCCTTAACAATTCAGTGATAACGTCTCAGAACACAAATATATATATACCATTGACTTTATCCCAGAGTGAAACTAATAACCGCTTTCTACTTTCACGGCAAGTTTAGGATACAGTCAAACTATTGGATCTAAACTTAAGTGAATACATTTAGAGATTTAACAAGTCTTTATAAAATTGTACGAATTTCGTTTCAATTCTGGTATTTCTGAGCATCACACTAATCATGCATTCGGACACGGTTATTTGATGTAAATTACTAGTAGAGGAGATTTAAGTAGGCTGTTCAATATGCAGTTTATATGAAACCAATTTATCCAGACAACCATTGAAAACCAGGAATTCAAAGACAACCATCTAGTTTTAGAATCGAACTGCTTTGCAGTGCGGATCCATAATTCTACCAAATGTCAGACCCAGAAAATTATTGCCTGGTGATAAACGCATTGGATTTAAACCAGTGGTACACGAGTTAAATGAGTAACAGTTCTATCTTAAGTCAATTTGTAACTTTGAGCAATCATCTTGAGTTACCATTGGTGATACATATCTCATATCTGACATGAGTGAACTTCACTTATCAGGGTTTCTCACTAAGTAGTTTTCCTCCAACTTAGTTACCAGTGAACACATTGCTAACATTATTAGCATAGGATATTTGTTTAGATAGTACAATTGATAATTTACATCACGGATTGTGTGAAGGTGGGAATACAAACCGTAGAATGTCAATTTATTGGTCGAAAACTAATGAACACATCACCAAGAGCTCTGGGTGCTATAAAAACCAAAGACCACTGTAGAACTGGATAGTTTTTCCTCCTAGTATGAAGCTACTGGGGACTTCTACTGAAAATATTATGACATGTAAATTCAACTGTATCGGAAGTGATTTCGTTATCTGAAGCACTGGATACATGCTACCTTGATATAATCGTCAGAACTGTTTAGTGTGATAACTTAACTGAAATAATTTGACACACATGCTCATTCATTTATATCCCATCATGACATATAAGTCCTTTTGAAAACGGGAGAACTAAAAGCACCAAATCTCATGTCTGAGAGCGGAATAGTACTCCCGACTCTACAAGTTTGTAATGGAAGTAAGGTGTTTTCCTCAGACAACCAGAATATCTCTAGTTGATTGTAATTAGAAATATAAACCATTTGATGGTAACCCTCTAGATTGAAGGCTAAAAACCTGTCATAAGGCCTGAAGTTCTTGAGTTTGATCTACAATGAGATCAGGAATGTACACTCTTGAAGAACTATATATTAAGACAGAACAGCTAACCAATACTTCATGGTTTATAATGGTTGTCTCATGATATAAAGTTAGACTGTCATGTAATACTTAAATGATATCATGTTGAATTGAATGAGGATCCTTTAAACTAATAATCTAGTTGTACATATAGCTGACCTGTAGAACTGCGAGCTTAACATTGAATTGAGTAACATATAGACGAACAAACAAAAGTTATTTATTCACTATGTGGACAATATCGATCAAATTCTATTGATTAAGAACTATAATCTATCTTTCCATGATTAACTAATTTACTAAATTCACACTGTATATAGTCAAATAATAAAGTGTGTGTGTGAGAGAAGGAGAGAAAGAGATAAAGTAAAATATGTACGAAGTACTTTTTTTTTCCTAAACAGAAGAAAATGTCGGCTGTTCACGTAGATTTGCATAATTGGTCAATCATAATGTAAAACGCATTTGTTACTTTTTCTATAGGATTGTATCTGAGTATGTATATTAAGATTAAACAAATAAATAAACACATTGGATACATTGAATGTTCATTATATTTTTGTTTATTTAAATAAGAATATTGGCACCAGAATTGGTGAATTAAATGATCTTACCAAAATGGAAAAAAAATTATAGATTTTTATATAATTTAAAGTAAATAGATATGTACACCAATAATATTTATTCCAGCGGAGGAAGAAATCAGGAAGAAGCGCTGGAAGTGGATAAGACACACACATTGAGGAAAGCACCCAGCTATGTCACAAGGCAAGCCCTTACTTGGAGTCCTCAATACCAAAGGAGAAGAGGAATACCAAGGGACAAATTACTCCGAGAAATGGAGACAGATATAAGAAGAATGAACTAGGAAGGAAGGTCCGATATAGAGTGGGTTGGAGAATGCTGGTCGGTGGCCTGTGCTCCACTGAGAGTAAGAGGCGAAAGTAAATAAAATAAACCAATATTATTTAGTTTCAACGAATTTCAATCAGGTTCAATAGTTCAATAGTTTCAAATTAGTTATTGAAATGGGTAACTAAATTTAAAGTAAATATAAGAAAAATGTAAATATTATTGAGTTCCATCACAGAAATATTTCTTAAGATCTAGTCAGAAGTCTTGATGGTGATATTTAACCGTATAATAATTAAGACAGTAGATGACACTTGCATTACATAGAAAACGAACCGAAATCGACAATTACATTCACTAGATTCCAACTCAGATCATCGAGAGTTCTCAAAGTTCTGTATTTAACCTCTAGTAGGATCATGGGTAAGCAATGTTAGTGACCTCCATATTAAATGGAAGCAAATGCTTAATACTTCTATTTCGACTCCCTGACTGAGTTTAATCCATGATGTAAACCATCTGAAATAGAATGAATAAGTCAAATTTTATAACCACCGTAGAAAACCTGGAAGCACTGAACGGACTCTTCAGTAGTGTGCATCCGCCCTGCGAGGTTCCAACCCAAGACCTATCAGTCTCACGTACGAATTTTATTTGTCAGTATAGATGACGATTATTAAAGCGATCAGTTATTAAAGAAAGAAGTTTATCTGTTGTTTTTTGTTGTTGATCGATTGAATCATTTCAACGAGTAAAGGTGTATAGATTGAATTCATTTTCATTTCCTAATAACAAATATTGAAAGTGTTTTACTAATAACTGATTTAGAGAATTATAATCATTGTGTATTCTATGTGATTTGTGCTATACATATATTTTAAAGATTTTTTTTGTTGATAGATAGTACATTTCATTGTATACAATTGTGTGAATGACATTATGGTTTATATTAGTCTAGGTCAATAATCTGGCTAGCTTCTTGATACATAGTGATAGTATAGATGAATTAAACCATTGAAAAACTACTTTGATATATTGTTATAATATTTCATATCATATGACCATTGATTGAATTAAATTTTTAGTTAAAATCACAATGTTACTTCAAATGATTTTATTGATTTTTGGTTAGTTAGTTAGTTAGGTAGGTGAGGAGATAGGTTGTTAGGTAGTTGAAATCCTTGTGAACATAAAAGTCAACAGTAAAAATTGGAGCTTGTTTTAGTGCTGATTGAATTCTATCCATGATGTTCCACTGTAGTCACTAGTCTATGTGATTCAAGATTATCTGTTCTACGTTGAGATGTTGAGTGTGTTAATTGTGTTAATTGTCGTCGGAATTTTCAAGGAGCCCATCCTCTCAGTGTGTTTCACATGTGTTATAACGGGGTAAATATTAAGAAGGAAACATTTTTCGGATACGTATTATCTACATTTTTATTGTATAATTAGTAGACAATTGCATTGTTATACTCCTATATTCTCCTTCTTGTAAGCTTTCAGTGGACCCATTAGCTGTCTTTATACGTTTTACTATCATTTAACTAATGTCAATTAATCATGTACTGTTTGCTTTGCTCTCTATTGTGTTTAAAGTATGATTTCTTATTTGATGTTCCATGTTCTCAATCATTTCAAGTATATTGTTGTGTGCATTTTGAGTCATAATTGAATCGAGTGCTATAGAGAAGTAGTTTGATATCTATCTATATCTACCGATTGACTGCCGGGTTATCAATAACTCAAGAAGCAATAAAGCATCAATATTTTAGGTGTTGTACCTTGGTCAGTATGTCAATCGGGACTTAGAAAGTCACCGATCCTACAAGCAATATAGGTAAGCTGATCGACAATTGGAATCCTGATTGGACAATATAACATATGATATTGACTATTGATTTCAAATCACTACAAATTGGAGATCATAAAACATAAAATCCTGATTTCATGATCTGAGACATTGTTACTGATCTGTCAATAGAACCCAACCAAAACCAAAGACTAAACTAGCATGATAATCAGTGATCCGTCACTACATAAATATCTTAGTATCACAAATGATTAGTCTGTGTTCAGTTGTAACGTCTTAAACTATGAAACTGTCTGACTTGGATTTAACTCCAACAGGATGAGTTAATTCCATCAAAAATTACATGTACGCTTTATTGATGACTATCAACTACTGACTATCTTCCTTCAATCACCAGTCATTGACTTTTTGTATTTAGCACAATACTTTGAATGCTAACCATATATGTTATTGAATAGATAATTAAAATAACAGAAATATTTTCATTGCTGATTAATCATGTACTTTATAGAAAAAATCTAATGCATTTCCAATGGTCACATTCATAAAACAAAATGACAATCAGAAAGAAAAAAAGAAAAGTCTATTCATTATAATAAAGGCCTTAAGTAAATAAATAAATAAACAATATTGATTATTTTGTTTACAAATAAAGATTAACCGATGATAGTTAATAATGAATACCTTTCTCTATTAAAAGAAAAAAAAAGGTAAATAGATTCATGATATGAGTCCTAATTTTAAAACCTAAAATAACCTCACAAAAAATGTGTTAAGTTTGGATCATTCTATTGATATGTGGATATGAGTACAAACCAGAAAAAGCATCATCATCAGCTTGACTTATTTGCATACCAGTATTGATTTTCATAATGATAATACTTAGGTTGGATAGTTTTTAATTTAAACACTAACAAGTTATCCACTGAGCTATTGATTCATAATTGATTGATCACTGAGTAGTGACCAATGTTATATATGTTTAATCCTTTGCTAGTGCTGATCTTATTCTATCGATCAAGTTGCAATATGGTCACTAGTCAAAGTGACTCGATATCGCATACACTATATTGCAATGTAAGGTGGGAGCTGCATCTCAGTTCTACGGGTTGTTAGTTACAGCCCGGATAGTTCACTGGTAATGTCACTGACTGTATCCTAACGATTACAGGTGCATCTTACTGATAAGTATCAAATAGCACTAAACCTAGGTCAAGCAGGGTTCGCGTCATCTACCTCCAAATACCATTTTACTGAGTTACTGAGTTCAGCATTGTAAAAAAACCTCAAACGATTTTATAGTCATATTCATCATGAATTGATATCAGTCCACTTAGTAAACCAGTGAAGTTACAGCCGATTGTCGTGAACTTTATTGTGTATGTTTGACATTCTTTTAAATGTCAGTTTTAATGACATTCCAGACGACATTTTCAGCTGTAATGAAGTATCAATAAATCATTTCAATCAATATCTATGATGCTTTTATATTATTTAAGGAGATAACTGGATTTATTCTAATTAACTAACTATACATTCATATGCATCTAAGATGTTATTGGTTCTGAGTTCAGTCTCTATTAGGTTTGTGAACGAGCACTATCAATGAAGAGTCTTAGATTAAGACGAAACAACTGTTCAGTAGTTCTTTGTCTTTAATGGTTGTCTAGACGAAGTCAGTTTCCGGAGTAGATCTACAAAATTCTAGAAGGAATTAGTACTCTATGTAGAATTTCAGGTATAAGCAGTAGGGTCAAGGAATCGCGATGGTTCCTGATTGTCAAGTTAGTGGAGTAAAACCGGGGACACAACGAAGCCTATGCGTGGATTAACAGAGGAGATACAGAAGACAATAAACTCGTACTTTCATCATGCAGCATCAAAGTTAGAGACATTATTATTAACCTATTTGGACCGGAATAGAGTGAAGTTAGAGTCTATTGACATGAAACATTATTCGATTACAAGTGATTTTATGCTTACTATCACATTCAGAATATTTCTACTGGATATATGAACAAAATAATCATACCCATTCAGCGTTACATTTGAAGAATCTACCTTTGGGTATATATTGGGCAGTTTAATCTTGTGCGTAATTCAATTCGATTCAAAACACATTAACTTATAAATCCTAGTTCACCCTTTTTTCTATGAATTAACTAAGTGTCAAGACATTATTGATAACAAATTCAATTGGTGATTTATCCCCTAACTTCTGAATTAATTCCCTTCATAAATATGAACTATAGTTGAATTCTAACCAAATGAATTTAGTTAATTAGTTTGATATTTATTTATTAATGAGATGTTTCCAGAATTCTAGTAACAAGTCATGACTGATGGAATTCAGCTATCTCTGCCATGAGACAAATATACCAAGAATAATGAATGATGATTGCACAACATCGAGAATCAATTGAAACTAGAGAATGTAAACCACTAAAATTTTGAAGTCCCAAAGTCATGGGTTCTATCCTTAATGGGATTATTGGTATATACTGCTATGGAGTCGCGTTCCTAAGACGAAACAGCTGTTCATTACTTCCTAAATGTTAAAGGCTGTTTAACTAAACTCAATCGGTGATACGAAACTAAATACAGTTGGATTTTGATTTGTTAACACAACTACTTGGAACTATTCAAGATTTTAAAATTTAAAAAATTATAATCACCGTGTATGTTCACTTTGTGCTATTTTACTTGTATCTTCCCATTGTTATTTAGGACTACAATTGATCAGTTGATCCTGTACGGATTGCCTCGATAGAGCCTTAAGTCACAAATTTTATAAGCAAAGATGGATAGTGACTAGCAGTGGAATCTAGGACACGCATTTTGTCCTTTTCGAGACTCGTCATCTGTGTATGTATGTATCACATAATTCATGTTAAAAAATCATAGACAAATATGAACAATCAGTTACTGAAATCTTTCTGTTGATCACTGAAGATAGAATAGTCTAAACAAAAGCTAAATAATAGCTTTACTCATCATATTTTCATATCTTATAGACTGTACAAGTGGCTGATACGGATTAGAGGAGATTATTGATTCAGATCATGAACCGATTGGTGTTAGACCACCACAATTGAAAACCTGGAAGCACTGGACGGCCGTTTCGTCCTATTTGGGGACTCCTCAGCAGTGCGCATCCACGATCCCGCTCGTGGGATTCGAACCCAGGGCCTTCGGTCTCGCGCGCGAACGCTTAAACAGCTGGACCACTGAGCCGGCATCCAATGGTGACAGTGTCTAACATCAACCAACCTACGAAATTGCTCGACCAAATTCCGTTGTACTGAGGTCTAACATCAATCGGTTCATGATCTCAATCAAAAACTTAATAATCTCCACAACCCCTATATTAGAGGAGATTAGCTATTCTAAGGTCAATAGATATACGTTGATGATGAGAGATAAAGAAGATGTAGTTTAAATATAAATGCCACCTAATATTTATCAAATATCTGATATAATTGAATCCATTAAAGAAAAATGTCAGTTTCTTTTTGCAACACACTTTGAATTTAGTATGAAAATTTATCTGGGAAGTAGATGAGGTAAAGTGTATTTGTTGCTTAGTAGAATACTAGTCGAATTGAATATGATATCAAAGTTGATAGAGTTTTGTTCCCTGAGCTGGATGGTTTGGTCGTGGAGCTTTCATCGTTCTTCTGAACGACCAAATCATCCTCGATTTAAGTTTCATTTTTGTTATACAACATCTTTGGATCATTAGTATAGTTACACCATCAAATTTATTATCGTACATGCTCTATTCATGAATGTATCGTAAGCTGAAGATAAGGCAAATAATTCGGAATAAAGCTAGGATATTTACAACAAAAATAAACGACATTAGGTAATCTGGAAACGTCTCTCCTTTACATTTGAAAATAAAGGTTTACTATTAGTTCAGCTTAATTCTGGGCGTTTTATACAGATTTAAATTATGAAATGATATTAGCCAGTCATTTAATAAGAACTAGAGAGCACTGAATAGCAGTTTCATGACAATATATCTTTGAACAATGTGTACCTACACATGACTTGTGGGTCCTGAGCACAGTAATTCTAAAACGGTCCTTTTTTATTTCGTTAGGTTTATACAACACAATAAGGTGCTCACATTAAACTGTCAGTGAACTAATATCTCATTCCGGAATTTGAAATGTCAGAATAGTACCTGAATATAGTAACTAGGTTAGATAAATTATCCCTGTTGTTGTAAAACATAATAATAGTAATTTTAATGATTAAAATCACTTTATCCAACCCTATATGTTAAACTATATTCGAAGATTGTCTAAACAAATAAACAATAGTGCAACAAACTCCCTTTTTTTTCAGTATAGGGTTGTGGAGATTATTAAGTTTTTGATTGAGATCATGAACCGATTGATGTTAGACCACCAATGAAAACCTGGAAGCACTGGACGGCCGTTCCATCCTATTATGGGACTCATCAGCAGTGCACATCCACGGTCTCACTAGCGAGATTCCAACCCAGAGCCTTCAATATCACTCGCGGACGCTTAACCTCTAGACTACTGAGCCGGCATCTGACCTCAATCAACCCACGAAATTGCGCGACCATCTTCCAGTGTACTGAGATAGATACCTGTCTCTACCCGACACAGATCAGCTTCACTGGTCACGGCAACAACAATTAGTAAGAATTTTAGTTATCACGTTGTTGATCCTCAAGATACGATTTTGATCGGCCTTTATTAGCATTTTGTAGTCATGATTTCATAAGTTATGTGAATTAAATAAATTGTGGATAATAATGATATAAACACGATTTGGACATCATACTTATTAAAAAGATTAGTAACCATGTGGATTCAGTGACTCAGTGGATAACATGTTGGGTGTCCGAAATGAAGGATTCTGAGTCCAAAGCTCAGTGTCTTTATCAACACCGGGATGTAGATTCATTCAGCTGATGAGTCCCAAGTAAGACGAAAGGCATGTGCTAGAACCTATTGTTTGCTGAATTCCATCTATTCCAAACCACAACTTTGATGTCATCCTTTTTGACTACAAGCAAAATTGACTAGTAAATTTCAATAAAATATGTTCTCGTTTTCTTTAAAAACAAAGGGAAAGCGAGAGATAAATTAATCATTTGAATAATTCTGTTAGAATTTAGCAATATTTTCAACTTCCTAATAGGTTGTGCGCTTTCACTTCACGAAATAGTATGACTATATTACATGATTAAGATACTGTCGGGATGATTTCCGAGAACTACGACGGAGCCTCAGAGGCCATAAGGGAGCCGAGGAGTTCCGCCCGATCAGAACGCAATGCAGCTTTCTAGAATATCAACGTAGCATGCTACTATTCGTCAGTAGCACAACATGCCTCTTTGCTGATTGGTCGAATTATACTATTGATTTAACAAACGCTAATATCTATAAATACCCATGATTTTCTGTTCATTTTGATTCTTGCCCAACAAGTACTTTATCCAGTCTTCTTCTGTCTTCTTATTTGCGACTTCGAGCGTTCTAGAGTTCGAGTGCTCAAGTTGTACGCGGTATATTACGAATCTAAGCTCTATATAACACATACATACGTAATTAATGAACTGGAATAAATCTACAGTAGTAATATTAATTACAATATTTCAGCTTCGAAAGAATCGAATATCTCATCACTTTGGGTCATCTTATTCATAATTATAATAATTTAAACAACGAATTATGGTAATTTTAAAATAGGGATTTATGATGATATTTTAATTTCATTATCATCACCATCAAGTGATCTTAGTTAAACAATCAGTGAGAAGTAGAAAGCACAGAAGAGTTTATTTTTCTAGCATGGAACTCTTCATTAGTATTCATCCACATCATATTGAACCTGGTACGTTTGTTTTGCGCATGGATGATTAACCTGTAGACCACTGGACCGCTATCCATTAGTTTACATGTTTAGCTTTGATCAGTTCATATTATCGCTCATTATAAACACCTAAAATAATTAATAATGAACTCGCTAGTAACTGACTTTGAGAGGTAGTTCCGGAGTTCTAGTGAGAAGCCATAGCCGGTCAAGTTCAACCACGTAAATTGTGAAACACATATTCACCAAATATATTGCAATATTTATTTTATTTTATTTCAACACATAGATAATGGTACAAAGAGGCACCAAATATATATGCGCCACACAAATCTCATTCGATATGTGTGAGGGCTGTGATACTGCCCGGGTGCCCAAACCGAGCAGGTGGTTTTCTTAGGGGGCCACACCCGGAGCCGTCGACCTGAAGGTCTGATCCACAAGGCGGTGGAGCATCGTAAGGAGATGCAGTCCCATGTTAGCCGGTGACCAACAATTGGTTCATACGCCATTTGTTCCCGCAGGATACTGGAGCCCATGTGCACCATTGGCTTGGTTTGAGATCCGGTTAAAGCGCCGGACATTCGCTTTTCGTCCTCTCACTTTCGTAAACAATACCCCCGCCACGAGAAGGCAGTGAGTAGGACTTCCCTGGCAGAGGCTATATACGCGTGGCGATGTGAGAGCATTTCGAGAGGGAGAGCGGACTCTCCCCACTCTTGGCCGTACCAGGGCATTTGGGGGCTATTGCAATATGGTTATGCAATATTACAAATTAATTTGAGTTTAGACATGTAAACTAATAAACTGCAATTTAGTGGTCTAGAGATTAAGCGCCTATGCATGAGAATGAGGGTTGTGGATCAGATTCCTTATGATGAAGTTGTAGATGAGCCCTATTAAAGAGTTACACATTTGAACGAATTCACTGTTCAGTGTTTCATGGTTTTCAGTTTCTGTTTAACTGAGATAGATTCATGATATTAACTACGAAACAGTAGCCATAATGAGTTTCATGCTTTTTCTGAAAACTATCTATTTCACATGTTTAGTTGCTTTAGTAAGAATAGATCTGGGGATAATCAATGAGTTTTCCGATGTATTTGAAGCCTGGAATTGTGTGTTCTTTGGAAATAATTAACAGAAAGACCTACTGAACCATGCTTAGTCATCAGGATAAGATACCTAAAATTTTGAATAGCATGTTGTTTTTCATGAGATTCGTATCCACATCATTTAGTTTGCATCCACAAGTATTGCCATTAAACAGATCAGGTCGCAAATAACCTCCTCTAGGACAGTTAATGAAAGCTTTTTTTTTCATTTAGATTCTCATAAGTCCACTCTGATCAATTCTATTTTTAAAAAAGAGACTAACTAGTTTAAATTAGCTAATACTAAACAATGTCAGGTTTTTTGGAATCCTTCACATACATGTTGCGCTGCTGTTCTACACTTCATCATTTAGCTCACCGTCGTACAACATTCTAATTCTGCTTCTTCTAACCCAATGGGGTAGTTTTTCTTTCTGATCATGATGAATTAGACATTCTATAAATATTGAGGTGAAATAGACTTATTTGATCTTTAACATTGATATTTTTAGAATCCACTGCAGCAAATTGTACGTATCAGTGTTTTCATTCTACACTAAATAAAATTCTGTCATTTTCAATTATTTTGGTTTAAAACGCGTATACGGCCACCACCAGGGAAGTCCTATCCACTGCCTTGTCACACCACGGGTGTTGTTTACAAAATTGAGAGGACGAAAAGCAAATGTCCGGCAATTTAACCGGGTTGGTGGACACGGAGAGTCCACCTATGAGAGTTGGAAAACCCTAATTCCAAACCAACTGTATACATGGGCTCCAGGAACCTGGGGGAACAAATGGCGTATGAACCAATCGTTGGTCATCGGTTACCATGAGACTACATCTTCTTACGTTGCTCCACTACCTTGTGGATTAGACCTTTAGGTCGAAGTCTTCGAATGTAGCCCCCTAAGAAAACCACCTACTTTGGTTTGGGTACCCGGGCAGTATTATAGCCCACACACAAACCAAGTGACTAGTGTGGTGCATATGTATTCGTTGCCCCTTTTTACCAATATTTATGTGTCTAAATAAATAAATAAGGATATACATCGATAAAAGTGTTATAAAATTCTTTCAAAAGATTTCAATTTTTTTAAATTAAGCTCACATAAAACATAATCCATATTTAAATTATCCAGTTATGTAAACAACTCAATTTTACTAAACTCTTCAAAGAGTGTTAATGATAGACATCAAGGATAAGTCAGTTAATTAGTTAGTTACTGATATTTATTAAATCAGATATGTAAGATAAACTATTATCATTAATTAACCTGTCATGAGTTCATCTAGGTGATTATAATTAATTCATTATTTCAAATATTAATCAATATAAACCAAGTCGATATTATAATATAACTATGAAAATATTTTGTCATATTAAAGAAATCAACATGTATCCATCATTCTTTTATTCAGATCCATCAGTTTATAGATGAGGTAATAAACATTATTAACATTAAATTCATTTGATGTTGTTTACTTAAATCTTCCCATTAATATTTTGGACTGCGATTGATCAGTCTGTTATTGGCATATGTGCATACTGTGCGGACTACCTCGATATTGCCCTAAGTCACAAGCTTTATAAACAAAGATGGATAGTGACTAGCAATGGAATTCAGGATGTGTGTTTCATCCTATTTGGGACTCGTCAGTTGAATGCACCTGCATCCGAGTTGACGTTCATTCCGGGACTCGAACCCAGTACCGTTCTCTTCAAACGCCATCGCGATATCCACTTAACTACGAAGTCCTTATAGCCACTTGCTTGTGCAATGGGGTGGAGTTTAAATTCATTTGATATTGTTTACTTAAATCTTCCGATTGATGTTTAGGACTGCAATTGATCAGTCTCTTATTGGCATATATGCATACTGTACGTATTGAATCGATATTGCCTTAAGTCGCAATCATTATAAGCAAAGATGGATAGTGGCTACAAATTAACTAGCTCAAAAAATTTTATAGATGAATGTCAAATTTTATAAATGAGATGAAGTAAATAAAGATAATGAGGAACAGTAGTAAGAATGATATCACTCTGGATAATAAATCAAACTAGGGTAAGTTTAATGTAAGTATAAATTGTTTTCAAATATACAAATAGGAGTATGAATTTTTGTATAATTACGCCTTCAGTAAATCTAAGTATTTGCTCTTTTACAATTAAATGAATACTAAAAAGTCCCTATTGTCATATATATGTCAAGTCCTCCTTAGTGTTGATAAAATTCTATTGATCACATTACAATGTGGCTTTTATTCTAAGTGACTTGATATAGTATCCACGATGTTGGCATAATAGATAGTGGTTATAGGAAGTCGAAAGGAAACCTTGAACGAAGGTTGCGTGTTGATCCATAGAGTCTGCTTGGCACTATGAAGGATTTAACATACATGACATTGGTAACCATCCAATGCTCAATTAGTCGTAAATACACATTACTACTACACGAAGTTATTCGCGTCTTAATAGCTATGTTATAACATATCTGACAATGAAGTTAGACGGCATAGGATTGTGTCGTCCAGGGAGTATCAGTCCGCTCAATACTACAGGTAGATTTCATTGAGAGTGCCAAACAGGCACGAGAGCTTGGCCAAGCAGGGTTTCATATTGTATATCCCGGACCACTACCTTACTATGTTCGTTCTGTATAACTTTTATGCAAACCAAAAAGCCAAGTCAAGATCAAACTTAAGGTATGTTTGACAGTGGAAGAAGATAGGTACTTGTCACCTGTTTTTAGTGGGTCATTTAACTGATATCCAAGTCATAATGAATCTTCCATACACATGTGAGTTCACACACACATAGAAATCAATATGAATATTACTGATTTACAAAATGATACATTGTCATTATTTTGTATTTCTAAAGCTTATATTAATAGTTTTAGACAAGGTGTATACTTCAACTGATCTCATCATAACAAAACATGACTCTAAAGCAATGTTTCTTTGATAAACTATCATTTCTTGGGGTGATGGGTATCATCAATATTCAACATAACATATCTATCGATCAACAAACATAAACTCATAGAAACTAATTTACATTGTTAACTTTTATATAATTTAATTTTGATTTAACTGCTTCCATAAAGAATATCAACATTAAATTAATTTATGAGATAGTAACTCAGTGAATATAATGGTGGACATATGGCTCAATTTCGTGGAGTAGTTGAAGTTAGACATTAACACCGATGAATGCCGACCAGTTCAGTGGTCTAAAGGTTAAGCGTTCGTGCGCGAGACAGATAGGTCCTGGGTTTGGATCCCGCGAGTGGTCTAGCTTCAAATGACTCATGATCTCAACTACTGAAATAACTATAATATCCAAAAAAGCCCCTTCTGATACTAATCAACATATGCTCACAAAAGACTAGATTCAAGAGGTATTTCGTAGAGTTCTAGTGAGAAGTCGTGTCCAGTGGAGTTCAACCGGGTCTATAGTCACATAGTAACTCACGGAAAATAGTGGTGGACGGTGGTGCAATTTCATGGATTGGTTGAAGTTAGACATCAACACTATTGAATGCTAACTGGCTCAGTGGTCTTGAGGTTAAGCGTTGGTACGCGAGACCGATAGGTCATGGGTTGGTATCTCGCAATGCGGGATCGTAGATGCGCACTGCTGAAGAGTCCCATACCAGGACGAAACGACTGTCCAGTTCTTCCAGGTTTCTCATGGTAGTCTAGCTTCGATTGACTCATGACCTCAACTATTGAAATCACCATAATGTCCACAAAACCCCTTCTGATATTAAATAAATATTCGTTTTCTCAGATAAATAATTGTTGCCATGACAACTAAATAAAAAAAAACAAAGAAACGAATATTTCATCTCGAAACACAAAACTAACCTGATATATTGTTTCTTCAATTGGTTGATATATAGGTAACATATCATTATCTTTCATTTTTCTATTAGAATTTAATTGTTGATTACTATTATTATTATTATTATTATTATTATTATCAATTAATTTGTTTTCATTCGTTTTTATATTTATACGTGGATCTAATTTAGATAAAATTAATTCATTATCAGTTAATTCATATAAATACATATCAGTAGTATTGAATTGTGATTCATTATTGTATTTATCCAATGATGAATTGTGAAATTTCGATGTGATTAATTTGCATTTACTTTGAATAGGGGAATAATTTTTATTGATTATTGTTGTTGTTTTACTACTAGCTAATTGTAAATGAGTATTATATGTTGAATAATTTGGTTTAATTGGTATAATTTTGTTAGAATTCATTGTATTATCAATATTATTATTATTATCATTATCATTATTATCATCATTATTATCGATATAATTGGTACTTGATAATTTACATCGATCTAACCAATACTGACGTGTTCTACTTGGTGTTTCATAGATAATTTGTGTTTTTCCATCAAGTGTATGATTAATTCGTACACGATTATTATGACTTGATCGACTTGTGTTTAAATTATTATGATTATTATCATCATTATCGTAATTACTCTGTCCCATATCTATAGCATTGATAATATTTCTATGGTGATATGTAGGGAAATTATGAGCCATATGTAATTGTGTTAAATAATTTAATCCGTATGATTCTGATTGATAATTACTCAATAAATCTTGATGCCGTTTCACATTAGGTGAATTTGAATAAGTCGGTGTAAAGTAACCAGTTTGTCGAATAGTATTGCGATTAAATTCCATGTTTGTTTGTTTGTTGCTGCTTTTTTTGGGGGGGTGTTTATTTATCGCTTATACAAGAAAAATATCTACATAGAACCAATAGTGTTAACTATTAACCACATGTATCAAATGAATAAGTAACAAATTTGAATAGTGTGTATTCTCATATTATTGATTTTTTGGTTAAAATCGGTTGTTCTCTTTATATACACACATGGACACCTCTAATATAAGTAATACAATATCTATACTGAAAAGTGATTTCATAGAGCATTATACTTTATTTATTCATATGCACCTCTGATTGAGTGATCATCATGAGGTTTTTTTCTAAAAAATACATGTCTCTATGTTACTGAGTGTGTGTGTGTGTTAAAGTATAGGTACTGTGTAACTATGTCATATATACATATTTATCATCTGAGTGAAATCACATGTGAATATATATATATATATATATATATATATATATATATATATATATATATATATATATATATATATGAATGTATGTGTGTAGAACAATTTGTTAATATATATGTACAAACAAACTACAGTTTGAAATGTGTAAGCAAAAGTGGTTGCTAACTGAATTTTAATAATTTCTGTTTCATATATATATAAATGAACAAGCTACTGTCCCATTAACTGACAAATGTAATATATCGGTGTTTGTTTATCAAAAATGTGTGATATGTATTTCATTAATTTAATTGTGACTGGTTAATATTATGTTAGCCAATCAAAGATCCTTCTTCTAAATTCACCATCATTTATACTTTGATAACAGAACATTGGTGAACCAATATTCTTTTTTTAAAGAATCGAAAGAATTTTCACCAAATTTCATTGTTGAACTTGAGTATAGATTATGTAAGATTTGAAGTATAGAAATAAAAAAATAATTTTAACAAGAAAAGATAAATAGTGACTAGCAGTGGAATACAGGACGAACATTTCATCCTATTTGGGACTGGTTAGATGGATGTACCTAATTCCCAGAGTTGATATTGACTTTGAGACTTGGACCCAGTACCATTCGCTTCAAACGCCATCTCGTTCTCCGCTAATCTACTGAGTCCTGATAGCCACATTTGCTAACAACAGCCTGATCAATTGCAATCCTAAATAACAATGGGAAGATACAAACAAACAATACCAAGTGAATTAATAATCTTAACAGCTTTAAATATACAAGCCGTAGTTCAACCACGTAAATTGTGAAACACATATTCACCAAATATATTGCAATATGGTTGTGCAATATTACAAATTAATTTGAGTTTAGACATGTAAACTAATAAACTGCAATTTAGTGGTCTAGAGATTAAGCGCCTATGCATGAGAATGAGGGTTGTGGATCAGATTCCTTATGATGAAGTTGTAGATGAGCCCTATTAAAGAGTTACACATTTGAACGAATTCACTGTTCAGTGCTTCACGGTTTTCAGTTGTTGTTTTACTGTGGCCGATCAATGAAATTAAAATGTTCCCATATACCCACATCATAATTATGTAATTTAAGAAAGATACTTTTTTGCTTTGACGAATTTATCTTTTTTTATATTAAACTATCAAGTAAGTGAATAGTTTTAGATGTATTTTATAAAATTTTTAGTCGAGACTATAATTTATAAACGAACCAATCAGATATAAGATAACGAGTTATGTATTTTGGCGCGAAATTCCTTCATACATTTGGCTAAATAGAGTTTTGGCATTAAAGCTGATGTCAGTCCGTGATGAAAACCCTAAATATAATTTTTAACCCCAACCATCAACTGTAAATCATAATTCTAACTGATTGATTATCCCCATTTAGCCCTAATTAGTAGGTGTGTGTATATTGAATAAGGGGAATTACGATGTAAATTACATTTAGACTAGCAGTTGCATTGACTAACATTAAAGACTAGGCACAAAGGTATTGGTTGCTACTCAATGACCCGTCACTTTGTTTAGAACTAATTGTCTTCAGTATAAACAAATATTAAGTGAGAAAACTGGTGATTCGCGTATGGTCAGATATGTAGCCAACTAAATATCTAAAGTATAATAATTTACTCATAATTGACCTTTGTTCACACGTTTCATAAATTAGAATTGAAATTTAGTTACCCGTTTAATGTAGATTACACCAAAATTATAGATTGTAAATATGGACCACTTGATTATAACTGAATGGTCTTGAAACATCAAGTTAGTCAAGGGATCTGAAAACTTGTGATCTAGATCCATTAGAAATGCAATTCTTAAAAAAAATGATTGAAATCAAAAGAAAAGAAATAGTTATTTTTCCACATTGAAGACACTGTAAATGATAGAACTTGGATCTCAGTGTTAATATCCACTCTGTGTATTGCTTTAAGTACCAATGTGTTGTCAACAACGAGATAACATATTTTCTGAAAAAAAATAAACAATTCAGGGTCTATCTAAACAGCTCTTTCATTCTAATATGACATTCTTCAGTAGTACCTATCTATGAGTCCACTTGAGATCGAACCCACTGCCTTCAGGCTTTGTAACAAGCGTCTAACCTTTAGACCACTGAGTTTGTATTTAATGGTTTATATCTTATAGAAATGATTATAGGTTGAGTCAATGCAGATACAACACATAACTCTGCATATGTGCTTGGTCAAGATCAAACGTTAGGTGAATGCTATTGATATTTGAATCTATTAGCAGAGATTTGATTCAATTATCTGGAGGATATACGTATTAATGTATATATTGATGAGTTTGCATACATTTCAGTCAAATTCACCATCATAACTTGCTAATTCATACTCAGTCATAACACTCAAGTAATAGGTTAAGTTCGCTTGTAGAGAGCATTCATTTCAATATCACAATAGGATAAACAACAAAAGTTTATTTATTCATTTCATATGGAATAAACTAACCAATCAAAATTAATATGAACGACAAAATAAGTTTCTGCCTGTGTTTATTGTTGTTTTCTTGAAAACTGTGTTTTGTCAATTAAAAGTAATTTGTAAAAAACAAAGAAAGTAGGCAACAAATGTGTTTGTTTTCAATCTCTGTTATAACATAGCGCTGTATGGGATTTATTTATATATTTTTATAAAACTGGTTCAACTTTCTATCAGCCATTAACGTCTGTTATAGTTGCGAAATTTTCGCTACATCATTAAACAATGTGGAATAACGGCTTATAAGGATGCCTGTTCAGTTATAGTTACGACAATTAAAGAGTAAGATGAATAAATTTGTGGCATCTATATATTACTGATTGATATGAGTAATCTGAAACTATCCAATTATAATGAAAATGGACATTCGTAAGTTTATCGTATCGATGATAGAAACCTGTAAATTCAAGTGTCATGGTAAGTGGTTAACTGCTAGTCGACTGAACTAGTATCCACTGGTTTGAATTGTTAACTTCAGTTAATTCGTGGTATTGTGCTATTCCTATTGGACTTGTACACGAACTGATGGGACTTAAATTATCAAGAACTGTCAGTTGAATTCCAAGAGCTTTCTCATGAGATTAGTCTCTAGTGAGAACGTGATTAGAAAAGTTTGCGGAGATTATTGAGTGATAATTGCCTAGCTAGGATTAGTTTGTGACATAAGCTAGGAAAGATAGCACTCTTAATAAATCAACATTTCAGGTGGGAATGACTGAAGCGATTAAAATAAATGAAGTTTCAAGTATTTAAAAGTGTTTATTGCTATCAAATATAGTTAATCAAGAAACTGTTTGGACACCTTAGCAATTAGAGCTTATGGCCTCATACGAGAACAAATCTATCATATATATATATATATATATATATATATATATATATATATATCTGATAGATTTGTTCTCGTATGAGGCCATATATACATATATATAAAGGGGTTTTGTGAACATTATGGTAATTTCAATAGTTGGGATCATGAGTCAATCGAAGCTAGACTACCATGAGAAACCTGGAAGAACTGGACAGTCGTTTCGTCCTGGTATGGGACTCTTCAGCAGTGCGCATCTACGATCCCGCATTGCGAGATACCAACCCATGACCTATCGGTCTCGCGTACCAACGCTTAACCTCAAGACCACTGAGCCAGTTAGCATTCAATAGTGTTGATGTCTAACTTCAACCAATCCATGAAATTGCACCACCGTCCACCACTATTTTTAGTGAGTTACTATGTGACTATAGACCCGGTTGAACTCCACTGGACATTAGGTTCAGTCGGCTCATGATGTCAACCATTATATATATATATATATATATATATATATATATATATTGCATTTTCTCAGATTTCTTTTCACAGGCATAGAAATACATGTACACAAAAATTCATTTATCGCTGTGAAGAAATAACACGGTCTCATTAACACAGTGATTATTTTGTTGTTGATATTAGAATGATGATAATATTTCGTATGTCAGTAACAAAAACTGATCATACTCATGATCGTCATTATTGATGATAATATTAATATTTCTATTATATTATAATGTATACATTAAAAATCATTCATATTCAACATACGTTACATAAGACGACTTTCATTTGTATTTACATGCAAACGTTGATGTATGTGCGCACGTGGGTGACCTATGATACGTTGTAAAAAAATTTTTTAGATTTAATTATTTTTCTATGGCAACAAAAAAGAAATAGAAATGTGGTATCGTGAACTAAAATGGACAATTGTATAATGATTTATGGGAGAGTGAATTTTGATTGGTTAATTGATCGTGGAACATATATATATATATATATATATATATATATATATATATATACTTACGCAAAAACATTTCATTATTTTTCAATTCTTTGGTAGCCAACTAGTTGACAGATGTCATTCATGAAATTTCTACAAAGAAAATGAGGAAAGAAAGTTGAATATGATGTGATATGACAGTTGTGGTCTTTTTTAGGATACTTCTACTAAAAAAAAACTAAAATTAGGTAACATTGTTTCAAAAAGAAATTTCGTTATATGCACTGAAGTGTCTTTCTTTTACTTGTAGTTGTATAGATCTTCCTGTTGTAACTAATTATTCTCTTTTGGAATATTTACATCCTTTTAGTATTGCATCAATATTGCTATTAGGTTACAAGCTCCTTTGGACAGTTATTTGGTTCGTTTCCAATAGCTAGGTAGAAAAAAACGTTAGGTGTTCGAGGTGAAGGGTACTTTGCTCGAGTCCAAGTATGATTGTTAGTACTGTATAGAGGTACACCCATATATCAAGTCCCAGATAAGATGAATTGCGCATCCTGGATCCTGCTTGTAGCCGCTATCAGAAAAAGTGTTTTTCTTTACCCACAAAGCATGACTTCCTTTTTTAAGCAATAATAAAATCCGTAGAAACACTTGGTAATTCTCAAGACAGTCTGTCATCAATAAGGTTTATGCAGCCAGTTAAAATTTTGTGAGATCACAAATCGATCCAAGTTAGATAACTGCCGAAATTCTGGAAGCTTAGAACAACCACTTTTTCCTAGTATGGGACTGACCAGCAGTGTGCATCCACAACCCTACCAGAAATCGAACCAAGGACCACCAGTTCTAGTTGGGAGGTTTCGAACTGTAGATTGCTGAATCAATATCCAATCCCTTACATGAATTTTTGACATTGGACAACTACCTTTCAGTGACATTGGTGGATTACTGCCTCACACCTGACATCGATGAAATCTATTCATCACAGTTTCTCACTGGAACTGATAATTATCTCTCAGAATTAGTCACTCGTGATCATATGATTAATATTAGTATAGAAGATCTCTGCAAATTGTTGAATTTCATATTTCACATCACCATCTGATTTCGTAGCCTTCACAAATCTCTTGTAATCTATATTATTATAATTATTGGACCATTCAGGCTTTGATTTTGTTTAGTCGATTACAACTCGTTTGTTTTCCATCCAATTAACTTTATATCTTGCTGCACTGTAAGACAATTTACAATAATACTAATAATTGATTGAATAATTGACTTGAAGATTTGTGGTGATATTTCATATTATCTAGAGATTTTCCCATGTGATAACTTGAATAATGTAGGACTGAAATTATGAGGGATCCTCGTAATTTCTCAAAAATATCTTCAAAAGTCTACAAAAAGTATTTTAAAAATCTTTAAGAAAATTCTAGATGGATTTTGTCTTCATCGTTCTAACTTGAAGACAACCGATTTTGACATCAGATTTAAAAAGCTTTTCAGAAACATATAGGATCCCGAGGCTACGGATGGTCTAATGGGTACTCTCATTTTCTGAGTATAAACTAACATCCTAAGCAAAGCTTCTTCTGATTCACATTCTCAGAGTTTGCTTCATAGTTGGATTTGAACTGAAATGATGTACTCCAACTGTTCGCATATCTCTAAAACATGCTTCATACTGAAGGAAAGGTTTAACCGATCAAAATATCACCAAATATACTGATTTACACCATACATTCTCTTGAAACAAGAGAAAAACACCAATGCCTTAATACAAGTGGAGGGAATTACTAGTGACAAAAATGACTGACACATAATATATGCATATTTTTCACCATAAAGAAAAATTATCAGAAGGGGTTTTGTGGTGATTTTAGAAGTTTTATAGTTGGATTCATGAGTCAATTGAAGCTATACCAACATGGAAAACCTGAAAGCACTGGGCAGCCGTTTCGTCTTAGTGTGGGACTCCTCAGCATGCTCAGCATACTCACTAAAGACTGGATTCAAGAGGTATTTCGTAGAGTTCTAGTGAGAAGTCGTGTCCAGTGGAGTTCAACCGGGTCTATAGTCACATAGTAACTCACGGAAAATAGTGGTGGACGGTGGTGCAATTTCATGGATTGGTTGAAGTTAGACATCAACACTATTGAATGCTAACTGGCTCAGTGGTCTTGAGGTTAAGCGTTGGTACGCGAGACCGATAGGTCATGGGTTGGTATCTCGCAATGCGGGATCGTAGATGCGCACTGCTGAAGAGTCCCATACCAGGACGAAACGACTGTCCAGTTCTTCCAGGTTTCTCATGGTAGTCTAGATTCAATTGATTCATGAATTCAACTATAAAAAGAAAAATGTTTAAAGCTTCCCTTTTTTAACATGTTAGTGTAAGGACGGCCCACAGTTGAACTCGATGAAGCTCTAAAAAGCTCAGAAAGAGCCAAATATATTTTATGCAATCATCTTTTGGATGAATATTCCAGAATCCCTACGTGTAGATTCCCTATTGGACAAATGCTAATAACCCCCTCTGTATGCGGGTTGGATGACTATATTAATGATTTCGTTTTTACTAAAAATTATAAATACCTGACAGTTTTGCACCATAATTGACGCTGTTTTGGAATGCATTCTTTTCACTTGTCTTCTGTATTCTTATTTGCAATTTGGTAAGGTTCTAGTGTTCGAGTGCTCAAGTTATACACATTAATATTAAAAATCAAAGTTTTAGATATAACAGTTAGCTTACAATTTTTTTTAAATATTTTAATCAACTTCTATGTTCGGGGTCAACTGAGGTTTAAATTAAATCGTTTCTGTGTTTATTTTGTAAAACTCATTCATAAATAACACTTCCAAAAAATAACCGAGTCCCTGTATAACTGTATTTGTCCATATAATCTGGATTATTAGTCATTAGGGGGAAAAATAACTGGTAGCTACATTTATTTGATTGGTCATATTTCTTTGACAGACTGACTCGAAAAATACAGTGTCAGTTAATAGAATTAACCAGTCAATGAAAAAATGTATGTATTGGAGAAATATGAAATATTCCTCAGTAAAGTTCATAGGGTCAAGAAAACACTGGGAAACATTTTATCCAATTAACATTGAATAGCTTTTCAGAAATATCTAAAACATGAAGAGTTACGTATCACGTTTCTGATTGGATGTTTACCTATGATACTACTATATTTGGTATGATTCAGAAAACTTCCAGGATCTCAAAGCCATCAGAATAGTAAAAATAGTCTCGTTTCTATGTACATAAACTAACCTTGGGGTAAAGTGTTCTTTTTTACACTTCACGTCGTTTCTCTTGTGTTCAAGTTGCCGTTCAGGTTTATCCTGAGGCTATTAAAAGCATCTAAAAAGTCGATTCGAACGTTCAGTTACAAGACATCAGTATGGTTGACTAGTTTTTGTGGAAAATGGTCTAGGCTGTAGATTTTATTTGTTGTAGATTGATCTCACCTCGCGCACTATTAGAAATCAGGTAGGACTGAACAGCAGTTCAATTCTAGTATTGGACCTCTCAACTGTATGAATCCGAGGTCAAAGTATGGACCAAGTCCAGGAACTTGAAGTTTCACTGATTTGCATCATAAGACTTCAACCTAGTTGATCAAATGAGTGAGTGTTCTCCATGTGATTTGGTAACCTTGAGTTCAACCCACAACGAAGTCATGTTTGTTAGCTTCTGAGTAGTCCCAAATCAAGACGGAATAATTATCCAGTGCATACTGATGCTCATTGGCGTCCGAACTCAGATCAATCTGTGACCATTAAAGGCTTTAAATGAGAGAACTCGATAAGTAAACCCTCTCTCTCCCTCTCTCTCCTCATTTTGTTATGGTATAAAATATAGTACAACTTTAAATCATCCACAATGAATTCAATAGTCATTTTTTGTAGCATAATCATAAAATTAAAAACTAAATTTTAATTCGAAAAAAATGTTTTAATTCTCCAAATTCAGTCACAATATTTATAGTTTAGTTATTGGGAGGTGCCATTTGGCTTTACTTGTATTGAAAATAAGATGGTATATTATAAACCTCCCTTTAAAACTGAGCCTAAATTAATCATCCACACTTTAAATACTTAATAACTGGATCACACCCCTGAAATTTCAGTGATTTTTGTATCCAGTTAGTAGGTGAGTACTGCCTATTAATGTGTAATTTCATGCACCTTAATTGTGTTTTTCATTCGATATCTCAAATTGTACTACATCGGACATGTACAAAAGCTTGACATGAAATCTTTTAGTGAAAATTTTTGACAAGTAACACATCTACTAAATGAACTGCAAAATTACTTACTTACTTACTTACTTACTTACTTACTTACTTACTTACTTACTTACTTACTTACTTACTTACTTACTTACTTACTTACTTACTTACTTACTTACTTACTTACTTACACCTGTTACTCCCAGTGGAACACAGGCCACCAACCAGCATTCTCCAACCCACTCTGTCCTGGGCCTCCCTTTCTAGTTCTTTCCAATTGTTATTCGTTCTTCTCATATCTGTCCCCATTTCTCGACGTAACGTGTTTTCTTTGGTTTTCTTCTTCTTCTCCTTTGGTATTGAGGATTCCAAGTGAGGGCTTGTCTTGTGAAGCAGTTGACTGCTTTCCTTAATGTGTGTCCTATCCACTTCCAACGCTTCTTCCTGATTTCTTCCTACACTGTAATCCGGTCTGTTCTCTCCCACAATAGTTTGTTGCTGATTGGGTAGTGTCTGGTCAACGGATCCGAAGTATTTTGCGTAAACAGCTGTTAATAATCACTTATATCTTCTGGATGATGACTTTCGTAGTTCTTCAGGTTTCCACCCCGTAAAGTAGAACTGTCTTGACATTTGTATTGAAAATTCTGACCTTGGTGTTGGTTGATAGTTGTTTTGTGTTCCAGATGTTTTTCAGTTGCAAATTTGCTG
Source organism: Schistosoma haematobium (assembly GCF_000699445.3). Lineage (NCBI taxonomy): Eukaryota > Metazoa > Platyhelminthes > Trematoda > Strigeidida > Schistosomatidae > Schistosoma > Schistosoma haematobium. The sequence continues at coordinate 6,383,973 of NC_067198.1, forward strand.
CTCTTGTTTTGCCGATCAGCGCCTTTATATCCACATCAGATCCACCGTGTTCATCAATGATGCTGCCCAGATATGTAGAGGTTTTTACATCTTTCATAGCTTCTCCGTCAAGTGTGATTTGATTGGTACATGTTGTGTTGTATCGGAGAATCTTGCTTTTCCCTTTGTGTGTGTTGAGATCTATTGCTGCTGAGGCTGCTGCAAAATAACTAAGATATAATTATTGAACATTGAAAATGATGAAGATGACTTCAGTCTATATCATTAATTTGGATGATCTGATTTTTTTCAGACTTACGCTTATGTGTTTACAGTTTGGTTATTGATTGCTTTCATTACTAAATATAAATGAATTAGTGTACTTTACGGGTCATAAGTTCACTGATTCGATTGTCTTGCTTATTGTATGCTCACTTTTAACAACATTTTTACCAGTAATAACATCTGTGCATAATGTATACAAAATTATTAAGTAATAGAAGTTACAGAAATATGTATAATATGCAAGGAGCATCATGATGAATCTGAATCTGAAGTTGAAAGATCCTTGAAGCAATAAAATAGTATAACTTAAAGATATGTTTTTTTGTGACGTTTAAGGACTTGTAGCACACTGAAGTATATAATAATATCTTCTGTAGAAGACATGGAACTGGTTTGGAAGAGATTTGAAGAATATATTGGAAGCTGAAATTAAAGATTTTGGTTGGTAGTTTGAATTATGTGAATTTGACTGAAAACTTAATATTCAGCAGCTAAAAAATTCAGATCTCGACTGGATGGAAAGCGTATCGATGTGAACATGATCAATCAGCTGAATGCATATAAATAATAATCGAACATTAACTCGTGCGACTCAACACAAGAAAGAAGGTAATGAATACACGTGACGATTTAATTAGTATTAAAGTAAATTAAAAATATTGTCTGAATACAATGAGTTTTGAATATTTTACTTACACTAATCGATGATCGCATTTAAAGAATATGAACTGGAGGGTACTAAACACTAATCAACTGGTAACCTAATACATGTATACACTTTAATATATCATAAGATTAAACTGCTCTTGCCAAAAAGTGTGGTTAGTTTACTGAGTTACAGGATTAATCCTATTTAACATTTTCCTCTTCTCGGTTCGGATACGTATGAGCAAGTTTTCTGTAAGGGATCAGCTTGAAAACCAGTCCTCCTATACCGTTTGAAACTCAACTGATTTTGTGGTAGACGGTTAGTTCGTGTTGGGTTTTTGATTTTGTTCACTGGACTTTGCATTAGTATTTCTCCCTGAAAGTTCTTCAATATTTCGTTAAATAAATCGTGTTTTTATGTGAATAAAGTATCCTCCTCAACATATAGACGACAGTAATGAGTGAATACGAATGTGACGCCAGTGTGACCTATCATGAATTATGCCACTTAATATCAACAATCATAACTTACGGCTACTAAACGGCTTATTCGATAAGACGTAATGGGTGACTACCGACATAACTTAGATCAGTAGTTAATGACTTCTTGAAATTACGGTTATATCTTGATCAACCATCTCCTAGTTTTCCCCCAATTCACTCCTAACCCAGTCAGACTTTAAAATTAAGGTGGTTGACGCAAATCAGCTTAACAACAAGGGCGGCCGGCTTGAGCATCTGGGCTACCTGTTCCTGCCATCCAGATATTTCAACAAGTTATCTATTTTTGTTTGTTTTAATATATCATTATGTTTATTAATCGCATAACCTATTCTGCTGCGTTTCTGAAAAGTGTACAACCTTTCGTTGTCAAAGTTACAAAAAACTCAATAAGAGCCAACGTGGTTGCTGGCAATATACAGCGAAAAGAATGCACATTATTCAGATGTTCATTTACTGAACTGCTAACATCTAACTGGCGATCACTCATTATTTATCGCCAGGACCGACCAAGAAGAAAGAAACGGAAACTTGTTGAAATACTTTACGCTGAGAATTCTATATTGTACCAAAAATATAATATTGAATAAAGCTGATGATAATAATAATAGATACGTATCACAACCACATCGATCGATTTGTTTGCAGTCAGAACGAAGCATATTTATGGGTTTATGAGGAAGGTTGATAGACTGGAATCTTCTGGGAACATGCTAAATTTGGTAACAAAATCTGTAATCATCCAGCTAGGAAATGCCACATAATTCTTCATTTTTCTGCAGTTTATCGGTACTTATTGATCGAACACTGATTAGACAAAGCAATTTTGGTCCTTTCCAGCTTCTGAGGATATTTCCAAGGAATTCTAGGAATCTCACAATAAAAATTATTGAAATGGCGAAGTCCAAATCATAGTTCAAATCATATTATGTCAAACTGCACTTAGTAATATATGAAATATCCAACATACAAATTATTCATTCGGTCATCTAAGTAACTCCAATATTTTATCAAGTAATTAAACGAACACATGATTATTCACTAGAACTCTCATTGGTTATGTAACCTCATTCATGTCCACCTTCAACCAACATTTTCTCTTACATACACACTATTTTAAATGATCATGTGAAAGTTCTAAAAGGAAGTGAATCAGGCTTTTTTTCAAAAAAATTTACATTGATATTGAATAATAATATTGAATAAAGCTGATAATAATAATAATAATAATGTTTACATTGTATTTCAGTGACATTTTTCGTATTCCATCCATTAACTACTGAAATACTTGTGTAACTATTGATTACATACTTCCTTTCTCAACTGTACATACCAAACCTTCCATTTAATATTGTGATGTGTACTACTGATGTCGATAGATATAAGTAGTATGTATCATCAATCGGAAGTGAAATACCTGGTGGCAGAACGTTAAGAAGATCAAAGAAAAGAGAATGAGAACAAAGAATGATTGGTGCTGGAACGATAGAACAATAAAGTCTGAGACGGTTGATTGACATTTTACAAATGAAGAATCTACTGTATGGTTCTCAGATTTTACTAAGAGATTCTGTAATTTTGTGTTCTCATTCACTACAATATTATCGTCTGACAAATCTTCTCACGCTCATCATATAATAGGAAAATAAACACGAATATACAGTCAAATTAATTAATTTGAATAGTGAATTGTTATGACCGCAAATTCAGTACATGATTTTGATGATTGTTACACATAGAGATCCTTTATACAAAGTCATTTGATTAGCTCACAGATTTTCGAAACATTAGTATATGTATATTATGCAAAAAATAGCTTCAAGAGGTATTTCCTGGAGTTCTAGTGGGAAGCAGTGACTAATGGAGTTCAACCGGATCTGTTGTGAGATAGTAACTCACTGAAGACAATGGTGAACATGTGTCTCAATTTCGTGAGTTGGTTGAAGTTAAACATTAACAACGATAGATGCCGGCAGGCTCAGTGGTCTAGAGGTCAAGCGTTCGCGCGCGAGACTGATAGGTCCCGGAATGAAATCTCACGAGGCGGGATCGTGGATGTGCACTGCTGAAGAGTCTCAAAATAAGATGAAACGGCCGTCCAGCGCTTGATTTGTGTTCATATTACCTAAAGATTTAACTTTGTTGCTAGATAGTTACAAAAACTGAATTTCGTTAAACAACCAATGAAAATACAATTAATAACTAGATAATTGCTTTGTTCGAGTGTGAAACTCATCAGTAGTTTCCACTCACTTCCTTATCAAAGATCTTATGACACCTTGAGAAATCCAACTAAAGATGAAAGGGAATTATATATTAACACCGAACAAACTTTTTTCAATGTAAAAAGTGATACTTTTTGTTGAAAAGTCTTCAACATTTTCTATCAAATGCCCTGGTACAGCCGAGAGTGCGGAGAGTCAATTTTCCCTCTCCGAATGCTCTCACATGGCCACGTGCACACAACTACTGACAGGGAAGTCCTACTCACTGTCTTGTCACACCACGGGTGTTGTTTACAAAATTGAGAGGACGAAAAGCAAATGTCCGGCAATTTAACCGGGTTGGTGGACACGGAGGATCCACCCAGAGGAGTTGGAAAGCCCTGATTGCAAACCAATGGTGCACATGGGCTCCAGGATCCTGCGGGAACAAATGGCGTATGAACCAATTGTTGGTCACCGGCTAACATGGGACTGCACCTCCCGACGTTGCTCCACTGCCTTGTGGATCAAACCTTCAGGTCGAATGCTCCGGGTGTGGCCTCCTAAGAAGACCACCTGCTTTGGTTTGGGTACCCGGGCAGTATCCTAGCCCTTACACAAATCATATGAGATTTGTGTGGCGCATATCTATTTGGTACCTCCTTGTACCTATCCGTACGTGTTTAAATAGAATAAAGTAGTCAAAAAATATTCACACACAAAAAATTGCGTAAACACAACAAAGTCAATAATGCACTAAGTGATTAAAATAAAACTACTTATCATATGACCAATAATGGTTATTCAAAGATGGTTCTGAATTTATAAATATATGATCTACGCAATTATAAAATGGATATTGATACGATAAACAATATGTTATTCAACAATAGGATGAAACGGCTGTCCAGTGCTTCCAGGCTTTCCATGGTGGTCTAGCTTCAATTGACTCATGATCTCATCTATTGAAATATATTATCGATTGAAGTGTAATTATGTACATATCTTAATGAGTGTCAATGTGTATACCAATATATAAGTGTAAATTTTTGTGTATACACATTCATAGAGATTTCATATACATAAAGTCGTTTGATTAGCTTACAGATTTTTGAAAAATTATTATGCAAATTTTGTTATTCTTTAAATGACCACTGAAAACTCTGCATGACATTGAAATAGAAACCGTTCAGTGAATTAGTTACTTTAAACAAAGTATACATATGATCTATTGAATTTGAATTTGGTTTAGAATTGCAATATAACGTTACGATTTAGAGGTAATGATGATAAGGGCATCAATTAGATGAACTCTTTGTAGGTTCATATGCTTTAAGAATCTTTCAGCTATTTTTAGAAATAAAGTACAATCCCTAATTACTAGTCTCTCTATTTTTAAAATAATTAATCCCTTTGATAAATTTCGATGATGCAATGAGAAGACAAAAGTTATCAGAATTATGTAATATATTTGTGTAATACATTTCGAACATTCTGATCACACATAATGTGCCTGTTAAGAACATTTATATTTGAAAATTAAAAGGTCAATTAGACGGGTTAAAGGTAAGCCGTAACAAAGGTAAAATAAATAATGCGAGAACCACTCTGGATAATAAATCAGTATTATCAGGTTAGGTTTAGGGTAAGAACAAATTGTTTTTGAACACATAAAGGGGGATTTAGTTTCCGTATAACCAAGGCTACAATAAACTTTAGTATACGCCCTTGAAGGATCTTGTACAACACTACAAATGCTGACTTGATATCAACCTTATGACCAGTCTCAGCCAAATGTTTCGCAATGGAGGAAGATGTCTGTATATCCTATGATCTTATTTCACCACCGGAATTCATTTGTATCTGCAGCAATTCGGCTATGTGTTCCATCACCCTTTCTTGCAGATTATGATTGCTCCTCCCTATGTACGTGTTTCCACACATACGTGTAAACTGATAGACTCAATGGGATGTGACGCATTCACTTACGTGTTGTTTAGGTTTTCGGCGAAACATAGACATTGTCTTTTCAATTATGACGAGTTGCGCTGTATAAAATGTCCCGTTGATGGATAAATTAAGTCTCCCTTTCAACATGAGACTATTTGTGTTGGCTCTAAATGCTAACATAATGTAAACTCTTTCGGTGTAATAGTACTGTAACCCTTCCAGCGGTTTATGAACTTCAATGAATAACCATTATTTATTAACGTTTCAGTCAAGTGCATCGTCTCTACTTCAACAGTATCGCTAGTACAAATATGATTGATTTTATTGAATAAGCCCTTTATTAATCCACGTTTGTAATAAATTGAGCAGTGATATGGAAACTAATATATTACCCTATCCATGTCGGCTTTCTATATACAGAACGTTGGATGGAACCATCCTCTCTCCTACTAATCAGTATGTTCTGAAAACGATGTTGGTTATTCTTCTCGTCTTCGTATGTAAGAGAAATATGCTTTTGACTTGTGAGTTCTTTTAACAAGTGGTTCACATCTTCACATTTATCATTGACGTACTGTTTATGAGGACACATCTTTTGAATTGAGTCTTCAGATATGTTGAGCAACGGCCCTAAAGGGCTACCCATAGCTACACCATCAATTTGTCGAAAGTGCTCACTCTCAAAAGTGAAATTTACATTGTTAGTACACAATAATAATAAGTCTTTAAGAGTTTTAACAGGAAATGACAATGGAAGGTTATTCAATGAGATATAGTCACACAAAATATTAATAGTTTTCCTAAGAGGTATATTTGTAAATAAAGTGTTCACATTAAAGGAGCACACTGTCTCTATTTTTATTAATTTTAACCAACTTGGTACCTAAATATCGATGATTTCTACTTTAAGATACAATGTAATCATCAATAAGTTTTGCATCTTGCAAACAACCCCAAAAGATTCTATATATGTTTGCTTCATCAATACATATATATTGTTGATCCTATATGTATGATAAAATCAAAACGTAGGCAAGTTAATAAGATTCAGTCTTTTGCTAAAATATCTACCGATAAACATTTTTTTTCATTCAAACTATGATGTTTGTGTAGGATAGGAAGAGAGAGAAGGCAAGAAGCATGATTCTGTTCCTTATATATTTATGCTGTAAATACAATTCCAGATAGAAAAGAGACAATATGTTATAACTTGTGGCCTGTATGCCCTGTTAATGTATAACGTAATGACACCGCCAATTAGAAACCAGTGAATTATCGACCGGACCAATGACGCATAAAAACCCGTACGAGCAGTCTAGAGTCCTTATCGTCCTGCTTCCCGCCTAGCCCAGCCTGTTATGTCCAGAACACCAATCACAGCCTCTGCAATATGAGTCATTTATTTCAGACATACTGGGTTTATATATCAACCAAACAGACCACATTGTATCAGAAAGTAGGAAACAACATTTGTACAAGATTTAGCTAAATGTGACTGTAAATGTGGGAGACTGTAACTAATAAACTGAACATAACTTAAGAACAGTAATAATCTATAGGTCAAAATAAAGCTTATAATAAGATGAATATAAATATACACAATCTAATTAGTGAATAGTTATACCATAAGAATATATAGATAATATTAGTCCATCAGTAGGTCTCAGAAGTTACTCGTAAATTAATCTTCGCTAGGATATAACATTATCTATGAACGATTTGAAATGTCACTAACAACCAATGCCTCTTTGTTGAATATGTTCATATATTGAAATGAACACGAGGATACTTTGTTTAATATTCCTTGTATTGAACAAGATGGTTTAATTACGATCGTTTCATAGTCATTCTTGATGACAATATTATCATTACCTAGTTTAGACTGAGGTAAGCTTTCTAAACTATTCCAAATTATACTTTTCCGTTCTGATGACCTTGTTTGTGATTGGGTATCTTCGTACTCATTGTAATCTTGAGATGGATTTACATGCTTATTAACTATTATGTTTCAATGAATGATTGCCATGTGATTGATTTTTTTCCATATGTTGGTAAACTGAATTTGTATTGTCACCAGTAGAGCTCACTCATGTCAGGTATTCGATGGATATCATCAATTATAATCGATGGCGATCGCATGATATCCCGAACAAAGTTAAAAATATAAACCACTGGATATCAACTTAGTTTTCTGAAGGTTAGGCGTTAATCGAAAATGGTGAAGTCCGTGTGTTCAATACCCAGTGGGATTATGGATGTACACTACTGAGGAGTTTCATATTAGGACCAAGCAACTATTTAGAGTTTCCTGATCATAATCTTCCTCCGACTGAATTTAGCTTCTGGTGTAAAATTACACAACTCAACAACCTTCGAAAAATTCCTATATCAAGATGTACCAGTGTGTCTGATGATCGGCGATGGACCTGAATACCATGCCATTGAACATTTTATAGCATTCGTGGAATTTTGTAGGCCAAGAATTCCGACATTTTGTCAGTCAACTTAGAATTCGATGTAACAATGATTTAAACATCAATTTTCACACAATATTTGACTTTATCTAAGTCCAGACAAACGACATACAGAAACCTCTGAATGCAAAGTCTCGTATTTATTCTAATCCAATCTAAGAAATAAACAACAGACTTTTAAAAGTTATATAAAGTGAGACTTTAATAAATAAAATAACAATCAAGATGAGGACTGAACTACTTTTAATCATCGGACTCTAAGTTAGGGAACTTACAGTGAACTCAATGAATCTATGTAAGATTTGAATGAACTAGACAAAATGAACAAAAACACTCATATCAAACAGTTAACAGAAACCAAACAACATTGTCAAAATACAATTAATTAATGATCCATATTCATCAGATTCAGCTCATTATCATTTCATGTTCTTTTCTGAAGTGCAAAAAAATTAACCACAGATGTTCGAAACTGTGGAAACACAAACAGAATAATTGCACTGCCATAAACTGGAAATATTTTTTAATGGGATCCAATTGATGCACCCCATAGTTTTTCAAGTAAGTTTATTTATTTATTTAGCAGGCTAGTATTTAATATTTACCTCTGGAATTTAATGAAAGATGTCGACTGATTATACGCGTAAAATCCATAAGGACGACTGTTAACAAATTTTGCAGGATATTCATATATATTTAACAATTAAATAGTCACGAACGACTAACTTGGAGAGGTAATTACAGGAGTTCTAGCCAGAGACTGTGACTAGTGAAGTTCAAACACGTCAGTTATGTGGCAATTACCTACTAATGGTGTTGAAAGGCGGTTGGACAACTTAATGTAAACCGGTAGATTAGGGCCTAATGGTCAGAAGGATAAACTCTGACTGTAAATCTAAACGTTCCGGTTTCATTCACGTACTAGGACAAAATAGCTGTGTTCAATACTTCCTGGTATTCAATGGTTGTAAATGTGGTGTGTGCTACGTATATCGACATGAGTAGTATATAACGATAGTCAGGATTAGAACATGTGGCAGCAGAAGGTCGAGAAGGAATGAACAGCAACAGAAAGCAATTTGTATAAAACATTCACGAACAATAAAATCTGAGACAATTACCTGATATTTTCATGAGAAAAAGTCAAGTTTGAGACAATTGATTGACATTAGTACAAATGAAGTACTGACTGTATGGTACGCCGATTCTATTAAAAGATTCTATAATTTTGTGTTCGAATACGTTCGATTGTCCCCGCTTGTGTTCTCGTCCAATACAGTACAATCTGGAACTCTACTTTAAGTCCAGTTTGATCACCATTCACTAACTTAAAAATGAATAAAATACGATTCAGAGTGAAGTAAATATCAAGTTATCAAAGCTTTATTATTTCTTTAAATGTATATTAAACTATGCCAAAATATATTTTGTCAAATTATCTACAATTTAATCTTCTCATAATGTTGTCAATGGTTCAAATGATACATGTCCAAAATTTCAGAATAAATTTCAAAATATTTATTTGTATGATTTCAATTCAATTGTGAAGTAAACCTTAACTAAATCATCAATAAATAAATACACAAATAATTGTCATTCAAACTTGGTTGCTAGGTAAGTAGGTAAGTAGGTAGGTAGGTAGGTAGATAGGTAGGTTGTATAAATTCGGTTAAGAAAAGACTCCTATTACATATATACATAAATATACATATAAATATGTGGGTTTGATTGCTGCTTTTCAGTTTTCTTTTATAAATATTTAATATGTAAATGAATATTTGTAATCTGGCATGAAACTTCTGACAATTATACAACAATAATTAACCATTATACGTCCTATAAATATTGTAATTTGAGAGGGGTTTTGTGAATATTATAGTAATTTTAATGGTTGAGACCATGAATCAATTGAAGTTAGACAATTGTGGAAAATCTGGAAGCATTAGATAGCCATTTTGTTCTATTGTGGGACTCTTCAGCAGTGCACATCCACGATCCCGCCTCTTGAGATCCGAACCCATGACCTACCGCTCCCGCACGCGGACGCTTAACCTATAGACAGCTGAGCCAGTCGGCATCCAACGGTATTAATGTTAAACTTCAACCAATTCACGAAATTGAGGCACATTTCCACCACTGTCTTCAGTGAGTAACTATCTCACAATAGACCCGGTTGAACTCCACTAGTCACTGCTTCTCACTAGAACTCCAGGAAATACCTCTTGGACACTGTCACCGGTAAGCATATGATAAATATATCCAGAGAGGGCGTTTGTGGATATTAGATCTTGGATACACACTTCTGAGGAGTCCCGCACTAAGACGAAACAGTTGTCTAGTACTTCCAGGTTTTTCATGGTGATCTAGCTTCAACTGATTCATCAATTCAACTATTAAATTATTATAAATATTGAATTATAATTTGAATATTTTTTTCACAATACAAACTGATATCCATTATGATAGTGTTAAGATGGGATAAAACTTGAGATCGTTTTCTCATTTAGTTTGTTCATTGTTCCATATAATGTTCTTTTATATTAATCTAGTATAATATTCATTAAAGATAACACATTCAGCATACATTTTGTATTAATTCAAAGTAAAATTCACTTTGTACTTCCAATATCTTCAGTCATGTATGATATTCACTGACCAATCATTAAATGTAAGTAATATCTTTACATAAATTAACGTATTCCATTAAGATGTTGTCATGCAGAGTGAATAAAATTTTTCATTTGTCATCAATTTTCGTTTGTTTTATTTATTGCATTGTGCAAATCTCAGGTTTTGTACTCTAAATACCAGTTTTTTTCAGGTTGTCTCAGAAAGCACACACTAGAAAGAGGGTAGTAGTAAACAGGTATTTGTTTAAGTTTATGATTTTGCACAAGTTGGGATTTGGTTATATAATAGGCTTCATGTGATTGACATGATATCTGTTTCTCTATCATCCGGGATTCGTTGATTCGCGCTGTAATTTTAGATTGTCTTTTACTATGGTATAACTGTTATCCAGCTCGAATAAAAAACTACTCGAGTTTTGATTTAGCCTTCCCAAAACTAAGTAATCTTATAGACGGAACGATTACAAGACAGATCACACGGTATCTCAAATTCGAACAGTAAGTAACAGAAGTGGAGGCAATTGTTTATTTGCCTAAAGACAAGGTTTACTTGTCCTTATCTGTGTCAGTAAATACAGCGTTTTATTTCCTAAGAATTAAATTGTTGCATATAAATTTAATGACTAATAATTACACTACTTATTAACTCGATAAATTGTAGGACTAGCGGTTTATGCCGATTGATCACTGAGCTTTCACAGATGACATGTTTGTCTAGTTTTTGGTGCTGGTAGAATCCAAAGTTTCGTGCTGCTTACCTCCAACCATCTAATACTTCAACATAGGGAACGCATTCCCGGATCACTTGGACTAGAGTCTAAATCGTAACCTTATCGATAAAATTTAATCAGGTCTAAGGAATAACCAAAGATAACATTATTTAATGCTCAATGGTCAATCAATTTGAATATCTTGGTCTTACGGGCAGCTGTTCATGTTCCGATTGGCTGAGTGGTAGCTTCTCGGACTGAGAAACTGGATAAAACTGGAAAAAACCTCACAGGCAGTATCAACTTACACTTTTACTTATCTAGTTATTTACTACAATGTATTACTATTTTCACTTCGTTTCTCACAAGGTTCTCCTAGTGTCTGTATATTCATTAAACGATATTTATAAATTTATGTAATAATGAACGATCAGATAAAACAGCAAAGATACCTTGACCCAGAAATGACATCTTCTGACTATTTTAACGTTTCATTTATACTACTATTTATTAGTAAGTAGACATAAATTTAAATTAAAGGAAAAACACGAACTTTACAGATTGTAAATAATTATAAGAAAAGACTGTCTGTACAAACAGTCTCGTAAAATTAACAAGTTAGCAGCGGATAATAATGTCAATGGAGTAAGATAATTAAAACATTTGTATTACAGTGATTAAAGATATTATTATTATTATTATTATTATTATTATTATTATTATTATTATTATTATTATTATTATTAGCTTTATTCAACGTTATATTTTCGGCACAGTGTAGAATTCCCAGCAAAAGAATTTCAGCGAGTTTATGTTTCTTGTTTCTTGATCGATATTGACGATAAATATTGATTGATGGCCAGTTAGATGTTAGCATTTCAGAAGTCGACATTTGAATAGTATTCGTTCTTTCCAATGTATATTGCCAGCCATCATGATGTCTCCGAAAGGTCGTAAACTTTTCGAATACGTACCTGAATAGGTTACGCAACTATATGACATAGTGATCTGTTAAAACAAACAGGCTAACAGAAAATTTGTTGAAATATCTAGATGGCAGGAACAGGTATTCAGGCAAGTCGCCCGGGACAGGGGAGTAAAATGAAATGAAGTGATACTAGAAACAAGTAAAGATAAAATTACAAAGATGCGAGAAATATTTAAAAAGCGATGGGGACATTATCAAAGATTAGTAAGCAGTTTAACTAATTCTTACATTGCTTTTGTGCCTGTACATTGTAATAAGCGGTATCGAATTCCCTCAGTGAATTAATTGTACTATTTTCATCTTTTTACATACACGTATTGATTTCAGTCTTCTACAATTATAACTTTGTTCCTTATTTTCTTAATGATTTCGATTATCTATCCCCACCTATTGAAAATTTGTTTATTTTAATTGATCAGTTTTTTTAAAAAATAAGGAGAACTAAATCGTGCTGTGCCAATCTGTAATATTAACGCTTTAACATAACCTTGTAAAACGTCTTTTAGGACAGTATACACTTGATGGCTTTAATGTTATTCATTCATTTGAGTGTCACTTTCCATGAGCTAAATGGTGCAATCAACATTATAATTCAGCTAATCCGCAAAGAGACATGTTATGCTACTATCCAATAGTAGCATGCCACGTTGATATTATAGAAAGCTCCATCATGTTCTGATTGAATGGAAACTCTTCGGCTCCCTTATGGCCTCTAGAAGCTCCGTTGTAGTTCTTAGAGGCCGTCTCAACACAAAAACCGTACTATGTCAAAACATACATTAAAAAACTAGAAATTCTGTGATTTAAAACACTTATAAGGTCAATGACTTTATGAGATTATACTTGCCTTGTTTAAGGGCAACGGTTATCTTTTCTCCTGATAAACCATCATGTCATCTTGAGATGTTGGCTGATGATTGATTGTAACACACACGTGTTTATATATGAGCGTCTTACTTCATGGTCATATAGAGTGGCAAAGATAACTATTGCACCCCATATCCACTCCTTGATACCCAGTGATTGCCAAACTTTACTAAACACCAAGTATGCTCTTCGCAAGTTTCCCAAAATTTCATTGGCCACCAGAATCCAGAATTGACAAGACTGTTGTTAAAATAAACATTGTCATATACCAATTTCATACCACTATCATTTTTGCATTTTTATTCAAGATTTTAATTATAGTCTAACGCTTGTTGGTGTTTTTTTACCAACTAACACTGTCATTAGTCCATTTCAAACTAGTGAGCAAGTAAGTTGGAGTTTGGTCCAACGTAACAACGTCCATTAGCTAAACACCACGGTTATATTGCAGCCTCGAAGATCGTTGGTTTAATTTGAAGCTTTCGGTGTCTTTCTGGACAATGTCATCAAAGTTTACTTCATGTAGAAGTAAATTATTTAATTATTCCGCAAGTGACAAGTCGACCTGTTCCGATAACATTATCCACGAATGATTTTATCCTGGGATTTCATTAACTCCATTTGTTTTTGTATTTCTGCTGAACACTCGACATAAAATCTACCGTTTATATTGGGAAATATGATCTATGTGGTACATGATCTATTTTGAGATTCTCTTAAACCCCATTTTTTAAATTTAACGGTGCAAACAGACAAACGCATATGCGAACTTGACTAAGGAAAGTCAAACTTTTGAGTCGAATTAAGCGCTAATGATGCCTAGAACAAGATTAAGTGCTTCTTCATTAAACCGCCGATCTTATAAATCATAAAACGGCAAAAATATCAATCCATAATTTCAAAAATCTATGGCTATCCTAATTAACACTTGACCATTGTTTTCAGAAAGTGGTTTTGTGGATAATACATTGATTTAATAGTTGAGTTCATAAGTTAATTGAAGCTAGACCACCATGGAAAACCTGGAAACAGTAGACGACTGTTTCTTCCTAAAGTGAGACTCCTCAGCAGTGCGCACCCACAATCCATTTTATTTTATGTTCAAATCATACTATGAGTTAATCGAGTTGGATTTTTTGATGTATTCATACATCGAATTATTTTTTTACATTGTGCGTTATTTTAAAGCCTAATCTAAGAAGTTAATCTTTTTCAAGATAATTTATGAGTCACATGCTTCTTTTTGGTTCTCATGTTCATAAATGTGATGTCTACATATAATTGTGGGCTAAAGTCATAGTGTGGTGTGTGCTACTTACATTGACATGAGTAGTATGTAACGATAGTCAGGATTAGAAGGCGACGATTGGTATGAAAATGGAGGAACAATAAAGTCTGAGACGATTGACTGACATTTTGCAAAAGGGACAGTCAAGTTTGAGACAATTGATGGATATATGCTTTAAGTTTATGTTCAGGTACATTTGATTGTCCCGATTTGTGTTCTGGTTCACTACAATAGTATTCCTGGAAAACGTTCTTAAAAATTAATATTGCTCCATCTAATATTCTAGGGTTTCGTTGCTTCCTATAAGTAAAGTGACTTCACTCTCATGGCATGACCTTCGTTTTTCATGCGCAAATCGATGAAACATATTCCCATAACTTAGTGACGTGATATACCAAAGCTTATTGACTAAAGCTAAATTCTCTGGAACATGTGATATAGACAGCTAACACTATCTGTATCCTAATTTAAAGAACTTACATAATTATATCTAAATTAAAGGATTGGTAAATAAGAAGTCGCAATATATGCCTGAGATATTTACGATACAAAATCCATACTAATTTGGGATTATGAGAAACAGTATACACAGTCCAATGGTCATAAATATTACCACTGAACATTGATAGAAAGCTACATACGTAGGTTCTAATAAAATACAATCGGTACTAAGGACTAGTTTCACGCTATATGGATTACAACTATTCAGTGATCAAACAGTGTGTCATAGTGAAAATTTTGTAAATTGTAGGTTAAATTAATAGAATCTTCTTTTGTTTAGATTACTACTTGCTTATAATAAGCAAGTCTATTTCTAAAAAAATGGCAAACTGGTTGAAATTAGTTTATATTAAACAATGCCAACATTTTGGAATATGATACAATCAATCAATCAGAAATCGCTAAATGATTAGTGAATGTGGTTGGAATAAAGATGGCTTTTATTTTCCGAGGAAAAGACATAAATCAAAAATAGGCGTGATCTTTTATGAAACAGACACCCTTATTTATGAGTAGATATACAATCGATCCGGTTAACCTATAAACTTCTTTTTTGCCAATCTTTTAATTCGAGTGTTATCGATACTCAAGTACAAGAAGAGTTCGTACCATTGTCAGTTAATGGACACAGTACACAGTACTTATTCATATCTTTCTACAAGACTATATTACTATTTCTTTTGGATTAGTACCATTCTCTTTCTTTTGCTTATGATCGATTAAACATTACCAAATGTCAAGTGAAATATATATTACTAATATCACTGTTGTTCAAATTTATAGAAGTCAACTGTAAGTAACGGTGTATTGTTTATCTTCCTATACTTAACTTCAATCTTATTTCCTATTATTTTAAACATTTACATCAATTACAATACTCCACAAGTTATATCCATCAAAATCATCTGCATGGTCACGCGATTCAATTTATATTTAGTAAACTAGTTCTTAATTCTATTTTCTGGCATTTTCTTTTTATTACTACCTTTACTTGTTTCTCAAATTTTTTTCTTAATTTTTGTCAGATAAATCAAGTGAACAGTTTCTTTACAATTGATTGATCATTGGGTGGTGATCAATGTCATGTATGTCAGGTCGTTCTTAGTGCGGATTGAATGCTATCGATCAAGTTGCAATGTGGCCACTAGTCTAGGAGACTCGACACTGCGTACACTATGTTGAGATAAGATGATGATTGCAGGTAGTCAACAGGAAACCATGGACCCCAGTCTCGTGCTATTCGGCACTTGTCAGCAAGGTGTACCTGTATTATTCCCGAGGGAACTGATACTCCCCGATTGATTTGATCCTGTGTCACCCAGCTTCACAGTCACAAACGTCACCACTGAGCTGTCCGGGCCGTAACTGACCTCCTGTAGGATTGAGATGTATTTACAATTGATTGATCACAATTTCTTTTCACATATTAAGACATCATTTTATGATTGTTCCCTAAATAGCTCTGTTTTGAAATATGAAATTTCTAAACAAATTGTTACGTAATCGTCTTCTTGTCTTTTTACTGACTACATTATTTATTAAATCACTATAAATACTATTGTATAGTTTGGATAAATGGTATCTTTGGACAGAAAATCTTATGTAAGCTATACAACAGGAATAAATAATTCATAATAATTTTACAGAGAAAATGTAATGAGTCAGTTATCCTCAGTGATTGTGATACTTTTTTCCAAAATCTGGTGAACTAGGTGCATAAAATAAGTTATTGATCAATCCGTTTTGATTGTCATTATAGGGTAGTGTGGACTGTTGGGTTATGTTGAAATGATGAACCGATCTATGTTAAACTACCATTGAAAACTTGGGAACACTGGATGCTGTTTCGTTATAGTATGGGACTGTGTAATACTGAGGGGTCCGGTACTGTGACGAAACAGTGGTCCAGTGTTTCCAGATTTTCGGTGGTGGTCTAACGTTGATCCGTTCATGATTTCAATAAAATCCATATCAAGTTTGACCAAGTGATGGTTAATTCAAATATTTATCAATGTAAAGTCAATCAATATAACAAACGTACTGAAATAAAGTTGTGAATTCGTTTCGCTGTGTTAAATAAATCTACACCTGATCACTTTTTCTTTTCACATGCATCATGTCATATGTACATTACACACAATCAATTGATTGAATTATCAATGGAACTGTTGTACTACCTAGACACATGTTCTACCGATGATAGGTCGTTTTTAACACCTTATCTCTCTCTCTCTCTCTCTCCTTACTAGTATTTTAGACATGAAGACGGGTCTATATGATGAATACTGAACTATATGTTAGTGAAGTAACTAGGCTTTAAGTAAAAACTATCACAAATTAGAATTGCTGTCTCAACACACATTTATTATAAATGTTAATGCTGATAGACACAAAAATACACATACCAATTCATGGATCTGTTTGATGTAAACGTAATAATTACAATAACTTGTGTGTGTGCACTTCAGATTTATACATACGGAAATGTCTAATTTACAAGGTTAAATTCGTCAATAAATAATAGCAATCGTGGTACTAATCAAAGTCAGAGATTGTTAGACAATTGTTTTATTCTAGTCTCATAACCTAATAATCAGTGCGTATTCACCAATTCAGGCCGTCTGCAATCTTAGCTTCAATAAGAAGGAGATATATTATGGCTATTATCTAATATCTGTGTTAAATAACTTATCCACCATAGACATGATTGAACTTTATTGGTCATAACTTCTCACTAACACTTCAGGAAATAATCTTGAGGCCGAACAGATGGAAATAAACTATACTGAATACCCCGAAAGTCTTATTAGTCCATCAGAAATTTGTGTCTGGTTATAAAACAACATAGAATTAAAAGTCATAAGATTAAAATGATAAGACAATTTTTACATGATTTTTGAGTCCTTTCATGTTGAATTATTCGCCATAGTAAAATAGTCAAAGGTTTCAGAAGGTCGTTTCTCCCAGTTTGAGACTTATAAACTGTATATGCCTGCACCTCAGTGTTGGTATTCACATCGGTACTGTAACCCAGTACATTTTACCAAAGTCGACTGATCAACTGTAATTCTCAGTATCAAAAAACTTCAAACAACCCTTATTAATGAATTATTATTTAGAGTTGTCTACAGTAGCATCATAATCCAAGTTTTTCTGGTGCTCATACACGTTTAATTGGAGCACCCAATTAATTAGAATGGGTAAATTAGACAGGAAGCCTTCATTTTTGTATAACATGTGAAAATCACTCATTAACTTGGTTCTTATGATACGTTGATGTCAGCACACTTTCAACAACTTAACACGAAATTTTCATTTCAACAGACTATAATCAAATGTACCTATTTAAATAATTATTCTATGATCACGCCATACTACTAATATTTACACTCATGAATGGTTGTATGTGCTCTGACTACATATCAGCATAATTTGATTTGTATGTGTGTTGTGTTTCTCTCGAGTTCAGTTTCTATTAAATCTATCACTCTCAATTCCTTAATTGTAATTACTAAGTCCCTATAAATATATTGCACTTGATTTGTCAGTCAGATTGTTTCGGGTAGACACACGTGAATACATGATTACATGTAATTTAGGTAAAGAATTTCTAGGGTTGACTTCCTTAAATGATATTCGTTAATATCTCAAATGATACAATGGGTTTTACTACTTACAAAATAACTTGGTGTTCTCCTTCAAAGAGAAAAACAATTCATAAATTTACTTGCGTTACACAACACAAACCTACGTTTATAATTAACCAAAATAAGAAGAAAAGAACTTTCATAGTATACTACTGAGATACTGTAGTAAAGTATATTTCTACATTGGCTGGTTGGAAGTAGATGATAGGACCACACAAACATGACGTTGTCCACTTCTCAATAATCAATCAATTGAAGATATCGCACTCTTATGAGGGGTCATACGTGACACGAATAGGTCCGTGTGATATTTCTGATTGTGAAACCTGGTAACCCACCAAAAATCACTAGTTCCTTCAAGTTTTCGGGCATGTTATGTTGACGAGTGCCAACTGTTGAGAAAGCTAGATTAGATATTCCCTGGGATTTAATTACCTACAATCACGGAACACCATACATAGTGTACGCAATGTCGAGTCACTTAGACTAGTGGACATATCGGAAGTTGGTCAATAGCATTCGATTAACCCTAAGGAGATTAGACAGACTTGAAACTGATAGTTACTCAGTGATAACTCAATTATATTGTTATGGCTTTAAGTTGCTGTCGATTTTTACCCTGTGCTAATTGTTGTGTCCTTGACTGAAGAGATTAGAGAGCAGTGTACTTATCGATCGATTACAGTGACACGTAAACACGAACGGACGGCCTAGAATCTCGATTGGTCTCGCTTCCCTGTCTAGCCCAGTCAGTTGAGTCCAGAACACAAGCCACAGCCTCGGAGATATGAATCATTATATTTCAAACATACTCTATTTATATACTAACCAAGCATACCACATCGTACCATAAAAATAGAAAACAACATTTTGTACAATACTCAACAAGTGAACAGATATCGACCAATAGGAAATGTCCATTTGAAGTCCAAGGACACCATTGGACTTAACATGATACTTATTGGTTCTATTCCTCCGCATCCACAACATATATATTGTCCGAACCTGTCATAGATTTTTCAATGTATTATAAACCACTTTCAACCTTTTACTATCTTAAATCCCATCGTATTTTGTACAATAACATGTAGAGCTCTGTGATTGTGTACTGTACATTTCTACTAGCTAAATTATTGAACTGAATCACAATGAATGATCTATTCTCTTGTCACAAATTAGAGTTGTATATTGAGCATTAGGCTGTCAATTGTCCTTACGTGATATTCAAAACTCCGTAATACAGATAATATTGAATTAATGGTAACGAGTATCCACTGGCAATGTTCACATTACACTGTCTTGTGCGAATAAGTTGACTGGATTATGATAAGAAGATTGATCCACTGAGGTGACCACATAGTCGACTTGTTATTCGACAACAGGACGAAACAACTGTTGTTAGCTTCCAGATGTTCTATAGTACTAAACCTGGAAAACAACTGTTGAATTCGACTTACAAATTACTAGATGCATGAAATTATTCTCATTTTAAAACTTCAATTTGAAGTAGAATATAAATTATATGCAGTGATTATATTGTAAAAACGCCATAGTTACAAACATGATTCAATGATTGAATTAAACAATCAGTGAATGAATGAACTATGGACGAAAAAAGTTTTATTGTTTAAAATTATGAAAAACTATTTATATTTCCCACAAAACATCCAACACAAGTGTTACAGTCTGTTCACAAATAGTTAATGTGTATTTCAATGTGTTTCCGTTGGTTGGTCACATGCATATTGTTACATGACGACATATATAGGTATATACCCTTCGAAGTTATACTAACCTAGTTTAATAGACGTTTGTAATGATTTAAAACACTTGAACCATGATTGGTAGGATGTTCAATGCACCATTAAACATGATCACAATCATGCATAGATTGAATGTCGAACTGTATTGTTGAAGTCTTTATTCACAAATATGTAGTGATTGTTTACTGAGATGGAAGAAAAAGCAAACAGTAATATGAATGTTTACATATTATGTAATGGTGTAATTAAATAATAATAATGTTTATTATTATATATACATATAATTGTTACAAGACATGTCTCTTTCTCAGTGAAATACACTGAATAATTATGTGTAAGTGATTGCATGCAATCTAGCAGTGATTGATTATGTACGTCAATCATTAAAGTGTC
Organism: Schistosoma haematobium; assembly: GCF_000699445.3. Lineage (NCBI taxonomy): Eukaryota > Metazoa > Platyhelminthes > Trematoda > Strigeidida > Schistosomatidae > Schistosoma > Schistosoma haematobium. The sequence continues at coordinate 6,404,801 of NC_067198.1, forward strand.
CAATTAGTGTGTGTTTATAAGTGAGTGTAGAGCTAGACGAATGGTTTTTAATGGATATGAATAGGTTTTATATGAGAAACATTACATTGTTACTGTGTGCTACTGCCATAGATTTGATAATGGTTGAATATTTATAGATGTTTAATAAAGGAACATTTTTAAAGATTTGTTTTCAGTTATCTGAACTCAGTAGCTTATTGAATAGCACGGTATTTAAAGCTATGTGAACATCAAGAAACCGATGAGTAGATCCACTTCCTTATTGAACGAATAGAACGTTTGTATCATCAGTCGAAAGAGTTTGAATTATCTCGTTGTAGGATAGAATGTTAATCAGTCCTTGTTACCAAATATGCATCTTGTATAGATATTCGCGAGTTAGCCGTTTTATCACACGTTTTAAAGAATGAATGTGTTGTGTCTAGCAGTAGAGTCCAAAACGTACATTTCATTCTATTTGAGAGACATCAGTTTGATGTACTTATAACCCATTGTTGATGTACACAATGAGACTCGAGTTCAGCACCTTTCACTTGGAATGCCAATGCATTATGCACTGAGCTATTGAGTCCAGAAAACAATTATTTTGTTCAACAAATATTATTATCATTATTATTACCTACAAAAGGAAAACGAAACCTCTTAATAATTTCAACATTTTTAGTAAGGGAGGGTTTGTGTAGATTGTGGGATCTTTATTACTATGATAGTCTAATAAAGTTTTTATTCGAGAAACCAACAACACTAAAGTGTTCAAGACATCTCTCAACGAAAAGTGCGAAGACTTAGAAAATCTACAGGAAATAGAGGAAATCACAGTTGAGAGAATCTGTGAAAAGATTAAAAAACCAGTAAAAACAACGAATATTAAGATTTAGAGATCTCCATCATGATAAAAGATTAATATTAGTCTTTGAATATTAAGTGTTAAAATTATGGCAATGGGTAATTAAAGTCAAGGAAATGGAAGTGATATATTTAATAAAAACTGAGCTCGAGAGAAACGCAACACACATATGCATATTAAGTCATTACTAACATATGAGTTGAGTATGCTCAACTGAGAACCAATGTAATTATAAGTAGTATGATGAACATAGTAGTATGAGAATACAGAATAATTATCTAAATACGTTTATTTAGTTAAAGTATGTTGCAATGAAAATTAGTGTCATGTGTAAAAACTGCTGACACCAACTTATCAAATTTTCAGACCTAAAACGCGACATATGCAAAATGATGTTTTACTTTGATGTTCTAGACATTTTAAGGTGACTTTGTTCAATCAAATAAACTGATCTACAAGTCCCACGTCCTACTGTGGTAGATAAAGACTTTTAGGGGGAAACCAACTTATTGTTTAGTGCGAAACGACAAAGTGCCTTCGTAAAAAAAGACCATACGTTAAATGAATAATTTATACATCTCTCTTCAGTTATCCTTTACGTGCCTCATGATTCTTTCGATCCCGTTTTTATTGAAACTACTCTCTTTTCCCTTCAGTTGAATCTTCTTGACCTTCTGCTGACATTAAATCCATTTCCGATTAGTGCTACATACTACTTATACCTGTCAGCATAAGTACCATACACGTACTTGTCCGCCCCGTTTAAAAGAAAGTCATTCTTGCGGTCGTTCTGCTCTCCGTATCACTTTCTTCTTTTCCGCAGTCTGTGCTACGCTGGAATGTCGAGTCCGCCGGCGCGGTGGCCCCAGCAACCCATTGAACCATATCCGCCCAGAGACTGGACGCGCTGCTTCTTCCCTCAGACGACAGCGACTGCTACAGCCAACGCCGCCCCGCTAAAACACTCTACAAGTCACGCCTTTCCGCGCAAGTCCGCTTAGACTAGCGACTCCTCTCCGCAGGATTTCACCCCATCCACCTCTCGTTTGGCAGCGACACCGAAAGTAGTGAACGAAAACTCAGGTGGAGAAGACCAATTTATGGTTTAATGCACAATTGTACGATGATTCAACAAAATGTGAAAATCATACATCTAATACATCATTTGCACATCATCTTTGAACTGTCTCGTACAAGCTTCATTGTTACTTCATTCCTGTTGCTATCGTGATCGCAATCATGTCTTATGTGAAATTATTCGTGCAAATTTTGATGTATGTTCGTACAGACAATCTACAACCACCATCAAGAAGGTACAAGTATTCATAAATAGTTGTCAACACAAGATACTCAACATCCATTGGCCGGATACCATCAGCAACACCATTCTGTGGGAGAGAACAGACCAGCTTCTAGCTGAAAAAAATTAGGGAAAGACGTTGAAAGTGGATAGGACATACATTACAGAAATCAACAAACTGCATCACGAAATTAGCCCTAACCTGGAATCCTGAAGGGAAACGGAGAAGAAGAAGGTCAAAGAACACATTACGTCGGAAAATAGAAGCAGATATGAAAAGGATGAATAACAACTGAAAAAAAACCGGGAAGGATTGCCCAGGATAGGGTTGGATGGAGAGTGCTTGTGGGCGGCCTATGCTACTACACAAGAAGTAACAGGCGTAAGTAAGTCGTACAGACAATACAATCGATACAAATCTCCATAATCCAAATGTTAAGTATATTTAAAATAATGTCATCACTGTGCTTACGAATAAGTAAAACTATGCTACACTGATTGTCGTTAGGGACCTGTCAAAACTAAGGTACCTGACGTTAGATATTAGCGCGAATTTAAAGCACTATTGTGAATAGTTTGTTACTGTGAGCCATGATTTTGATTAGATTTAGCGTTTTGAAAGGACTTGATGATTTTCTTGTGGATTTAGCTGTTAGGGGTCAGTCGGATTACAGTATCGATAGTTAACCCTAGTATGTTCATTAATCCTGTTAAAACTTTAAATCCTTTATAATTTTATCAGTTTTTTTCAAGTCCTTTTCATAAAAGCTGAATGTTGATTGGCTGTTTTCTGATGAGCTGATTTCAAGGTCACATGTATATTGACGAAGTCATTTTGCCTTTATCGAACCATGAATTCGCGTTAGGATCTATGATTACGTAGTGTTATCATATACAATAACACAAATTACTATGTCACAATACGGAAGTTATATTAAATAATAATACAATCTCAGCTGAAACTATGCATGTGGTACTTGATCACCACTCATTTCGAAGCCTTATTAATAACCAACTGAACAATTAGATTCACGTTATTGTCCAACTATTGGGTTTCAGGCTCGAAACCCGACTCACCTAATTTCATTGAAACAACCTTCATGACAATCACTGAGAGTTCAAAAACGTAATAACGTAACATAGAAGAACTACGTCTCGTCATTTAATAGTAGAGTTTTGCACTTCATTTTAATCCAAGACCGCAATTGAAGTTTGTTATAAAAGTGATTGGTAATCCAAATCTACAATTTTCAATCATGCTTAAAGGGGAGGTTAAGTTGTATATGATGTATTGAAGCATTCTTAAATATTGAGAGAAGCATACAAGTGTGATTTGGAAACGAGATTGCATATTTTTAGACGTTGCAACCAAATGTAGTACTACTCTGTACACCAATTACACGAACTGATAAATAAAGGCTGTTTTAAACAATAATAAAACTCTTCGTCGTATTATACTTGGTGCTATATCACCTTGAATTCTGCTTATACTACTAATCAATGAAAGTTTTAATTACACTATTTTATTACACTACTTTGTCCAATGGATTTGCGATTAGTTTTATCCCTTTTAAAATTATTTACATTTTGCGGTAAAACACTTGTCTACAGATAAATGTAAAATGGTAAAGCATAGGGGAGATGTGACAAGTAAACCTTAAATAGAAAAGTAACCGACATCTAATGACTCATAGTAACCGTCGAGATGAAAATAAACTTACCACAACAGATGGCGAGTACTTTTAACGATAATACAGGGGAGATTTATCACTTATTTTGTAAAATATAATTTTTATAACTTTAATTTCTATACTTATTGGACAAAAAGGCATCAAGTTAAAATATAGGAATCTGGAAAATATAACTAGTTAAATTGTACTGAGTTCAAAAACATGTAATAAAAACGCCTTGCCCTTTATACTCCCTAAAACAGACACACTTCCAGCTTGTCTAAATGCATAGTTAAGGATGTAGTAATGCTGAGATAGAAGCTCACTGTCTTTGTTGGATTTTTGTCTACTTCGTAAGTGACTTTGAACGCCGAGTATATTTTGACCAAATGCTTGGTATTGTTCAGTGTTCGAATATTGGACTTTTTATGATTCTAGTAATACTCCTTTACAATTATGCCGCAAGTTATTGGACCATATTAGATAGTCATCGAGAGTCGCCACCATACACGTCATAGTTTTTGTTAATCTTTAAACTATAACCAACTTCACCTAGTCCCTATGTCCTTTCTTATTACAATCATTATTCGCGTAATGCTCAAACCTTTTTTACAGAGTTTGGGAAATGTAATTATTATGCCACTAGGTTTATGCTTTAGTCTACACTGTCATAATTCAGTGAACCTACGATCTAACACCTTAAAATTTACTTTTTCATTGGCTACATGCCAAGACGGTCTAACAGAAACTTTTAACCACCTGAAAAAGTTATTAGAGTCATGAATTGATTCATAGGGGAAAATGTCAACGATTAGAATCGTGTTAACTGACAAATCTGTGACTCGTTGACAAACAAACAATTTGGAGGTGAAAATCTTGTATACTATTGAATATGTAAATTGTTCAATACTTCCTTTAATCGATAACCAAATAGCCATCGGCCAACCTAGCCATTCTTTTTAAAATAACACATCAAAGTTGTTAACAACACATTTAATGTTCAAGAAATATGTCGTATGCAGCACTATCGGCAATGTTTTCATTCATTTAGTGAATGAGTGTCGTATTGTAGTATCAACTCCATTAGGCAATGTGTTTCAGACCCTAACTTTCATGAAATCTGCGCTTTCCCTCCAAAATACTGAACTGTGATACATTAGACATATTCGTATCAAACATTTACGGATATCTTTAGGTAGGTAAATTGAAAACTTCACTTAACATGAAGGCGGCCTGCTTGAATATCTGGGCTACCTGTTCCTCCGATCTAGATATTTCATCAAGTTATCTGTTTTATTGTTTGTTTTAGCACATCATTATGTCTATTGTGCACACAATCTATTCAAGCGCGTTTATGAAAAGTATACAACCTATATATAATAATAATACTTATCCACTGAACATTCAGGAAAATACCCGAATATATTGCCCACAACATCATAATTAAGCATTGAAACCGTTGTGCACAATCTCATTCAGAATAGACTAGAATAACAATGAAGATGGAATAACTTCCATAAAAACGACTGCTATTTAGGAGAATCTCGGGAAAAAAAGATATCAGAACTATAGTAATAAAAAGCTGGGAAAAACTTTTATTGAAAATAAGAAACAATAAGGAATCAAATAAAAATAATTAAATCTCTTTACAAAATAAAAGTTGAAAGACAAATGACTTCAATTATGGTAAATTAACATTTAATAATTTGAAGAAAGCATCATCATTTGGTTCACGTCCAAGAAAATCTTTCAACATATCTGCAGCATCTTTAGAACCACCAGGACGGAGAATTTTCTCACGATAATCTCTTCCAACTGATTTACTTAAGCAACCACTATCCATAGCACATTGAAAACGTGATTCAAACATATCAGTGCTGTATACTCTACTCAACTTTAAGTAAAAAGTAAATGTTAGAATAGATTGGATTTGTAGACAAAACCAAAAAACTATAAGTAAACAATATTCTATATACTTTAAAACAAGATGAATAAGTGTGAGTGGCAAGGTTTAGAAGCTAATCATTAGGAAATCAGTATTTATATTTTACTTACGTTCATCGTCTCTTAATTGGCCAAAACAGTTAACACCTCAAGTTTGTTCGACTACATATTTTCAGTTCATCTAGTTGTTTATTTGTAGTCCGTTATCGATAAGTAAATTACGTGAGTTTTTTCAAGACAATACACATGTAGAGAGAGAGAGAGTACATCAGTTGTGTTCTCTTTGTATTTTGATCGGAGCTTGGTGAGAAAAGGCCCCACATGAGGCCTTAAGAGTCAGTATACATGAATTGGCTGAAGAGTGGATACCAGTATTATTTATTGATGCAAGCATAGCAAGAGAACACGTTCACACCAAACACATTCAATTACTTTAAAAATATTTTACATATAAATAGTTGACGAGAGAAAAGAAATCATAGTCTTTGAAATCAATATAGACTAGCTTATGAATAGATTAGTAACCGAATTCTAGATATGTAAGTGTATTCATTTATGATTTTTACATTGATATAAACAATTAGCGTAATTAATTACAAACAATGAGTAGTTAATATTTCAAGCAAAAATGGATAATGGCTAGAAGTGGAAGCCAGGACGCGTGTTTCGTCCCATTTGGGACTCGTCGGCTGGACGAACCTGCAACCGAATTGGTGTTCACTCCGGCACTCGAACCCAGTACCGTTCGCTCCAAACGCCATCGCGTTATCCACTTAACCACTGAGTCCTGAAGCGAACGGTACTGGGTTCGAGTCCCGGAGTGAACATCAACTCTGCGTTGCAGGTTCGTCCAGCTGACGCGTCCCAAATAGGACGAAACGCGCGTCCTGGATACCATTACTAGCCATTATTCATCTTTGCTTAAAAAGCTTGTGACTTGAGACTATATCGAGGCAATTCGCAAGAATGCACATATGCCAAAATGAGACTGATCAATTGCAGTTCTAAATAACAATGGGAAGATACAAGTAAAATAACAACAAGTGAAGTAAATATTTCAGTTATGTTTTATGTTGAGTTTAAGTGTTTTTACTAATTCTCTAGTGAAGTTTGATAACTTTCGACTGATGATACATACTACTTATATCTGTCGACATCAGTAGCATACACCACAGTAGTAAATGGTGTTTGCATTCGAACAACTATACTCAGTACAGAAATGTCAATCCCGATTGTGATTGATTTATTTCCATTAATGATGAATCACGATAGCCATGAGAGAAATTTAGGATTACAAGTACATAAGTGACTGTATTTATTAACTTACTAAATAACTATAGAAACGTGCATCATAACCACAAGTTAAATGAACAAAAGATGCAGGCCAAAAAGTATCTGGTATCGGTTGAATACCCAACCATTTTTTACTTAAATTCGTAAAAGTAACTAGAGGATCATCCTGTGTTTAAAATGCAAAACAAAAAATGAAGTTATAAGAATATGATGTTAATGATAAATAATGATAATAATAATGGTCATTATAGTTTCCAAAGAGAACCAACACACATCAGTCAGTCAGTAACAACGTAGAACTTCGTACATATGTACATCAGTTCGAGTTGCCACACCACATTAGCACAGAGATACAATTGTCGATTCTACTCCCATAGTCGTAGAGGTAGTAAAAGTATAAGCAGTAATCAGAAACATTAAGGTTTCAAGATGTTATTCAATGAGTATAATCGAGTGAAATAAATTGGGAAAGAGAAAAAAAGGAACATGAAGAATTCAGAAGATTAGAATTTGGGAGAACACAAAGAGTGGACGCACTTGCGCCATTGCAAACGATTTCGAGCCATGTCATTCAGGGTCTCTAACCATCGGTTGCTATCATCTCGCGGTCCCCAACCAGCTAGTCTACACCTACCAACATACCTCAGTCTACTGGTCAGTGGCTTCATGGACTTGTGCCATGTTTTGGTCTGGCCGCCTCTAGCTTTCTTCCAACCTACTCCCATACCACTGAACATCGCACGTCGAGGCAGTCGGTCGTTGGGCATACGTAACACGTGTCCCAGCCATCTCAACTGATGAAGTTTCACTACTTCATCAATTGATTTGCCATCCTTACCTAGTACCCGTTTCCTAACAACTACATTACTTACTCGATGGCCCCAGGATATACGAGCAATGTTTCGAAGGCACCTATGGTCAAATACTAGTAACCTACGAATATCCTCTACTCTTACTGGCCATGTTTCACTGCCATAAAGTAGGACGAAACGAACTGCTGCTCAGTAAACCCGTCCTTTGGTTGATAGACGGATATCTCGCCTACGCCATAAATGACGCAAGTTGGTAAAAGCTAGTCGAGCCTTCTGTATCCGTGCTGAGATTTCGTCACACACCAGACCACAAAGGCTGATGAGACTTCCAAGATAAGTGAAGCGGTCGACACACTCAACTACTTCACTTACTGTCATTAGTTCGGGTGTCGATGCAACCCAATCCTGAAGCAACATTCTACATTTCGAGGGAAGAATCGCATCCCGAACATGCTTGTATCGTTGCTTAGAGTGGTCAGAAGACTCTGCATTTTGTCAGCGTCTTCACCAAATAAAACTATGTCATCTGCATATTCCAAGTCAACAAGTGAATCTCCTGGTAGAAGTTCAACCCCTGGAAATTTAGACGAGGAATGTGATATCTCTAAAAGTACGTCGAACACAAAGTTGAACAAGAATGGAGAGAGTGGACAGCCCTGACGAACACCACTTGAGGTAATCAATTCTGATGACAGTTCGCCATAAGCTCTCACTCGACCAGTTGTGTTCGAGTAGAGAGGCTTTATAAGGTTAATGTACTTCTTTGGTACTCCTTTCTGCCATAGGACCTCACGATCAACAGAGTCGAATGCCGCCTTAAGGTCGAGAAATACTACCATTGTGGGGCGTCTGAATGTGTGTCTGTGTTCTAGAACCTGACGTAGTGTGAATATCTGGTCTATACAACCACGTCCATGTCGAAAACCAGCCTGATTTTCTCTAGTCTGCTCTTCACGAGCTTTAGTTAGGCGTCGAAGTATTATTAAAGCTAATATTTTAGACACTATATTAGTCAAACTGATTCCTCTGTGATTGTCACAAGAGGACTTTTGTCCTTTCTTATAGACTGGCACAATCAGTGATTGAGACCAGTCAGATGGGATTACGTCCAGTTCCCAAATTCTACCTAAGACCTCGGTTAATCTCATTGCTAATACTGGACCACCATCCTTAAAAATCTCAGGAGTAAACCTGTCAGGGCCTGCTGCTCTCCCTCGCTTCAGATTTCCTATGGCTTTTTCAAATTCGTAAAGGGACGGAGGACCTACATTAGCCTGCCATTCAGGTTGACTAGAGATCGTGGGAAACCGAAGTGTGGCTGAAGGCCAGTTGAACTGATCCCTGAAGTGTTCTGCCCATCGATCCAATCTCCTGGATTGAGAATGAATAATATGTCCATCTTTTTCTGAGATTGTTTCGCTAACGGTCGCGTTCCTAATTCCGGTTTCCTTAACGAGTCTGAACAATTGTCTGCTATTACCTATTGCCGTTGCCTTTTCCATCTCTCTTGCTTTCGCTACCCACCACTGTTCACGATCATTGCGTAGACTTCTTGTCAGCTTGCGCTTAAGCTGACTCCGCTCTTCATTATGTTCAGAGCCAGGTGGAATGAGTTTTCGAGCATCTATCAGTGCGATAGATGCTGCTGAGACCCAGTGTTTCTCCCTAACTTTACGGTTTACCTTACGAGCAGATATCACTGCTGTTTCCACAGCTTTTCGGATATCATTCCATGCTGCATCGGGGTGGACATCACATACATGGCTGCCAAACTTTTCCTAGTTGTTCCTGAAATATACTCTTAGCTTGACTATCATTAAGTAGGCCCCTAAGAGGTTTCCTTACAGCGTCTTTCCTACGTCCAGTAAGACGCAAGCAAATACGCGCTCGCACTAGAGCATGATCTGAATCTAAGCATGTGCTCCAGAATGAGCGACAGTCTTCTATCGAGCCCCTCCATCGGTGGCTGATAGCGATGTAATCTATTTGGGTCCAACGTTGGGACGAATTAGGGGGTCGCCATGTTAAAAGATGTTTTTCCTTATGCTTAAAGTTAGTATTGGCAAGGAACAGGCGGTTATCTGAGCATAGCTGCAACAGACGGTCGCCATTATCTGTTCTTTCAGCCACGACACCATGAAATCCATCCATGTGTCTTTCCCTTTCTCTTAGTTTACCTACTTGAGCATTAAAGTCACCGGCCACTATTACTATATCAGAGCGCCTAGCTTTTCGGAGGAGGTTGGAAAGCTTTCTGTAAAACTCATCTTTTACATCATCTGCGCTGAAGTCAGTTGGAGACGACGACGAGTGTCCCTATCTTTTCGGATCCTTACTGTTCCATTCAGTCGGACAGAGCACAAACGACTGTTTACTGGGATCCAGTCTAAGAGAGCTAGTTCTGCTCTGAATCGATTTGGTTCTTTATTTTGACATGGTGAGGTCAAATGAATAATGCTACTCAGATCCTGTATGCGCGTTTCGGAGACGCAGTACACATCGATGGCACGAGATTCTAGAGTCCTAGCTAAGGAAGTCTGTTGTCCTATTTGGCAAAGTGTTTGGACATTATAAGCTCCAACATGAAGTTTAGAGCGTGGTTTCAGGAGACCAGGAAAAGCGTTCCACGTACTCGAATCATTTGCCCTAGCGGTGCAAAGTGATAAAAGGACGTGAGAAGGGTTAGTCGGGGAAATAAGAGTGGTATTAGGAGGTGTAGGAAGGATTTGAATGTAACCGACTCGGTCTTGTGTGCTGTTACGAGTATGAGGGCTGATATCACTTCCCGGCTGACCACACCGTGGAAGGGTATTTCTTGAGGAACCTGAAAAGGAAGTCGAATTAATGTCGGCCTTAACGACCCGGGAGCGTGACCGCAGAACCCGAGGGACAACTGCTTGAGGCCGGTCGCGCACGGCCTTTTCGTCGAAGGTTTGTAATGTGTTAGCTTCGTTCTTCAAAGGGCCTTACCGCCAGAGACGGAAATCCGTGAGGTAAGGTGAGGTGTGACATTTTTAGGGTCGACCTTAGCTAACCCCACCCCACCTTGTGGGAAGGCAGCATCGCTGCAGATGCTGGTCGTCCGAGGGAAACACCTTACTGCTGTCACACCCCTCTACAGTCAGCAGTACGACTTCGTCCTCAGACCTTGAGTTGCTGCTTTTAGTCTTACCGTTCATCAATCGACTTGCCTAGTGTGGTAGAACCTACAGAAACATGTTCCAGCCAATATAGCTCGGTTGGGTCATCACGATAGGCAAGCCCGACCACAGCGTCAAGGTAGCAGCTACGGTCGGGAACACACATCAAATGAAAAAGAGGATTCCATTGGGGAAATGGTGGAGTTGGTTGATCAAAACATTTCGACAAGTGATTAGTGTGTCCAGGGAAAAGCCAGAAAACGAACATCAAGAACCTGTTATTTTCTTTACCCAAAAGCATCAAACTCACTTCCCAGTTCGTTGTATGAATGGCTTGATCGAATGAGGCTAAAAGTATTTGTCGAGAATAAAATAGACCAGCATTTGCTATACGTGAATTAATTAGACTAGCTAATAAATCTTTTGGAATTGGATCATCATTTGTACCAAGTAGCGCTTTCAGTCCGTCAACATTCCATACCCAATTTTCCAGCATTTGTGATGGACACTCAACAAAATCTGTTTCTACAGCTGTACCACTTCAGAGATAAAAAAAACAACAACAAGTAAATAAGAACAAATGTTATCAACATAATAAATGGATAGTAAAGAGCAGTGAAATCTTGAACGCCCGTGTCACCTTCCTATTTGAGACTCGTCGTGGCTCAATCTACATTCATTACAGTATATCGATGGTCACATTGGGGCACACACCCAGTATGTTCTACTCAAAACGCCAAAATTGCTATTCCATGAGCTAGTGAGTTTGCATAACCATTAATGGTAAGGGTTTAGAATTATCTCGTTCTTGATATTCACTACTGCTAACAACAACGCATCGAGTCCATAAGACTTACGACAAAGTGGTTATATCGAGATAGTCTACACACGATACACATATGTCAACAACGACTGATCAAAATTCAGTCAACAATATCAACAACGGGATAACTTAAGTCTTTATTCATCATGGTGTAAATGTTATCAATGCTTTGTCTCTAGTTCAAAATCCAATATTCAAGGGGTATACACCTTCACACAATCTGATGTCTAATTAGGATTAAAAATCCTCATTGGATTCTACTATACAGAGTAAGTCTATCTCCGTCGACCCTTAAGTAATCTCGTCAATGAATAAAACATCTTGATGAGTCTAAATGAGTTTAGAAATAGTGTAGTGAATGAACACTCAGATGGGGATAACCAATTTATTTTTTAATGCACGGTCACACAGTGGTTTAACAAAATGTGAAAATCATATATGATTTGCACATCATCTCTGAATCGTCTATTACAAGCTTCACCGTCCCTTCATTCTCGTTGTTATCTTGATTACTTTCAATTTCCTTCTCTCTCCTCTGCATTCTAATCTTCTCAACTTTCTGTTCGCAGACATTTCACTTTCGACTGGTGTTACATACTAATTATATCGGCAAACATAAGTAGCATACACCACAACACCATATCCTTATATGTAATCTTTCTTTTATATATTACTACCATTGAAGTAATTACTTCTATAAATTTGGTGGTCATCTTGTTGAGCTAATTATGTGTGGTAATTTTGAAAGATGCATATACGTACCTGGTCTTACGTTGTAGCTGACTGAATGACATCTCATTGCTATACACCTGAAGGGGACTAACTGCTTTAAATGAAGAACAGTTTTATGATACTGAAAAGTTTCTAGAAAAACACTAGAATTAATTACAGTAACGACAGATGAAGTAAAACCTTAAAAGTCCTTGATCCGACTTCGTAATAAATTGTAGGTGAATAGTGAGGAAGATGCAAGTGGTTGTTTCATACTTCACAAGGCTTTGAACGCTTCCCTAAAATGCTAGCCGAGCATAAGGCAGAGAGCGTGACGGAGATCTTTTACATTCCATTTCCAGATCAAACCGTAGCTGTAAAGACAAAAGGGCAAGGTTTCGGAATAAAAAGTCACAAAACAGACTTTCAATTAAGCGAAACAGTATCTCATAAAAAGTAGCTTCAGTATTTTGTCATCCCTTCTCTATTCCACTCTTCATACAATTTACATTAACACAACTTTTAAAACATTGTGTAGAAATTGTCATGGATGAATTCTTAGGTTTATAGTATCCTTGGTTACTCGCAAATTCAAACGCCTTTATGTTTACGGAATTAATTTTTCGTAACCCTGAGTCTTCCCTGGTAATCAACCTTTGAGCTATTTTATAGGGTAAGATGGTGATGTAACAAGTTTATATTCTTTCCATATGATCTTTATTTACAACTATCAATTGATGTCTGTCGGTGATTCCATTCTATCGATCACTATTAGTTTTCATGTATAAGTGCGTTGACAAGTATACGTGTGACCAGATTGTTTGAAATGCATAACACAAATGCATTACATTTTTCCAAATCAACTCCATCTGTTCATTGTTTTAACTAAATTAACAAACAGGATTGATTTCTCTAAATAAATAATTAATTTTATATTGGAGGACAATTTCGTAAAGAAACATTAGCCTGTTGAGTAAGAGAATCCCAAAACGAAGTTCAGTAGCAAAAGAAATATGTCGATGAAACTACGTTGCAAGAAAACAAAAATACTACATATATATTTGAAGTCGGTTTTATTGTATCAACCATATTGAAAATGATGTTTAGAAAGGGAGGTCAAGTATAAATAACTAATTAATTAGTTATCTACGAAAAATAATTCGTTACAGATTGTTAATCGAACAACTGAATAAACATCGATAACGTGATAAAACACTGAAATATGAACATTGTGTGAAACGTAGCGTCGTAGGTACATATTAAAGCATACGGTTTCCGACTACCACAATGAATCGCTCTACCCAATGTCAATATTTACGACATAATTCAACTGATTCACCAAGTACATAATAATTTGGGAGGCTTCGAAAAACACTCTATGAGTGAGGGTCATAGATTCTAAGCTCATTTGTCAAAATTGAGTAATTGTAGAGTGGTTCGAACCAGTGGCTTAGTGGCTGAAAGTCGAGCGTTTTAATTGCTGAGCCACCATTCCGCTTGATTACAAAAACTATAGACCAGGAATAAATGAATTTCACGTATATTTAACCAAAATTTACTCTTCATTTCAATCTCTAGAAACATTTACTTACCTAAATAAAGCTGTTTCAGTATGTGAACATACATGGTGCATAAGATGACCAAATTCATGGAAGAAAGTCACAACTTCATGATGAAATAGAAAGCATTGGTCAGTTTCTTTATCTGGTGCAGTGAAATTAGTAACCATTGCTGATATATCCAATTGACGTTCAGAGGTTACCAATGATGGGGAATGACTATGTTCATCCACTGTAATATTATTGGAGTTCATCAATCTACGGCATCCTGGTTGTAAACCGAATACAGCTGCATGTCCATATTTACCTTCACGTGGATGCAGGTCAAGATAGAAATAACCTAACAAACTATCAGATTGAGAATCACTCACTGAATACTACAACGAAAAATTATACAGACAAACAGAGAGAAAGATTCACAGTTAATTACAAAACTAAATGGTTTTTAAGTTTTTAATAACATTTAAAAATAGTTTACATCAAGGACTGACTTTAGTTAAACAACTGTTGAAGACTTAGAAGCACTAAATAACCATTTCATACCAGTAAGAAAGTTGTCAGTAGTATGCATCTACAACACCATTGGGGATTGAACACAGAATTCCCAGGACTAGTGGTGGGAAATTAACATTTAGACCACTGAGTTCGCATCTAGCAGTTTACATTTCTAACTCAAACCAATATATGATATTGAGCAACCATCATCAGTGGTGGATAACTGCCCCACTTCTGATACCGTTAGACTCCACCAGTCACGACTCATCACTAGAATTATCTCTCGAATGATTACACGATTCAGATGAATCAATAGAAGGAGTTAGCTCACCTGGACAGATATCACTTGTACATACTTATGGAAAATTAAGACAGTGTATATAGTATTTCACATAAATTGAATGTCTTTTTCGTTCCAAGATAAACGAATTCTCAACCTATAAACACAAATATGGCATGTTCATACTGTTTATGAGAACTATTGACACTACGAATCGATTGAATTGCACTTGAATAGTCAGTAGTTTGACATAAGCTTTACAAACTGTGTTTAGCCCTCATACAACAAATTAGATAGAAATAATGCTTAGTAATATAAATCGCTAGTACTCAACAGGGAAACACTCAAGGTACATTAAATTCATAGATGAAGGTAACAATTGAATTGACTGATGACCAAGGCATAGACCTTACATAATTCAATATGTGCGTATATATCATCAACTACAAAAGTATATAATCGAGTTTCTGAAATTCATTACTCAACAAATATATCGATGTAGCAGTAGGGATACTATCATTAACCGCGTACAGATTTGTGTGCTTGGCTTCGAGACACACTTCAAGTGACGGCTATCAATGCTATTTCGTTGACGAAACCGAAGTAGTCATGGTGAGGTTCAAACGTGCAACTTAGTGGCTAAACGTCGAACACCGAAACCGAGAGTCACTGCTCCGTCTACACAGTCTGAAGGATATCCATAATAATAATAATATAAGCGTTACCTTGAACAAGTGTGCATAGCGATGGGTTGATCAGTTGAGTGCTGTTCTATGTAACCAGAGTGATTTTTACTTCCTGGTTGCTAACACTGTGATTTTGACGACCTAGGGGCGCAACCACAATGCCCAAATGACAAGTGTTCGAGGCCGACCACACAAGGCCTATTTGGGGGTAGTTCTTAATGTGTTAGCTCCGTGCAGAACTTACCACTGATGACAGAAATCCGTAGGACAAGCTGATCTATATTTTCAGAGCCTACACTTTCTAATACTTTTAGTCCGTTATCGGAAAGCAGCATCGCTGAAAATGCTAGTTGTTTGAGAGAATCACCAACTTACTGCCGTCACATACCAGTACACTTAGTACAACGATATCGCTCTCAGACTTGCTCTCAGTTCTTGCTTTTAACTATACTATATTCTCCAAGCGACCTTCCTGATATTGTAGAACCTAAATGGATCATTTTCCCAGCTAATATAGCTCCACTGTGTTATCACTATGTAAAATCTAATCACAATGTAATAAGTCTCAATCCCACACTCAACTACTTCAGTTTGGGAAGTCGAGCACTATACCGCTAGCTCTAGAAATAAAACAATACAGTCTTGACCAAACTGAAGAATCAATATACCAAATTTGTAAACTAACCATTTCTACCTCTTCGTGCCAAACTTCTGCATTCGAAACACGCTCAAATCTTAAACCAAGCAGTTGTTGATACAATCGCAATATACCTGATTTTACAGTGGCCAATGGAAAATATTTCTTTAGAGCCACTTCATCGACGGAATAATCTCGTTCTTTAACCATATTCATATAATATCGTGTGTCCCATGGATTTAGGCAATTATTAAACGTATATCCTAAACGGTCACACTGGAAGAGAGAAACAAACTACGTATATACATTAAATGAAGGTTGGAGAGAAGAATACAACTGAAAAGGATCTTCATTATGGTCCGAAAATACCACGTGAGTAGAATCGATTAAAAATCAAGGGCACCGAAATTAATTGTTTTAACCTAGTTTATAACTCCTCAGTGATTCGAACCCATAAACGCACAAGTAAACGGACCCATGATAATCAAATTTATGCAGCAAGTATGCTACCTTAGTCATATTCATGTACACATGACATTATTTACAAAAATATCAGTTAGTCAATTACTATTAAAACGAATAATATGGATCACTGTACGTTGTAAACCGGGAAGCATTGGATATTTATTTATAACCTAGCAGGGGACTGCTACTCAATGGAAGTACGCATCCACGAACCTACTGTGGATTAACAATCTACACAACACACTATGACAACAATCATCATGCGATTACTGATGACCAACAAATGCCCAGAGTTCTAGTGAGAAGCCGTGACCTGTAGAGTTTAATCACGTTAAGCATGAGACTGGAACATCGAGTGACAAGTAGAATGAAACGGCCGAAGTTGGATGGTCTCAATAGTAATTCAGTGTGCGGAAAAAAATTGCTTGAACAAATTTCGTCGAATATTCCTTGGCCTTTAACTCCTCTAATTCGATGTTGTGGGATGGTTTAGTTAATCGCTGCTGATTGATTATACCTCCTGCCTTCAGGCATATCATTTTTAAGTGTTTCGTATGGTTCAGAGACATTATTACCGAACATACTAGATGAAATGTACGTGTTCGTCTCGATAGGTGATTTAAAAACCCCAAGGAATTTAGCATGTAAATTGGTCATGATGTGCTCTTTAAAGTAAACTTCTTTGCACAGCAGAACCGACCATCAATCTTATTCAGCGAATTGGGAAGATATCGGAATAATGAGCCAATCACTGGTGGTTTAGCATTGATCGGTCCTCATACTGAAAATTGAAATGATTTGTAAAGTAAGGGGATGTATGGGTCTTAACCTGAATAAGTTTGGGCAATTGTTCAAACATGACGAAGATAAAAATCTACACATACAAAAACAGGCAAAAGCAAGGGACAAACTCACAGACTTGTCTTCAGAAAACCAAACAACTGGTCCACTACAAAAGATGACTTGATACAATATCCAGATCGGGGGCACCAACATTAAGTTCTTCGAAACACTGTACTCGGACAAAGCGCAAAAACCCCACGGAGAGTAATAGGGAAGAAGACGATAATAGTTAGGAGGAATAATTTGTTTGGTAGTTCACAGAGGTGAACAAGTATAGGACTGGAAGGTTCGTGGTTATTTAGGGGATGTGAAGCTCTGTATCAATTGAGTACTGGCTTGCCAAGAATTGGTGTGGACGCTTGATCCGGTGCCTTTATTTTACTATATATATATATATATATATATATATATTATATATATTAATATCCCTAGTATGAATGCCTATTAATCAATGCATTCAACTCTACAACAGATTTGTTTCGCAGAACACTAGCTTAGTATTCCCAACTTTGTTTACTGCGGTCTAGACATGCTAGGATCGAATGTATCTTACTCTTAAGTAACTTCACAGCTAAGTCGTGATCAAAACACATTTTAATAACTACAATTACAAGAGAAATAATTTACCAATGTAGAGAGCAAAAGCACTTTTTGTCCATAGAATAATCTTACCTCTTCTTTTTTCAATTCCAGTAAGCGAGTAATCTCCTTCAGTCGGAGTTTTTCGAGTTTATTACCAAGATTATTTAAAAATTCGCTAATATTCGCAGAAGTTTTAGTCGTATATAAGTCAAGCATAAAATCTGCATGTGTAGAAAAACCGAGAACTGTTGCACGCTAAAACGTAAGGACATAATATGAGGGAATGATAATCACAAGGATTCAGAAATGAAAGAAACATTTAAAAATATATGTGTGAAAAGCCATCAAGTATTTTAAATTCTTTTTATGAAACTGAGAAATTATCACAAATCTATGTAATACAGAGATGGAAGAGGGAGTCAATGCTATAAGAAAGAGCACAGAATGCCAGTGCAAAAAGACTGTCTTTCAGCCAGATAACTGACTATTTCCCGATGATAATACTTACCACTTAAAGGAAATTCATCACTGACGCTCATTCTGGAGTACCTGCTTGGACTCCGACCATGCCCTAATACGGGCACGCATCTGCTTGCGCCTCACTGGACGCAAAACAGCCACATTAAAAAGACCCATTAGAACTGAGTTGAGTAACGAGAAAACCAAAAGTAGGTCCCAGGAACAACTGAGGTCACACTTAGGTAGTTCTGAGAACGAGGCTGACCCAGATGTTGCTTGGAAAGACATACAAGCAGCTGTGGAAACAGCAGTGATATCTATTAAGGACTTAAACCACAGAGTTACAAAGAACCAGTGGATTTATTCCAAGTATATCACACTGATGGATCCTCGCAAACTCGTCCCATCAGGTTCCGAACATGATGAAGAGCGACAACAAATCAGATCTAGGTTAAGCAAAAGTCTAAGAAACGACCGTGAGCAGTGGTGGGCAACGAAAGCAAAAGAGATGAAAAAGGCGGCGACTATAGGGAACACAAGACAGCTTTATAGACTAATAAAAGAAACTGGAACTAATAAGTCAAGTGTGAGATTATTTCGGAAAAAGACGATACTCTCATCTACTCCCAGTCCAGACGTTTAGAAAGATCGGCGGAACACATTAAAAAGCAGTTCAGCTGGCCTCCAGCTACTCTACAACTACCCATCATTCCCAGACAGTGTGAATGGAACATTGAAGTAGGTCCCCCAACTCTAGCAGAAGTTCAAAAGGCTATAGTTAATCTGAAACGAGGAAGGGCAGCTGGTTCAGATGGATTGACTCCAGAGGTCTTTAAGGATGGTGGTCCAATTTTAGCGATTAGGTTGACTAATATTTTAGCTAAGATCTGGGAGTTAGACGTTATTCCATCTGACTGGTCGCAATCACTTATCGTCCCAATATATAAGAGGGGGTCAAAATCATCTTGTGACAACCACAGAGGGATTAGTTTAACTAATATAATATCTAAAATACTAGCCTCGATAATTATCAGACGCCTAACTAAGACTCGTGAACTGCAAACACGAGAGAACCGAGCTGGCTTCAGACCTGGTCGTGGCTGCATCGACCACATATTCACCATTCGTCAGATTCTAGAACACAGGCATACTTATCGACGTCCGACAATGGTCTCTCTTGACTTAAAAGCAGCATTTGACTGGGTAGACCGCGAGATTCTGTGGTAGTGTCTGTCATTGAAAGGCGTACCCCAGAAGTACATAAACCTTGCAAAGGCTCTTTACTCGAACACTACTAGCCGAGTCAGAGCTTATGAGGAACTGATTTCGCAACCTCAAGTGGTGTTCGTCAAGGCTGTCCACTTTCTCCATTTCTGTTTAACTTCATCATAGACCTACTGATGGAAATAACATTCTCGTCTACTGAATTCTCGGGTATTGATCTCCTACCAGGAGGTTCACTTATCGACTTAGAATACGCAGATGACATAGTCCCGTTTGATGAAGACGCTGACAAAATGCAGTCTTTTGGCAGCACTAAGCAACAATGCCAGAATGTTTGGAATGCGCTTCTCTCCCTCTAAATGCAAGTTGTTGCTTCAGGACTGGCCTGCGTCAACACTTGAACTAAGGATAGGGAGTGAAGTAGTCGAACGCGTCGACAACTTCACTTATCTTGGAAGTCTGATCAACCTTAATGGGCTGGTATCGGACGAAATCTTAGCACGGATTCGAAAAGCTCGTTTGGCTTTTGCCAACTTACGTCACCTTTGGCAAAGACGAGATATCCGTCTATCAATAAAAGGACGAGTACACTGCGCGGCAGTCCGTTCTGTCTTATTTTACGGCAGCGAAACATGGCCTTTAAGAGTAGAAGACACCCGTAAGCTACTAGGTATTTGACCACATATGCCTTAGAAATATTACTGGCGTCTGTTGGGATCACCGGGTAAGTAATAGTGAGGTTAGACGCAGGGTATTAGGTAATGATGGTAAATCAGTTGATGAGGCTGTTAATCTTCATCGACTGAGATGGTTGGGCCACGTGTTACGTATGCCTGAACACCGATTACCACGACGTGCAATGCTAACGGGTGTTAGAGATGGTTGGAAGAGAATTAGGGACGGCCAAACCAAAACGTGGCATCAGTGCTTGAAGACACTAACCTCTAGTCTGAGCCATGTTGGTAGGTGCAGACTACTTGGTTGGGGTCCGCGTGACTATCGTAACCCACGGTTGGAGACTCTTGGTGACATGGCTCAGAATCGATCACAATGGCGTAGGTGTATACACTCCCTGTCTTCCCTTAAACTAAAAGATTAAAACCACTTCATATCTTTCTTTCTACTAACTAATTCTTTCTTCCTGTACTGTATCCTTATATGCAATCTTTCTCATATATATTACCACCTTTGACCTAACCACTCCTATGAATCCGGTGTTCATCTTGCTGTGCTAATGAGGTATGGCAACCTGGACCGATGCATATATGTGCCTGGTCCTACGTTGTAGCTGACTGACTGACTGACGCGTTGATATTTATAAGACTCAAACAAGTAACCAAGACATATTAACATACAATTTATTATGGAACACGAACAGAATGACACGTTCCACTTTCTTGATATTGCCATAAAACGTAGGGGAGACGGGACAGTTCGATGTTCGGTTTATCAAAAAGTACTTAGAATGGCCTTTACCTGAATTTCAATAGTTTTTATCAAATCAGTTACAAGAAAGCATTAGTCAAAACAATTTTATAGGGTAGAAAAGATATGTGCCACAAACAAATTAGGAGGAATGATGAACGTTGGAAAATGCCTGAGAGACAACTACTACCCACAGAAATCTATTGACAAAAACTCAAAGAAAACAAGACGGAAGTGATTACAGTCAATAAAAAACCGATATCTATAAGTCTCAACTTCAAAGGTAATGACATCGCAAGCACAATCAGCAGGAGGCTTAATTCTGCATTAGACAGAACTTACTCGGCAACCAAACTATTAATTCTTTATAAAACAACATGTCCAATAACCCAATCAAAGGTCGATAAGCACCCCTTTCATGTTACCGTCAACTGTGTTTATAAGTTTAAGTGTACCTGCCAAAACAGCTACATTGGTTGAACAAAAAAGGACATATGGATTTTCTCGAGAATGTTCCAAAAGGCCTTAGAACAAAAAAGAGAATGATTCTAAACAGTGCAATTACTAAACATCTCTTAGATAAAGGACATCAGGTCGATATCTTGCAATCTTTTAAGGTGATTAGTAAGCAACCAAACTCCAGTCTTCTGAACTTTACTGGGGCCGTTGCTATCAGACGTCAAAAACCTGATTTAGGTGTTCAAAAACTGACGGTTATTAATATCTCCTTGCCTTGAGGACGAATATTCTTTCATTGGATCTTAAAACATTTTTTAAAAACTTTTTCTTGTACTTGCTACACAACTGAGGTTTTTTTCATTTCGACTGTCTTCCAAATTAGTAATCTAATTTTATTAACTGAGCTTTACTCATTTTATTCCTATCAGCGTTTATTCATTGTGTATTCACTTATATTCTAGCCGTTTGAACTCTAGTCACAATCAATGTTGTAGAATGTTCTTTTACGTAAGGTATATATTTACAATATTCAGTCTATTGAATTCATTTACGCTGTTGCTATACTATACTAGTGTGTCTTCAACGTAACTTCCAACTAAACGCTTTCACCTAAGTGATTTAAACCCATTTCGTAATCATATTTTAGATATCCTAGGTTAAAAGCAGCTAACGAGAACGAAATAAACGAAATAAAATAAATTCATGCTATTCTGCTAGAATCTTTTTTCTTGCTTTCTTCAAATTGATAAAGGGAACTATGTGTATGGGATTTATAATTTTTCTTATTAAATCATTTTCATATTTCCCCTTAATTGAAGGAAAACTAACCAATTCGATATAGAGATGCAAACATTTGGATGTAAACTCATTAGTTTAAAGGTCAAGCGCTCATTGTGACGTCTGAAAATCTTGGGGCGACGGAATGTCACTGCCACTGAAGTGTTCCATACTAGAAGGATCCTAGTGTGAACAATGTGTTTGCACTCTTCGCTGGTTACCATGATAAGTGGACTACATCACAATACAGTTTGGTTTGTAGTCTAGTGTGTAAACGTGAATGTCATCGCTACATTATGTTGCAGCAATACCAGTACTGATAATGATAATGATGGGCGAATAGCAACCACTCTCAATCCACTAATGTACATTGAAATTATTTAATTACAGGTACAAATAAAATAACATACTTCTTTTCGTAGTTCCATTAAACGTTTCAATATGGGTGAATTTTCTTTAACACACCTAAAAACATAAATTATAAGTCGAAAATAAATTCAGTCAAAGTGAATTTATAAGAAAATACCTTATACTAATTTATAATTTAGGTTCATAATAAAAGTCAGAAAACCAGACATTTCTAAAATCTCCTTCAACTAACTATTATCTACTGATTCATGAAAGTTGTTTTCATAGACTTGGGCCATATTGTTTGTTGTGGGAGGGTTAGTGACATTACCAAGTAGCGTAAACCGAATTAGTTTGAGCAGGATTCTGACCTCCAACCTAGAGGTTGGAAATTAAGTGTGTTACACAAAACCACTTATTTTAAATGAAACCTAGACGGTGATGGAGCGCATCCATACAAATCCCATTAAACTTCATTTATCAATAATGACGACCAGTACTTTTGATAAGCCTCTAAAGAAAATCAGTAGCCAAACGTTTAATTTACCTCGAATTAAAAGCTGTTTCTAATGTTCTCCTTGTTTCTGGATTAGACGCTTTTTGCATGATCGGGAAGTAGTGTGGATATTTGAGAGATACTTCACGTTTGCCAGAAGGGAGCTATTTTTAATTCATAAGTGCATTGAAAAAGAAATAATAACATATTAGGCAGCACATAAATAATTTGTACAGGAAATTTCGCAATTAATATCATTATTATTATGAAATCGTTGAGATGTGATTCTTATTCTGTGGTTGATAAATTCAAATTTTTATTTTTATTTATTTATTTTAACACATGGATATTGGTACAAGGAGGCACCAAATACATATGCGCCACACAAATCTTTAATGATCAATTTCTTTAAATAATTAACCTAAGACAATTTGTTGTTGACTATCTATATCACACATTACTCAAACTATGTTCGCATTCTCTAACTTGTAATTTCAGTACTGCAGCTCAAAATCAACAATTGAGGCATAACAATCCTCACTGATTACAACATTAGGTTGCATGAAAAAAAGTCAAGAATGTACAACTACAGAATAACATAACGCGTAAAAAAACAGAATCACCTTTTTCAAACCATCAATGAAATCAGCAGGACATCCAGCTAAAAACAAACAAATTAAACTATATCAATTTCCATAAAAAAACGGCACACGAAAATAGATTTACCTGCAACGTTTTACTAGCTACTCCAAAAACCGTTTGTCACAAGAAAATCATTACATCATTTCATCATTGAAGTATGTTTTATCCATCATCGTTCTGCTACTTTAATAACAACACACAAACGAATCGCTAAACCAAACAACACAGAGAAAATGGATCTAAACTGTCATACTTTCTACAACTATTAAAAACAAATACATTGTTTTGTTGATTTCCAAACAAATACCCATTAAACAGAAAAATCAATTGAAAATTGTATGACTGACGAGGCAACAACTTAACGATTTACTCCACCGATACTGGATAATGGACTTGTGGCTAAACTAAAGGCATATTAGAAGGTCGCATTAACAAAAGATATACAAAAACCAGTTTTATCGCCACAAGACGAGTCGCTCAAGGGAACTATCACTGTTGATTATCTCATGAAAGAAAAAATAGCTCTTCAGTTCCAATGCATAACATTCATAACCAATGAAATAAAATAATCAAAAACACGACAAATTCATTAGCGAGCCTGCAATTCTGGTAACTGGATATGTTTATATAACCATCTCCTACCTTTCTAGCCTTAAAACACTGCAAACAATTAACACACAAAGCATAGAATCACCATGGCTTATCATAATTATGTCATTAACATCTTATTCAGTTAATCTAAAACTTTATCATTGTTATTGTTAACATACTCAATTCCTCATCTGTAAACTCTAACAAAGTGTTCTCTTCATTTAGAGCACGTTGGAAATCAATGCACAATTGATTTTCTTCCTTATTCAAGGCTTCTATCAACTTCCTTTTATCGTCATCCAGATGAAGACCTGTTGTTCACAATTACAGTTATTCATAAATATCATACACAAACAAGCAACAAACCATTTCTCCGACCGAGCTGAACTTTTCTATCAACATAACGACGATATTCATCGGGGAATGATGAATCTATATTTTTTTGAACTGAAACAAACTTCTCAAATACGTCCTTTCGCATCCTGGGCAATGAAAATTTAGAAAAATAGTAGTAAGACATGACAGATGGTACTAGTTTAAGTAATTTAAAATTAGAGAGCATTTAGTACATAGAGAGGAAATAAATAATAGCATCATAGGTCGTGTTAAACTGGAATAAACTCCAGGAATCCGATAATATGTTGCGTTTTAAGAACTACAGTTTTATAAAAGGAGGTTAGCCTGATTACGATCGACTGTGATAAGGGTTATATGGTGTTAAAAAGTAGATTACGACTAACAGATAACGGCTGAAAAGTTTGGAATACCTTGTACAATTCAATATCAGTGAGTCGTTTTTACGGCTAAAACAAACATTCCATAAACATCCCAGTAAATTAGGTAGCAATCAATTTAAACGAATTTTCTCTTGATTACTCAAGTCGATGGCAACCAACACGGTTGGCTTTTTGTTTTTCAATATTTTCGCAGTAAGCCCTATTTATCTTACGGCCTCTCAGACCAAGATACAAAAATAGTTTGAATTTTGATGGGAGGCACACGCTTATTTGTTTATGGCTGTGAAACAAGTGGGTTCAAGCAACAAATAAAGTGGAAATAAACGAGAACAAAAAAGAAATAAAAGGGATATTCCGTTATATAATGAAAGGCAATGATAGGAAACCGCGTCAGAATGTTTGATTCTTTGCCTATCATGGAAGGATAGTGAGGACTTCACCCATTTCGTTGCTCTGTATCTCGAATGTCTCTAAGTTGTCTGCTTTTCGCCTAAATAGACGACAAATTTATTGAAACATTTAAATGCCAAATTTCCCGACTCAAGGGAAACTTTTATCCTCTTTGAGGAAATTTCGGGGAAGTCTAAATATAAAATTTTGAGAAAACAGTACAAAACTCTCAAAATTTCCCCAAACTATGGAGAGGATCAACAACCTCGCCGATCACGGTACTTTTGAGGAAACGCCGAAATAGGGAGATTTGGTGGTTAAGTTAAGACATCTGTAGGTTTTTATGCCAGCTACAAATAATTCGTTACGTAGGTTAAGTTGGTGCTTGTTTTTTTTTAAAACAAATATTGTAGAAAAGATTCGAATGAAAAAAGATTTAACTTACTCTAATTCAACTTTCACATCAGAAAGTCTACGAGTGGCATCATAACTGGCGTCTCTTATAGCTTTACAAGCGGAAATATGTTGAAGGAAGTCTATAGCGTTTTTTTCTGTTTGATATCCAGCTTCAAACAGTGACATAAGCTGGAAAAATGTCAGTATATTGAATAATAATATTTACTAGAACAACTGACTTAAAAGAAGCAGGTTCAGATGATCCCACTTTGTCATATACTGAAACGGCATGGCTGATTAAGGTTGATGTTCTCTCAACAATATCATCCACAGTAGCAGACCACTTCAGGAAACAACCAGGGGTAACGAACATACTCAAAATTGTGCCGACCTAAAAAATTAAGATCATCCGTTCGTTCAAACTGTATCCACATCCAAATTCTGATCAGACTCGAATTTATGTATTAATGACTTAGGGCCTATAGACTTCGATAGATACTTCTTAGTAAGCTTTTTAAAGTGTTCAGTCTTCTCTTGAATAAGACAAGTGACGATGTGGGCACCATTTCTTCAGGTAACAGGTTTCAAGAACTGATTACTCGGGGTGTAAACCTGTATTCCACGGAAATTCAGCCTGCCATTAGCGTTGTTACTAGATCGTTTTGTCCTCTGAGTTTCATCGATCTGGTAGGAAGAGGAAGAGAATATATATAAGGCTCAAAATCATTTCCCAGTAATCTAAATATCAAATTCTGATTACCTCATAATCTGCGTTAGGACATAGTGAAGAGGTCTACATTCTCAAGTTGTTTTCTTTACGGTTAATCACAGAGGTGTGGAGTTGCACATACGGCTGCTCTCTCTTTTTTCCAAGACGTCCGAGTAGCCTTTTAATTAGGAGCTCGAATCCTGACCGATGATTAGTTTCTTATTGACATTCTCTTATGATGACAGATTTCAACACCTGGGATCATTTTTATTGAGTTGCAAAAGAATAAGGGGTGACCGGTAATGGGATACAACATATAAAGTACACCAAGCCACCCCAAAATAAGCACACTAACAGAACACCATAACCACTCTTCTTGAACAAAACAATGGAAAACAATAAACTATTTTCACACTTTGTTCATTATGAGTTGTTCCCATTCAACCGAAGTGACCACAACCCCATCAGCGGATAGCACGAAGAGGAGTATAGCGACTCACGTGAAATTGAGTTTATTCTCATTTAGATCAGTCAAGGTCTTTTTTAACCTATTTAATGGACAAAGTCATCCATGCTGTAATAACTTGTATTTTTATTATTATATGAAATACGTATGCTTGAGTATTATTTAGCGCCTACGAATATATATTCACTCTGTTAGCTTCATTATTAGCTTGTAGCGTGGTGTCGAGTTGAGGTTAACTATGAACACCGCTACAAAGAAACACGTGCCAAGTAAATCAGAAGGCGTAGGTTGAACGTGACCAAACAGATCCATAAGATCCCCGAGAAGCCAAATATCAGAAGGCAGTTAATGGACCAAATCGATATATATTCGCTGTCGATCTCGTGGCATCGAAAGGATACCGAGATCGTGCCAGGATAGAAGCTTGGTTAAAGAACGTAACCGAATCCGCGCGAAGTTACAATCAAAGTGTGAGTATAAGAATGGAAGCACAATATAGCCGTCATTAGCACAGTCAAACAAAAGCGCATTAAAACAAGCACTGGTACAGTTGGTTATAATAATAATTGTTTTTATTAAACCAGTGGTGTTCTCGTGATAAATGTAAGTCACTACAAGCTGCTTAATCTATTCGATGACTCATTCATTTCCCTATGTATATATATATATATATATATATTCTACTGCTACTGCTACAATCGTAGTTCGCTTGCACATTCGTTTTGTCCCTCTGCTGTGTGGTCAAAACTATCTGTTAATTAAACTGGGGTAGCCGCTACTTTTAACCTTCTGATTTCAAACACCGTTGAAGATTGTACGATAACGGTTCGAGGTTGATTATTTATCGAAGCACAGCCACTACAGGAAAATCGACCAACACAGTTTCGCACATGGACTGAGATATCCCATTTGGTCCACATATGAATGATGCACATCTCATAGTTTTCCTGCATTCGAATTTTATCTTCATTATTTTTCTCACTGAAATCAACTGACCTCTGCCTAGTAATTATATATATGAAGTCATCCAGAAACCCTTATTCGCCGCGACAAACACATTTAACGAAGCGACAAGACACAAATATTGAAAAACAAATGCCAAGTTGAGTAGAATTAGTTGAGTCTTGTTGCTAGACTACCACCGACTGAACATTATGGAATACCTGAATCTGTATCAGAAAAACAACAAGGAATTAATCAGCTTTTACTAGCTTAAGAGAAAGGTATTGATTCAATATTGGTGTTTGTTTGTAAAAATATTCCACGAGAGTTCGAATTTACATCCCATCAATTGGGTGTGGAAAGAAACGTTTTGTTTGTTTCAATCACCCGACACTTAAAGCCGTTGCTATTGTCAAGGTCCTTTTTTTAAAATTCGAGGGTTAGCAAAACATTTGTCTTCACTACTAGGGATAGAAGATCGAACGATCTATATTAATCTTTTTAATTTTTGTATTCAATCTCGCTTCAGATGCACCATCAGAAGGTGTTGTTATTACATATTATGTTGTCGAATTCTCGTATTTCACTACTTGATGCGAGAAGTAGTTTTGCGTAAAACACCAGATGTAGATGATGTGATTTCGATCCCTGTATTTCCTTGGAATGTACCTTTGGATGATAAGCTTTAAGTGGATGAAAGGATGGAGTTAGTTATATTCAAATTATTTTCAAAAACTGGTTTAGTCGATACAAATTTTTGTATCATTTTTAAAAAGATGAAAATCAACGACTATTTATGATGAACGTAGTTTTGGACTTGCTTTGAGCAGAAATAACAGAATGTCTCATTTATCTCATTTATTACATGTTGGTTTCTCCAGATGAAGAAGATTTCCTATGATATAAATTGTTATAAATGCGCCGGTGCGTCTTAGAGGTAGTTGCTCAATGTTTCATTGAATGAAATTTTCTGTGTTTAGAGCATGATTTGGGTCTACGTGGCATAAAAAATTCAAGTCTTCTCTCATTAGCATTTCTGATGGGAAATTATTTAGGCTCTACTTGTTTTTTTGGGTCATTTTGACGTTGATTTAGTTAGTATTTTACAGAGTTGTAAACTGACCTGTTGTTATCGTTTTGTTTTTGAAATCAAATCAGATACTTTTAAAGTGAGAATACGTTCTTTTATTTTGGTTTCTCTCTCTCATAAGCTTTACCTTCTATGGTAAAGGAAGTGGGAAGGAAAGTCCACACAAACTGAAAGTGGTAAAAGCCTTTCGCCTAGGAGGAAATACTGGCACCGAAGATCTAAAGTACGATGAAGCAAATACGTTTCTGCTATTGTGATTGATAAATCTATGTCACAAAACGTCTCCAACTGCTGATTGGGTTTGTTGCGTTGGCTCCTACCATGTAGCCTCCATTTTAAAAAAATGCGTCAAACCAATGGCCGTTCACTTATGGACTGCGGTCGCATTATGATTTGACGAATATTTTAAGAAGGAACAATCTATCTATTAAATACTCCAATAAGGCATTAACAATATAGAATGTACAAAACGCCATTAATTTGGCTTCACAATAGTAAATAGGTTTTTCTACCACGTGTTAACTTAATAACAACATTAAAATTACTTGATTTTAGTATTATCTTTAAAATAAATGTGCTAATCACAAGATGTTAAATATTTAAAATAATTGTGAAATTATACAAATAAGAAATTAGAAAAATTAACTAATCAGACTTCACAAGTAAGAAATATGGTATCAAAAATTTGTGAATGCCACGAATCAGGCTTAATCATGAGGATTTATTTGATTTGGTACTCATGTAAATGAAGGAATTTGGAAGAAGAGTCTAGCTTGATTAAGACTCAACATAAATCTAAAGGTAATATTTTTATCATTTTAACGATAAGCATCGACTGGACGTGCGATGACATGAGGCTATCTATAAACACAGTTATTGGATTTCCAGGTTTCATACTCGGTTTAACTATCTGAATAAAAATGTTTGACCTATTAAACACATCTTAGTTATTTAGTGATAAAAGAATGCATATAAAAAATTACCACAGTGACAATGACCATTTTTTAGATCCTAGTGCCTATTTTTGAACTACCTAAAGGTTTGCTGAATTTTTACTCATTGTTATAGCTATGTTGTTTTCAATACGTCACAACATGATTTCCAAGAAAAAATACGTGATTGTTTAGGTATCCCTGTTAGATTACTCATAAAGAATGAAATAGCCATAAAGCGAGTATGTATCTCTAAAAATGGAATTCCTCCTACACTTTTAAACTTTTGTAATTATAAGGCATTACAAGCATAATTGATTGTATTGTTCTGTAACCGAGAAAAGCACCAAAGACAATATCTTACACTGCAGTATCGTATACATTACTTGTCACGTAAATACACGAACCATGGTCGTAGAAACCTTATTTTACAAATTTGAGGGTAAATTAATTTTATTTTTCCAAAAAGACAACCCATGTTTGTCAGCTTTCTTTTTTGGTTTTCATTTCTGCCATACGGAATGTTCCTGGAATTGTTAAGAAGTCAGGCTTGCTGACCACTTCAATTTTTTTGCATTCATTAACACTGAGGGTTAGCATTCTTTTAAGTTTTGTGTTACCCTTACATTTATCATGCTCCCTACCGAAACACCTGGTTCACGTTTCGAGGGACCCTTTCTCCAATCTTTTATCTCTGTATATGGTCTTCAGCGTTTTTTATCTCTCTTCAGAGTTTTTTCAGAGTTTGTCAAAAGCCTTAGTTACCCATTTTATTGAATAGACCATTTTTAATGATAACTTTATTTGATATCATCGTTACTATTAAAAATACCATATTTTATTGATTGAGGCAATATTTACTTCAAAAATAGTTTCAAATAAGTTAACTTACATGATTTTTGAAAGCAATGTTTCGACATAACACTTAATAAAAAAACCCCAACTTTTGTTTTTAGAATAAAACAACAAATACTCATGCAATTTATTTCATTTTTTCTTCTCAACTTAAATCATTATGCTTGGGGTTTAACTGACGTTTTTACTATTCCCATTATTCAGTTAGTGTCGTTCAGTAAAATAATCTTTACAAGTGCTTGTTTGAATAATGCATAGAGGTAAGTTATTTCATTTTCCAAAAATACCTTCATGATACCGAAGAATTTCTATATATTCAACCAATTGGAAGTGTGAATTGGTTATTACATACACTTTATACCCAATCAGCGTTTTCCAAGTGTACAGATATCATTAAAAAGTGTACTAATGGGCAGTTTACGTTAAATGACGATTACCATTTGTATTGTTTAAGTCTAATAAATCGACTTGGTGGGTGTATACAACAATCCTTGGATAGTTTATTTAAATGTTTGGAGCATAACAACAAGTCAGTTGATATAATGAAGCAAATCGCAAAGTCATTGTAAGTGTCCTTGCTGTTGCTATTATTCTTCATATAGATATTTTCGAATGAATAAAATTTGTCTTTTTTTGTATATAAAACAGGATTGCGATTTTCAGTTTACTGATTAAGAACACTGGATAAATGACTCAAATTTTATTGGAAAAGACACAAACTGTTGGTAGAGAGTGTAAATTTTATGAAACTAGACACATTTTATCAGTCGTTCAGTCATATGCAAATAAGAACCTGATAAATATGTGCAGAAAAGTGATTAGTTACTAAGAATCATATCAAAGTAGAAGTATCGGTGGTAGTAAAAAATAAGATTCGACAATGATGAATTCATGAAATAATTGTAAATTTCATCGATACCTCTGTGCCATTGACCTATGTCACCCAACATATCTAACTATTGATTATGGCAACTAGGTTGTGTGCGCCTATCCACACAGCTTAACCCAGCATCTAGTGACTATATGGGTTGGTAACACGTCTTGGTATCGATGCTTTCAGCTTTCTACCAAATTACACCAGAAAACATTGCACATTTAAATGAGTAGCTGTTGAGGATCATGATACACATTTCAACCGCCGTAGTTGATCAGGACTCAACCTCACTAAGTGATTTACTAGATCTACCTAGTACCCACGTACCTCATTTCATATTTATGAGGGTGATTTTCTGTACAACTGAAGAGTAATCCTCACCACAAATCGATATAAGTTGAAAAACAAGTTAAAATTATCTCGAATTAAAATAAAGATTTTATTATTTTAACATTTGTTATCAGTAATTACCCCACTCTCAGTCGTACACAGCGTTAAACCCATGACTTTCAGATCTCCTGGGTAGTCTAAAATAAATTAGTCAGATTTGATAATTCACATATTTAACTGTGGTCAAGTTGCAGTACAACTATAAGTAATGTAGCGTCTAGTACAACCGTACACCTTGGTCATGCTGCTACAGAAGCCGATTTTAAGCAAAATGATTTCAAGTCCTGTTACTAGTGTGTGCTTTGTTTTCAGTTCGTTAGTTACCCAAACTACGAAAGAATATTTCAAATACTTAGTAAAGATCTTGTCTATCTAGCAAATGTGACTACAGATCCAAAGGTACAGGTAATTAAGTTTGGTTTTGGATGACCATATTGATAATAGTACTAAATCTATTACCTTCGTACTCCAAAAACATTACTCATCAGCATCAGAACTCTAAAGATCAAGGTGAGATGCTATTTTTTGAGCTGATCTTTTATAACCATTCCTTTCATTGTGTTGAAACAGAATAGCTTCACATGCTGGTAGTTCGAGGGCAACATTTTAATATCGTCGCACCACAGTGGTGTAAGACAGTACGTTGCAGACATTATAGCTCTATTGAGTCATCATGATAAGCAGACGCAACTGTTAAGTGAAGTTGGCAGTTGTAATCGACTTCCTAATACAGAATTATTGTCATGCAGTACGATCAATAATTTACCTCCTCATACTGATGGAATTATCTTCATACGCCACAACATTCCACGTAATGAAAAAATCTTAAAAGACTAAAAATCCTCATAAAACAACCTTAATTAACGATTACCGTGTGTAGTAACTAATGATCAATTTCTATATGGATTTCTGAAAATTCTTGCTGAATAGTAACCAGTGTGGTAATATCTGGTTTTTATTTATGACTTCTCTAGGTTTCCTTTATACTCATCATTCTGATTAAGTAACTATACGACAGTTCATAATATTCGGTGTTGAATAGCTTAGGCTATTCCCAACACACATGTGTACAAATACATTATTTATTCATCGACATGATCAAGATTGATCAAACTCCATCCGATTTCAAAAAGAGCAGATCGAATCAATTCATATTATTTCGTTTGGTTCCTGTCAACTACTTACAACCTATAATATTTGAAAATCATGATAAGGAATCTGGTCAAAATTACTTACGTAATTCAGCACACAACAGTATAGTGCAGAAAGGATGTAAATACATTTATAAGATTAAATATTGTATTTGCAAATATATCTTTTATAAAAGAACACTGTACAGCATCAATTGTAATAAAAATTCAATGAGCTGGAAATAAGTTGTTACGTAATAAATGAATACTAATGATAAATAAGAATGAAGTTAGTAAATTCCAGCCAGTTAAGATAAAATCACTGATTTAGAAGAATGGCAAAATAAGACAATGTGATCAATTATAAGAAAAAGTTAAACGAACATTTATGATGTAACGAAGGTATTATGTGTAACCAGACCAGAAAAGTATTAACAGTTATGTCCTTTTGGACACAAATCAGGGCCCTGACGCCTAATAACAATAGTTTCAGAAGATTTTGGAAGACTAGAGAATGATTGTTTGTTAATCATCTTGAAAGACCTCAAAGTATGGACGCAATGTCATATATTCAAGAGATGTCCAGGAATTTCTCCTTGCAAAGTACTAATTCCTCATAAACAAAATATTTTTGGAACATGTTAAAAAAATTCAAGATAAATCCTTTTACCCAGATCAACTTAACCGCTTTGGAATATATACGTAAATTTATAAGCATACGTGGTGGTGATTTGAAAGGGGAACTTTTTGATTTTTGACTTTGTGAACATCTTGTTTTAATCTGGACTAATATTTTTGCAGCAGCTTAGGTTCTGGTTAATGTAGTTTTTAATCTTCCACTGACTGTCATCTCAACATTATCACTCCTAAGAATAAGATAGGTAAATATTGGTTTTTAGTTTTTCTATAATTGTCGATATTTTCCCAAAGTGAAGAGCTGTCTCTCAGAATCCTTTCGACGTCTGTCAATTTTTCTAGTTTGTCAATGGTACATGTCGTTTCTGCTCTTTAAAATAATATGCTGACCGATGCTTTTTTATAACTGAATAAGCAGAAGCTATCAAAATTCAAACATGAAATATTTCAAGTACTCTTCTAATAAACCGATTATTTACTCTACTGTGTCTAAGCATCACTTTGAACATAAATATGGCCTAATCATTAAAACATTTATCATGTGTACATTTGTTTCTCTACAGGTATTTACAAGGTCATCATAATGAAGCATTGGAAATTTATCAAGATGCTTTAAAACTTAATCAAAATGATTGGGTAATAATCTATTAATTCCATCTTCTTACATTTTTGTCAGGAAATACCATTTGGGCAAGGTATATGTTATTTCTACATGAAAAAATTTGAATCGGTTTGTGTGTAGTAATGAATTATCCTAATCCATTCAATGTATTTCTTTGTTTCCTTAGGCTGAAAAGTATTTTAAAAAATCTAGTAAACTTACCAAAAGTATTAAACCATTGAAATGGTTAACAAAAGTTCATTTAGAAAAGAGCTCAATAAATTCTGCTATTGCAACTTTGAAGAAAGCAACCTCGTACGTTGAATCTCTCTCTCTCTCTCTCTCTCTATATATATATATATATATATATATATATATATATTCATTATTGTTATTTTTCACACAACCAGAAACATCATAATATTTTATCAGTCATCAACTTGGGCAATTATACCTCAACAGTTCTGTACAATACTTCTATAGGAAATATCAAGAATAAATTATACCCATAAAACTTTTTGTCAAATAATATTAAATAATTTCAACAATCAGCTAGAGAATCTAGTCTAATCATCTTCTGGGAAACAAAGAAAATGAATTCACTTGGTATTACTTGCTTCAATCTTCACATTGATGTTTAGGACTACAGTTGATCAGTCTCTTATTGGCATACGTGCATACTGTCTCGATATTACCTTGATTTCCAAGCATTATAAGCAAGGATGGGTAGTGGCTAGCAGTGTAATACAGGACGCGCGTTTCGTCCTACTTGGGACTCGTCAGCTGAATGTTCCTGCATCCAAAAGTTGATGTTCACTTTGTGACTCGAACCCAGTATCCTTCACCTCAAACGCCATCGCGTTATCCACTTAGCTACTGAGTCCTGATAGCTACTTGCTTGTGCAACGGGGTGAAAATGGAAATTACCAAAGATCAATAAGATTGGAAACATTTGTTTCAACCATGTTTATGGATATACTGTAAATAACTATTGCAGAACTGACTAATATAATGTTTGTGTGGTTCTTGGCCCTGATTAAATTTCATCTATCAAGAAGTACCACGATCGCTAGACATTGTCATGGTGTTTTGATGTAAACCGATCAGAACTACGAATTTAGCTTAAGAAGTCCTTGTTACTATTTAATGTTTAATGTTGTGAATATCTGCCTCTTACAAAAGGAAAAATCTCAACATGGATAATTCATTGGAAACGTTACTAATTGTAAACAGGTTTAAATCATACAAATAGCATCGATTACATGAAGATTGTATAGGGGACTTGCTGATAAGTGCTAACAACCACAGGAGTTGAATTAGTTGGGCCTCTTGTTGATTGCTTCTTACCACCCTAAATGTTTAGTTATTAATTCTGTCTATAGTATAAATGTGAGTTGTTTAGTGCCAAATTATAATCAAACTATTAAATGTGATGTTGTTTTTAATATCATATCATAGGCTATTCAAGCCTAACTCTAACTCTGGCGAACAGTCCTAACTGAAATAAAACTATAAGTTTAAAGAATTGTAAGGGGTGATCAGGTCATCATATGTCATAAATCCAAAAAATCATCAAGTCGTTTGGATTTGCTGAATAATCATAATTTGATCATTTCGGACACTGTATTACATGTCCTGAAGTTAGCTGTTTTGGTGCATTTGCATGCATTACTTTTTACCTCCTACTAAGTTTTTTAGTTGAATATTACTCAATAAACTTCATTCATGTAGATTTGTATTTACACTTCTCTTCGGACTGACCTCGTATGTCTATATTCATCGAAACATCAGTGAATTCCTGGAATGTATAGCGTATATTCTGTTTTATGTGAAACAGTCGACTATATGGCAGCATCATTGATGAACACGGTGGGTCTGATGTGGATGTAAAGGCGCGGATTGGCAAAGCAAGAGCAGCAAATTTACAATTGAAGGACATCTGTAACTCAAAACAACTGTCAACCAACGACAACGTCAGAACTTTTTATTTATTATTATTATTATTTCAATACAAATGTCAAAGCAATTCTATTCCACGGGGCGGAAACCTGGAGAACTACGAAAGCCATCATCCAGAAGATACAAGTGTTTATTAACAGTTGTCTACACAAAATTCTTCAGATCCGTTGCCCAGACACTATTAGCAACAACTTACTGTGGGAGAGAACAAACCAGATCCCGGTGGAGGAAGAAATCAGGAAGAAGCGCTGGAAGTGGATAGGACACACATTGAGGAAAGCACCGAACTGCGGTGTGAGGCAAGCCCTCACATGGAATTCTCAAGGCCAAAGGAAAACAGGAAGATCAAAAAACACATTACGGCGAGAAATGGAGACAGATATGAGAAAAAATGAACACAGATTGGATAGAACTAGAAAGGAAGGCCCAGGACAGAGTGGGTTGGAGAATGCTGGTCGGCGGCCTATGCTCCATTAGGAGTAACTGGCGTAAGTAAGTAAGTAAGTAAGTAAGTAAGTAAGTAAGTAAGTAAGTAAGTAAGTAAGTAAGTAAGTAAGTAAGTAAGTAAGTAGGTAAGTAAGTAAGTAAGTAAGTAAGTAAGTAAGTAGGTAAGTAAGTAAGTAAGTAAGCTGACTATATGCAGCGTAGAAGCTGGCATTTATATATGAATCGCTTCAATTTAACGCATTATATTAGTGTAGGTAAGTGGAATTATCATAACAAATGCCAGAATAGTAGCAGTGGTAACAGTATCAGTGGTTGTAATGAAATTCAGCTTAGTAAATATGGCTCGAGAAGAAAATGTTAATTGGCGAAATAAAACTCATAAGATAGCCTTTACGAAAAAACAATCCGTGAATGCATCTACGCGATTACAATCTGTTTTAAGTCGATTCGCAAAACGTCTCCAACGATAGGTCATGATAATTGCATGAACCCTAACCAGGTAGTCCGCATCTGCTAACGTGGTTCAAACTAACGACCAATAGCCCCATAAACTGATACTATGTCTTGTTTTGGTCGTCTCCAACTTTAATCTACTAAAACAACAGGTAACACCAATCGTCAATTTAGGTGGAGGTTAGACATATGCAAGTCCGTCTAGAGCCTTTATAGGGTTACTACCGGTTCTAAGCCCAGTTATAGGAGGAATTTCGGGCATGGGATTAACAACCCCATTCCGTGGGAAAGCTACATTAAGAAATACTAGGTATGTTATAGATATCTCAAATACATCAATTAATAACGATTCACAACTCCGTTAACCGGTTTACCATCCATACCCAGAGCCCCGGGTCTAACCTCAGCATTGCTCATTTAGTGTACACAAAATACAAAAGAAGTGTTTCAAAGAGGTTTGTGTTCAAACACTAGTAAGTTGCCAGTATTTTCTACTTGCAGAGGCTGTTTCACAGTTACAATGTTTTTTCCAGCTAATGAAGACTTATCTAATTTGTCATAATGTTTTAATATTGAGAGCTAAAACGTGAATAAGGGTCCTCCGATTGCTATAAGAGCGGTTGTCGTTTCCAATTTCCCATTCCATGGAATGATATTGATTCTTGAGAGACATGCAAAGATAATTGGATGTGAAATAGTCATGAAGACCTGGAAGTGTGACAGCAGTGTCCAAGTGACAACTGTTTGATGTCATTCACATAGGACCTTTCTTGAACTAGTCTTTGATGTTTTGGCTCTTTACTTTCAAGGCCTTATTGCTAGAGACGGAAATCTATGGAGTAAGGTTAAGTGTGACATCTTTTGAGCCGAGTACTTTTAATCTCTCCCTTACTTTATGAGGAGGTAACATCACTGAAGATGCTGGTTATCTGAGAGAAACAACGAACTATCATCACAGTCTTGTTCATTTAGTAGTATTACTTCATCCTTAGAATTTAATTCCCCGTTTTTAGTCTTACCACTCTTAAAGAAATTTACCTGGCATGGAAGAACCTAATGGAACAACTTTTTCAGCCGGCACATCTTTTGTGGGTCATCACGATAAGGAAATCTAACCAGAGAGTCAAGTTAGTAGCTATTATGGCAGAAGTCATAAACTAAGACAATATGAACAACTGCCTAGTATAATTATATTTTGGTTGGCAGACTGATATCTTGACTTCACTACAAGTAATGGAAGTTAACAAAAACCGACGGAGCTTTCTGAATCTATTCCGATACAGAACTGATAAGAATAACAATATAACCGCAGCGGTTAATTCAACAACTTCATTATCTATCATTAAGGTTCAGTCATTGAATCAGACGATTTTTGAAGAAGCATTTTGTACTATTTTTTTCTGAGAATGAAACTCTTTCGGCACTTTACAATATAAAATGCAAACTTGTATCTTTTTCTTTTGATAAAACAGACTAGTACCTGAAGATCCGGATATCTTATCTAATCTGGGTTCATTATATTTCCAAACCAATCAAGAACAATTAGCATTTGAATGTTTAAGCTCAGCAATTATTTTAAAACCGGATCATTTTGATGCAAATCAATTAGCTGGTTTAGTTATTACACTGCATAAAGATTATGATGTGGCATTGAACAAATATCGATCAATATTAAAACAATCTTCTGAAAGTTCAATATTATGGAATAATATTGGTGTAGCACTAATGGGTAAAAGAAACCTAATAGCTGTAAGTCATTAAAATGTTTTGTGACATATATATGCTAGGACGAAATGATCGTCCAATGCTTCCGGGTTTTATATAGTGATCTATCTAAAATTAGTTTGTGGTTTAAACCATGAGAATTCCACGATTCCCACAGACTCCCTTCACTAATAATAATAATAATATGCTCACAAGTGACTGGCTTCAAGATGCTACTTTTGAGGCTATAGTGGAAAGCCGTGGCTGGTAAAGCTTAATCGTGCTGAGCATGAGGAAGGGACCCATCGAAGACAATCGAAGATATTCGCACAATATCGCAGATTGATCAAAGTCAGACTTTTACACCTTTGGATATATATATATATATTATGGGGGTGAGGATATCGATTGTTTTGAGGGTAGTTTTTTTTTACCACGGAGCACTGGTTTGCTGTTGTGCCGTAGTGTATTTTCAGACAGTTGCTTTAGAAATCGAACGCAAACTATTCAGGCACCTTGAGGAGCGAGTAAACTTTAGACCACTGAGTTGGTATCCCACGGTTCATATTTCTTATGAAAATTACCCTTCATTATTCAACAGTCACGTAATAAGTAAACGACGTCTAAACATAACAAGGTGAACAATAAAACGTTACAGATAACTTCAGCCATAATACCATTCATTAAATGAATCAGTTTATTTGACTCAATTCCACTGAATCACGCAGATAGTGTCAATCAATACAGTTCACCATATTAACTCCTTTTAAAATGTCAGTCCAAAAATATTAAAATCATGTAAATGTTCGACTAATTTAAAAATAATTTGACTAATGAGATTCAACAGATGTGTAAATTAACTCTCTGGAGATTCGCGGGTGGATGAAGTACGAATAATTGGAAAATGTAGAACAGTGAAAGCGATTCTCTGGAGTGATTTAATGTATTTATTTATTAAACTAATGATTTACGAGCAAAGGTGGAAAGTGGCTAACAGCGGAATCCAGGACGCGCATTTCGTCCTATTTGAGACTCATCAGCTGAATGTACCTGCATCTCAAAATTGGTGTTCACTCTAGTACTCGAACCCAATACCCTTTGCTTCAAACGCCATCGTGTTATCTACTTTGCTACTGAGTCCTGACAGCCACTTGCTTGTGCGATGAGGTGAAGTTATGTTCAGTTGGTGTTGTTTACTTGTATCTTCCCATTGTTATTTAGGACTACAATTGATCAGTCTCTTGTTGGCATGTGTGCATTCTGTGTGGACTGCCTCGATATTGCCTGAAGTCACAAGCTTTATAAGCAAAGATCTTTGCTTAATGGGAAGATACAAGTAAACTACACCAAGTGAGTTGAATTATAAGATTTTCCGTTTATGAGTTACAACAAATTTAATTAAAACTCTGTTAATGCTCATCTTGATACCATAAATATCCGAGATTTATTAGTCTCTTGTATTAGGATACTATAAAGTCCTTGTGTCATATCTTCTTGGGATTCTGATTGTGTTCCAGTGAATTAAAACCTCTGACTGGTTACGTTTAATTTTTGCCCAT
The DNA here is from genome assembly GCF_000699445.3 of Schistosoma haematobium. Lineage (NCBI taxonomy): Eukaryota > Metazoa > Platyhelminthes > Trematoda > Strigeidida > Schistosomatidae > Schistosoma > Schistosoma haematobium. The sequence goes on from NC_067198.1 coordinate 6,445,579, forward strand.
TACATCATTTTAACTTCGGAAATAACTCATTTTTAACTTTTCTTCCTCTATTTTGTCAATCACTTTCAAAATTAACAGTCTATTACTTGTTTTAAACGTGCCAGTTACTTAACACCATTCGATTGGAGAATATCAATTAATCTGGGTATAATTTATATGCATACATCACAATGGTTAAGTGCATTTCAACATATCACTACATCAATTAATCTGTTTAATATGATTAAACAAAGATCGATCCATCGTTCTGTTATAAATGATAATGATGACAAAAATAACCATAAAACTACTCATGATGTTGGCATGATATATTGTTTTTTGGGTTATTGTTTAATTAAATTAAATGAATATTCCAAAGCTTATGAAGCTTTTATGAATGCATATAAACAAAGCAAGTGAGTCTAATGAGTATATCTGTCTCATTTATATTTGGTAATTAGAGGTAGTCAGTTGAGAACCTTAGATAAAGGTATCTTGTTAGTTGGTGCTTGTCAGTAAAACGAACTTGCAATATTTACGGAACTGATGAGGGTCTAATTGGAAACAATGCTATTCGGTTATGTATGCTATTCTAACTCACATTTCATACTATCATTTTCACTCTATGATGGCAACACTTTTTTGTTTTATTTTCATATTGAGTATTCTCAGCTCTTAACTGCTTGTTTTATATGACATAAGATAAACTTCATTTACTCTTGGAGTTCGCTCGAGATTCCAACATTGGTTATCTCGGTTCCTATACTATGATATTTACCTAGTGGTGTATAACATGAATATTTTTATAAGGATAGTATTTATTTAAATTGAAATTTTCTATTATGTAAACTATGGTGATTTATCTATTTTAATTATTAACATTTTAGTAAAAATCCTTTAGTGATTTTGAATTGTGCAAATTTTCTTGTCAAATCAAACAAAAAATTGGCCAATCAAATGTTTGCAAAATATAAAAAACTTAATTTAACCAGTGAATTTGAATTACCATATTGGGTGAATAAAAATGATGTAAGTAATAATAAATGATAGTTGCCATTGGAGACTTGGAATTTGTTTTCTAGAATAAGTCACTTAGTTTTGTAAAAGTGAGTTAACGATATATTAAACTAATCAGAAATCGATAAAATAATAAGTGCACGTGTTCAATTAGGAAACGATTTTCGTTTTCAAGGCATGTAAAATACATCACTGGTGCCTAAATTTTCTAAGAAATATATATAACTCCACCTGTAGCTCTTCTAGGGCTACTGCCGATTCCAAGCCCGGGTAATGGAGGAATGTTAGGCGTGACATCTGCAACCTCATCCTTCAATCTTAGTGACACTTTAGGTTTGATCCGTATTAAGGGTTTCAGGTATATGATTATTCCCTACTTCAATCAAAACTATACTGCATAAACCTCACAGTCAGAACTGCTCGTATTGCATATTTTATCGAGATAACTTACAGATAATTGATCTTCAACGTAAATTATATGTACATATAATGACTTTCGTATACGAGACAATGTTTATTTCATTTGTTACTTTCCCTCTCCTAAATATAATCAATGTAAATAACTGGTTACCCTGTTCAACATAACTATTAAATATCCTAATTTAGGTCAACTAACATCTATATTCGTCTGATATACACCACCACGCTCGGTGGTAGCGTTCAAAAACTTTAAACTGGTGAGACCGACGTGCTTAATTGGAAGAAGGCATAACTGGCATTAGAATATCTAAAACAACATACTAAAATATTATTTTGCAAATGTCTCATATAAAAGCTTTATTCATGATACGTTGACATTAATACTGTTTCAATAACTTGAGTCTGATGTATTTGTATACAAAATACCGTTCAATATAAATATTTAAGTATTCATAGAATACACACATCATACTACTTATATTCACTACTTATACTACTATTTCCATTCAAATGGTTTTGATTATTCTCTGTTCCGTTATTTTTATGAAATTAATTTTGCATACGTATTCCGTGTCTATTACAAGCCCTATTTTCTGTGATATCTGCCATTCTGATGGGATATCTAAAAGGCCGAGTCGGAATAGACAACTACGGTTACGAAGATATCACAGGACGACATGGGCCAGAAGAAAGGAACGGGAATGACGAGAGATTTGCAAATCTATGTGCATTCAACAAATTGGTTATAGGGGGCACAATATTTACACACAAACACATACACAAAGGCACATGGATCTCATCAGACCACACTATTTTGAACTAAAAAATCTAGAAGGCCAATAGAAGACGTAGGAACCAGGAGAGTGACTGACATAGCTTCAGATCACCACCTGGTGTTTGCCAAGTGGAAACAGAAGCTAAAGAAGAAATGGACAGATAAGAAAACATTATTACAAATCTAATACAGACTTCATTCGAGATACTGACGAACTCAACGAATTCAAGATAGTTCTCAACAATAGGTTCTAAGCTCCCTTCTACATCTACTCAACGAAGAAGAAACTACTATGGAGGACAATTGAGAAGGAACCAAAGAAGGATACCTCATCAAGATACCAAGGAGAGAAGATCTGGGCATGTGCTTGAACTACAGAGGCATCGCACTACTATCAGTACCAGAAAATGTTTTAAACACTGTTGCTAAACCGGATGAAAGCACTCACTAGACGCACAAATTCGAGATCAGCGGTCTGGATTACGTAAGGATTGGACGTGCACAGACCAAATCGTGACATTACGGATCATTGTTGAGCAATTAATTGAATGGAACTCGTCACTATACATCAAATCCCTTGATTATGAGAAGGTATCTGACAGTGTGGATAGCAGAACATTATAGAAACTTCTTCCACACTTTGGTGTACCAGAGAAGATTGTCAACATTATCTGAAACTCATACGACGGACTACAATGAACAGTCGTGCATAGAGGACAGTTGACAGATGCATTCCAAGTAGGGACTGGAGTCAGACAAGGCTGTCTACTCTCTCACTTCCTCTTTATTCTGGTGGTTGACTGGATTTCGAAGACTTTGACATCTGAGGGAAAGCACGCATTACAATGAACAATGTGGATATAACCAAACGATTTGGACTTCGCTGATGACCTGGACCTTCTATCCCATACACATCAACAAATGCAAGTCAAGATAAACGATGTAGCAGAAGTTGGCCTCAACATACAAAAGGGGAAAATCAAGATCCTCAAATACAGCACGGATAACAACCCAATGACACTTGATGAAGAAACTCTGGAGGAGTTGGAAAGTTTCACATATCTGGGTAGCATCATCGATGAACGTGGAGGATATGGTGCAGACGTAAAGGCGAGGATTGATACAGCAAGGACAGCATTCTTACAGTTGAAGACTATATGGAACGGTAAATTACTTTCAACCAACATCAAAGTGAGAATCTTCAGTACGAACTTCAAGACTGTTCTACTATACGGAGCTGAAACTTAAAGAAGTACCACAACTATCATTAAAAAGGTACGAGTATTTATAAACAATTGTATAAACAAGATACTGAATGCCCGTTGGCCGGATAGCATCAGGAACAGCCTACTGTGGAAGAGAACAAATCAACTTCTAGCTGAGGAGGAAATTAAGAAAAGACGTTGGAAGTGGATAGGACACACGTTATGGAAATCATCAAACTGCATCACGAGGAAAGCGCAAACTTACAATGCTGAAGGGAAACGAAAAAGAGAAAGGCCAAAGAGCACACTGCGTCAGGAATAGGAAGCAGATATGCGAAGGAGGAATAGCAGCTGGAAACGAATGTTTATAGATTGGATGGTGAATGCTGGTGAGCGGTCTATGCTCCTCCACGAGGCTTAACAGGAGTAAGTCTATATGGACTTATACATATCTATTTCTTCAGTCAAAAAATTTCCTTTCTCTCTCGGTTTTTACGCTTGAGTAGCCGGTTGGCTTCGTTTATAGGAAGATTGTATCTCAGTGTCAAACCTCAAACACTGAAAAATATAACAATCATCATTAATTTAGATAAAATATTCCACATTTTTATTTATTACTAACTCTTAGAACATGATGTACTTTTATAATCATCGTTGGCTATCACTAAGTAACTGTAGTTCTATTTGTAGTTATAAATACCATCACATTCATATGAAACCAAGTCCCTCCAAATGACTACTGATGGATTTATTGTCCAGTAAATTAATTTATAGACTATTTAAAAATGTATTAACACTTTTTTATGATGAAAATAATATAATTTTAGCTCCACAACCAAACCATTCAGCTCAGAGAACAAAACTTTATTAAAATCATCTACCCGAGATACAAATCTTTTCCACCATCTATAATTTTAGCTTTTTACATCATAAAAAGTCCCTATCATTGATTTGTATTATAATTATTGTTTTAGGTAGATAAATTAGTCAATCAATTGGATACACATCTTAGACAAAATACTACAGAATCAACTGATTCTATGCAAATTTCAATATAGTTCAATGAATATCTGTATGTGGGCATTTATTTTTAAAAAGTTGTTATTATGGTTATCAACTTTTAACTGCAAAATATGAAGTACAGTCGTTGAAATGCAAGTGTTTACTTTCTCACCCTTTCCATCTAAAAAAAATCTTTATTAATGGTTAGTTTTATAAATTTTCTAGTGTTCGTTCTGAGGTTGTTCTTTTTTGTATTTTAATTTCTATAAAGGTTAAGATCATTTCAATTGTCATGACGATAGTGATATGTCTCGATGAGAATAATGAATGGTAATTGTTAGAATCTATTTCTGGTCTAATACTATACGTATATTTTTATCGTATAATTGTTAATGAACTAAACTATTCATATTCGTGTCTCTCTTATCATAAGCTTTATTTTAACCTATGAACTGTTATTATACGATTTTCCACTCTTGAATTATTCCCTGTCTATTAATCATTACCTCCCACATTTACAGCCACATTTGGCCAAATCTTGTACAAATGTTATTTTCTATTTTATGGTACGATGTGGTCTGCTTGATTGGTATATAAACAGAGTATGTTTGAAACACATGATTCATGTTGTAGAGGCTGAGACTGGTGTTCTGGACTTAACTGGCTGGGCTAGACGGAAAGCAGGGTTAATCAAGACACTAGACTGCTCGCACGTGTTTTACGCGTCCTTGGTTCGATCGATAATTCACTGTTCTCTAATTGGAGGTACCATTACGTTATACGTTAACAGAGCACACAGGCCGCAAGTTATAACATGTTCCGACACGTCTCTTGTGTGTGAAGTGGTAGTTAATCTCTTTGGTTTCGACGGCGAAACGCCTTCAGTAAACATAAAGACAGTGAACAGGAATACTCTATACATATGGCTATAGTTAAATGTAAAGATACTCAGTCCGAGTCAATTAAGCTCATACAGTCAACTTATTGGGGGACAGTAACGCTGAACTCACTTAAAAACAGTTTTAAAAAGTGGAAACAATTGGAAGAGACATTTCCGTTGCTGCAAACTAACAAATGATAGTTGTTTAGTAGTATAAGCCATAGTGTTCCGCATTGACTCTCACCTTCCAGTCAATGTATCACTATATTTGCCTCTAAACATCTGTTTAGGGAATCCATTCTCTGTCAGCTATGTAGCATATGATAACACTAAGCCTATCTCAAGAACTGTGAACAGCCTTGTTATTGGAAGAGCTATGGTACTTACTAAGAACATGTTGAATGAAGATAATTGTAAATCCACTTTAGAATATGATATCCTACCGAGCATGTGGCTTCCAGATATATTGATTTAATGATATTGGTTAAACTATGCTCATTTATGTGATTAGTTTGAATGCCTGTGCCATTTGTACTAATGATTCCTTTGTGCCTACTTGCCCACCGATTGCGAATTCCAAATACAATACGTCCATTTGTACGCATCTAATTTTTTGCTTGACTTAAACAGCACTATTTCGGGAACTCCTAGTTAGTACAATAATTCAAATACTTCCAATCATAATGACCTGTACGTGATTCTCAATATTCTTTTATCTGGTTGTCTGTCTGTGTGTCTATATATTCATTAATCATGTTCGGTTACTACATTGATTTATGAATAATTGAGATGTGACGACGCTCAGGACAGTTTGTTTTCATCTCATCAAAATGCAGATTAGACTAGTAGAGTTTAATCCTTGATATATTTCACGACAATGTTATTACCTGAAATTCTATTGTGTCAGCGTTATTTCTATACTAATATAATTGCTAGTTATTTCAATTACCATTGTCAATATAAATACAATTCAAACACAAAGAGATCTGATTTTGGTGTTAACTCAATACTGCTACTTTTCCAGTCCATTTAATCTGCTTTAAATGCGAACAATTTAACCAATACTAAGAAATAAATCAACTCTGTTCTTCCCACCAGTGAGATTCAACGTGGAACCTGCTGATTCCCAAAAGATAAGATGGGGATATTAACATGATGTATGCTATCTGTCATAGATCTCATTGTTTTAATAGGTTGCTAACGTTATTATTATCCTACACCACCTTAGGCTATATCAAGAAAGAGGATGTCAACTAATACTCGTGACATTTTCTGTGATTTTAAGACGTCGACCGTAGACTGGAACAACGCACCGCATGTAAAAGTTTTCAGAGCCTTTTTCTAAACAATCTTATAACACTCCATCTCTGACATGATAAACAGTGAATTCCATACTCTTGAGTTTAGATCGATATCAATAATCACATTAGGGTGTAGTGACTCACGCTTATCACGAGAACACGACTGGTTTAATAAAAACAATTATTATTATAACCAACTGTACCAGTGTTTGTTTTAATGTGCTTTTGTTTGACTGTGCTAATGACAGCTATTTTGTGCTTCCATTCTTATATACACACTTTGATTGTAACTTCGCGCGAATTCGGTTACCTTCTGTAACCAAGGTTGTATCCTGGCACGATCTCGGTATCCTTTCGATGCCACGAGATCGCCAGCTAATAAACCTCGACTTGGTCCATTAATCGCCTTCTGATATTTGGCTTCTCGGGGATTTTATGGAGTCATTTGGAACGAGCTTCTTACGCCTTCTGATCTATTTGGCACGTGTTTCTTGGTAGCGGTGTTCACAGTTAATCTCAACTCGACGCCACGCTACAAGGGTTAACAATTATGTCAAACTACTATTTACTGCGATAAGAGCTATCTAATATGCACAAACATTGCGAAAATTAATGTGCGACGTCAAAATGTTTGACCGAGACTGAGGGATAAAGAAACCCGAAAAGGCTCGATAACAAGTACTGTGTGAACAAGGAACGGTGTTCCAGCACTTTCAGCAGGTCTCATGTTGAAGCTGGCATGATATGATTGATAGAGTTGAAGGATTTCTACATTATTACAACCACAGTAAAAATATTTTTCGGAGACGCATTTAAATTCTACAAACGCTTTATGGATACGATGACTATGAAATTGTCTCAATATCTTTGAGATGTTCATTGAATTCAATAGAAAACACGCTACTTAACTGAATGATTCCCAGGTTACCTCAAAGACATCCCATAAATGTCCGCTTTACCCGTTCGTAACCTAAGGTAGGTTACTAGGCTACTTTCACCAAAACATGAGGTATAAGTGTGAGGATTGTCATTCACCAGGTCTAACCAGCGTAGTCTTCAAGATTCTAAAGTAGACAGTTTACATAGATTTTGTTGTGACTTTAAGCCCAGCAAATGATTACGTGATGTGTTTGCAATCGTAATGCGACTTATTCAATCTTAGTACCGTGCCAAACAAATGACGTTCGACCGGTATGAGCAGCCTAGCGTCCGTAATGGTCCTTTCTCCTCCTAGCCCTGCAAGCTGAGTCCAGAACACAAATAAGAGCTTCTACTATGCGAATCACTTATTCCAAACATACTTAGTTTATGTACCAGCCAAACAGACCGCATCACACCCAAAATAGGAAATAATATTTATACAAGATCAAGCCAAAATGTGGTTATGAGTGTGGGAGACTGTGATCAATAAACTGAATATAATTTCAGAATAGTAAGTTGTATCATAATAATCTATAGATCAAAATAAGGCTTATAATAGGAGGAATATATGACATATTAGTCCATTATTAGTTTACAGAAGTTAACCGAAATTTTATCTTCACTAGGATATAGAAGTTTTGTTTGAGTATCTCCACACAATCATGATAGAGTTTGATAAGTTAGACAAGAGGCACAATAAAGTGTGTGCCGGACTAAGCCCAGTCTCATATAGTGGTATTTCAATTCATAGTTTCTTGAGTATGTGGTTCGTGTTGCTCCACAAGATCTTTGCTGGCGCTTTGAACTATTGAGCTACTGAAGGCATCTACAAAGCCACCTACAGGTAAACAGTAATCTATGGATAAAATGGAGTTACTTATACCAACTGAGTACGTATTGGAAGTAATGAATATTCTAATATCAAATCCAAGCGACACGAATAATGCATGTCGCAACAATATAGTCCATCATGGGCACACCACTGCTCATAGAGATTCAATCGAAAATGTCAAACACACGAGAGAGATGTAGCGCGGGGTCGAGTCGCAGTTGACTATGATCACCACTACAAGGAAGTGGCGATCCCGTGGTATCGAGAGAATACCAAGATCGTGTTAAAAGAGTACAAGAGGAATAACTGAGCAAACGTAAGTGCGTGCAAGTTCACAATCAACGGAAGCTAGAATGTCTTTAGTACAGTTAAACAAACAAGTACAGTAAAACAATCACTGGTGCAAGTGGTTATAATAATAATTGTTTCCATTAAACCAATTGCGTTCTCTTGATAAAAGCAGGTCACTACGGAGAAAGCGCGTGCTATCTAAAAAAGACAGTGGTATTGTTCCTCGTTGAGTTAATTAACTGTTTTGATCGTAAATTACGCATCAAAACTACTGTTTACACTTTAATTGTATCTACTCCAATTAAAGTGATATTGTATTAAGTGTTTAGATCTTGCTTTTGTGTATTTATTGCATCGAAGTATACTTGATCGACTTTTACTTGATTTATTTAGTTAGGGTTGAGAATTCTTTTTTTACATATCCTATTTGTGTCACCATTGTAGTTGATTTTCAAGATAGCCAGCTCTGCTCACAAATGTGGACAACCATATTGCTTATTCCCCGTGGAGGAACGGATGCAATGTGATGAGTGTAATAAGTGGTTCCATAAGATGTGCACCTGATCAAGCCCCACTGCATATAAAAGGTGCTCAAAGCCAAACTCTCATTGGCTTTGTAGTTTTTGTTGATCGAGCAAAACACTGCTCATCCAGGAACCAATTGGCCTCCTGATGTTGGCTAATAAGAAGGTTGATGAGGGCCGTACTGGTAACATTGGTACTGATGGCGAAGATTGCATTAATGTCGTGAGCGCTGTCACGGCGCAAGCCAGACACCTACCTGTGCAACCCGCAGTTAAACGTTCTCCCCCGAAACGAACAGTGAGTGACACCTCATTAGACGTTGGTGGCCATATTGCTACAGCCGCGATTGGTGATCAAGATAAGGCACTTACTGTTCCGGGTTGTTATAATGTAGATGTTTCGACTGAGGGAAAATGGATGACGCGAAAACGCAGAATAGTAGGAAAGACAGCTAAAACTAATGACTGTTTACTTGACACATCCGTGGTGGACTCTCAGATCAATCCGCCAAAGTCCCGAAGTAAAGCCTCGTCTAACATTGTTGTGAGTCACTCGCTCGACTCTCAGGACTCTGTTACAATAAAAACTAATCGTAATTTACCAGTAGTTAATATACAGGATCCAACGTCACTTTCGGAAGCTGTTAACACAATTTCGAAAGAAGCTAAACTCCTTCCTAGTTTAATTATTTGGAATCTGGAGGAGTCGAAAGACAACGACCGTGCTAGAAGGCATGCACATGACCCGCAGTTAGTGGAGTCTGTGGTAAGAAATGTACTACCTGAAGAGGTTTCAGGGGTACATATTACAAAAGTAATACGACTTGGTAAATGGGATGGAGGCGAGACCCACTCAAGAAGAAACCTGAGGCTAGTTCTCGGGAGCTTTGAAGAAAGAGACATTATTGAAAAACATGCTAAAAACTCGTAACTCAAATATCCGTATTCGACCAGATTGGCCACTTGAGGATCGAATCAAGTGGAAGAATGCTCTTACTGAATTGAGAACCCGCAAGTTAAATGACGAAAATAACCTTACCATTAAGGGTTTTCTGGTAGTCAGGTCTTGGAAGCCAATGCTTCCGAGACCTGTATGGGTAGAACGATAGATTGCCAAAACACCTTGAGTGTGTGCTACACGAACGCTCGTAGTCTTAGAAATAAAAGGTCCGAGCTAAGTCTGATGGTGGATGAATTATGTCCCGATATAATTGTTGTTACAGAAACTTGGTTCACCGCAGACATAGAATGTTCTCCCATCATTGCTGGCTATATCTGTATTAGAAGTGATAGAGTTTTAAGTCGCAAGTGGGGAGGTGTAATATTATACGTTAGGGATCACTTTCGCATACAATCAACCATATCGGAGGCTCATATCAGTGGCACATGTGAGGTAGCATATTGTAAGATTAAATCTAGAAATAGGTTAGTGACTATAGGGGGAATATAATGCAGTCCGTTTTGTCTTGCTGACGACTTTTCCTAAGACACATCTGTTCTTGGAGTATGGCAGAATGTTCTCTCATCATTGAGGACTTCAAGGCACCGCATATCAAATGGATAGAGCTTACAGTTCCAGGTAGTGGTTTCGATAGCGACCTTTTATCTACCGTTATTCAGTGTGCACTTGTAGAATGTATCACAAAACCGACGCATAGTGATTTCAATCACGATCCGTCACCGCCGGACCTCGCTCTCACGCACCACTGAGAGGATTTCTTTGTTATTCAGCACCTTCCCCCATTAGTGAACAGTGATTACGTTGTAATCCACTTTAAGTTTAGGACACATAGTATACAATTCGTATCTGCTCCACCCCGTCCCAATATATTACGAGCCAATATTCTGGAAATCAGAAACTGTGCTACCTCGACTGGTTGGTCGGTCGACGCAGATGGATTGATCGAAGATGAATGGAATAAGTTTAAGGCCACATTCGAGTCCGTAACGTCGCCATTTATTCCATGGTCAGCACGTAAGCTATCACATTTCCCTCTATGGATTAATAAGGAAACCCGGAAGCTGTTAAAGCATAGGAAACATATCTGGGACTTATTCTTGTTGACAGATCATGCACCATTTAAGCATGAGTACCGAAAATTCCGTAATATCTGTAAGAAAACCATAGCCAAATCCCGTACCACTTACAAACGACAGTTAGTATATGATAGCCGTACTTGTCCGAAACGATTGTTTTCGTATGTTAAACGGCAAATGAAACGTAGTGATGGTATTCTCCCCGTTACTGTTACACGAAAATTCAGAATTACTAGCTGAGACTTTTTCAGACTATTTTAGCGAAGTCTTCTCTACGTTTATTGTAACAAATACTTGTCCCACTCACACCGAGATACCAACCATTGAATCTGTACAGGTGACTGAGGAAACTATCCTTCTGTTGATAACTAACCTCAAGCCTGGTAAGATACCGGGCCCAGACGGGTTACATTCACGGTTGCTGTCATCTCTTGCGAACATTATTTCAAAACCGCTCGCGACACTCTTCAACATGTCCCTTTCACTCGCTCAACTCGCTAGAGATTGGAAGGACGTTATAGTTAGTCCTATATTTAAGGACGGTCAGAGACAGTATCTAACTACCGGCCTGTCAGTCTAACTAGCATGGTCTTTAAGTTACTTGAAAAGATAATTCGGGTTAGGTTGCTAAGCCACATAGATTTACACAATCTGTTAGCCCCTGAGCAACACGGATTTCGTAACAAGCATTCATGCTTGACTAACCTGCTTATTGCGAGAGAGGATTGTACAGCAGCCCTAGATATTGGTTTGTCTGTCGATGTGATATTCATAGATTTTAGCAAAGCATCTGACAGGGTTTCACACGTAGGTTTTATGCAGAAGCTCACGAGCTTCGGAATAATAAGTACTGTACATGAGTGGATAGGAAACTTCTGTGACCCCAGAAAGAGAGTGAGGGTCAACGGAACGCTATCCTATTAGAAGCCGGTCAAAAATGGTGTACCCCATGGCACCATCTTAGGCCCTCTGCTCTTCCCTCTCTACGTTAGTGAGTTACCGCTGTTGCTTAGGTCGTCGATAATATTGTTTGCGGATGATGTAAAAATCTGGAGAACAGTAAAAAGTGCGGCTGATCATTTGGATCTTCAAGCTGATCTAAACAATTTAATTAGATGGACTGGAGAGTGGGGCTTAAAAATCAATGCTAGGAAGAGCGTGCTAATGCACATCGATCACGGTAATAGTTACCGTCATACTATTGAGGGTAAACCTCTTCCATGTGCTCAAGAACATAAAGACTTAGGAGCAGTAATAAGTCATGATTTAAAAACAACTACGCATTGCAAAGCAGCCGCTGTCAAAGGTTTTCGTGCGTTATTGTCACTTCGCCGAGCATTCAAATCTTTTGACGAGGAAACGTTTCGAATTTTATATCCCATATATATAAGACCACATTTAGAGTACTGTATCCTAGCTGATAGCCCGTGTCTGGTAAAGGATACTAACTCCCTTGAGCGTGTCCGGCGTGTGGGAACGAAATTAGTGAAGGATCTTTCTAGACTTCCTTACGATGAGCGTTTAAAACGCCTAAACCTTTCCCCTTGTCGTATCGTAGGACGCGAGGTGACCTTATACTGGCATTTCATATCTTTAATTATGATTTGAGTGTTAATATGTCTTATCTTTTTGATCCTTCTGCACTAATAATCTCCGCGGTCATAGCAAGAAGGTTCATAAACCACGATCTAAAAAACTTAAAGTGGGGTCCCTTTTTTCTCATCGAGTAGTCAAGGATTGGAACGCCTTATCCGAACAAGTGGTATCAGCCCCATCAGTGAATACTTTCAAGGAGAAGCTGGACCTTCACTGGAAAGCAATGTGTCAGGATTAATACAGGTTCACTAATCTACTATCCTTATCACTGAAGACTGAAGAAATGGTACAACACACGGCGCGCAGAAATGTTTAGTTCTCTGGATTCAGACTAAGATCTTCAAATTCATTTACCGAAGACCATGTCAAATCCCGATGTGCTCAGTGTAGAATACATGTGTAAGAAACGAAATGAAGGAAATACTCGACTGGGATAAGCTTCGGAAAAGCAAGGGTCAAGCCCATACACCCTCAGCCAAACCAGATTGCAAAGAATAGAGGAGTGAGAGGACAGGATTTAGAAGCCTTGAAGTTATAAATAAACTTATTAGTGCTGAGTAGCGATGATTTATGCTAGACAACGTTGTTCTGTTCATTTGATTAACACTACTTTGTAACTTTAAATAAATTAAATTCTAACAACCACGAAATTTCTAAATCGTAGATCATGACAATAAACTCCTTGCTCCTTGTCCCTAATTTTGATACTTCTGCACCTTAACGTCCGAACCTATCACTACGGACCTTAGCATTAATAGGGCAAACATGCTGACCTTAATGGTCCATTCTATAAAAAACCATCACCCAATCGTTCCTAAATATGAAACAATAAAGATAAAACGTTTTAGAGGTGAACTATTCTCAACAGTATTCGAAATTCACTTATCGACCAGCCGAGTTGTGATTGGTTTCTCAAGAACGTCGATGCTGCATATTCTTACAGAGCGAAGTCCAAGGAAAGCAATCTAAGAGTCATCAACCCAGATATCCGACAAAGGTCAGTTGTCTTTCACAAGGTGAAAATCTTCCAACTATTCACTTGCAACTATGTCACTTGTATCACAAATAATAATAACAGATATGTATGTTAGTATGTTTACATCCACTTACTGTCTTTCTTACATAACTTGTATGAACTGGGTCATATTATATTCCGGTTCTCTGCATTAGTGTTAAATATTACCATATATGTTCATTTACCTGTCCTAAGAACAGTTCTTATTCAGCTTTACTCATCTAGGTTTATCAACCAACTTAAGCTGTCGATAGAATACAAACTAAGTAAATAGGATTTACATTCCATCAGCTCGATATCGATCTTTTAATACCTAGTCAGCACCGGTTGATGATTTTTTAAGTAAAATGCAATCCTGATCAAGGAGATTCGGAGACCTTATATAAGATGACTTCAATACACCCTATGCACAGAGAACTGAATTCAATCTGTTGCGGATTTCTACAAAGTAAAACTGCGATAGATGTGGTTCAGGATATTAGAGATTCCCCTAGGTATAACCTACAGTACTCCTGTTTTGTTCAAGCCTATTCTATGGTAGGCAGACATAAAGATTAACTCTGCGACCTAAATTGAAGACCAGAAAATTGGCTCAGATAGACCAGCGAAGGTCATAGAGACACAAGTATCACTATAGATTATGTTCTGAACAGCGACAAAGAAGATAGACAACTATCTTGAATAAACGAAGGCAATTCAATGGTCAGCAAGGCGAAATTTTAAAAAGGCATGTATGTTGAAATCAATCTTGGCTCAGAAAATGCTATGTAAAATTACAAGTCGACCCAGAATATATGTATAAACATATCCCATGTATCACAGAGAGCGTGCTAAAATCAACTGCATAACTAGCAATCGAACAGCTGAAGCGAGTGTTCTCATATTAATTACAGGATGAGAGTGGAATCGTGGATTCACAATTTATTTAATAACGGGAATGGATATTACATGAAAAATGAAGACTGGAATTGAGCAGAAGCCATAAGTGATTATTTCGAGAGTCATATCTACTCAGGTCTTACTCCAAGAGCATTTTAACCAAATCGACTACCCAGTGAAGACTGCGGTCATTCGAAATACAGATGTCAACAGGATCGAAAACGTACTGGGATATGTATTGCTACTCAGGTCAATATGAAATTTGACATCCTACTGAACTAGTGTGAGTTACCCATAGACAGTAAGGATGGGACTGGTAATTTAACTCACAAGGCATAATCAAAACAACGTTCACCAAACATCAAATCTTTTTTAGAATAACGTAGCCAAATCGTTCGCTTTGGATATCGCTACTCTAAACCTGTGAATGTAACCAGTGGGGTTATACAAGGAAGTGTGGTTGGCCCATTACTCTTTCTCCTTTTTATCAATGACGTGCGTTCCCTCTTTCAGTATGGTAAGCCTTTCCTTTTTGCTGATGACCTGAAAGTAGTTGATTCATTCTCTTCCCCCACGAAAGAAAGCTATATTTCAGCGGTAATCCAAGAGGAAATAAACAAGTTGTACGAATGGACTGTTTCGTGGAATATGCCACTTAATGTTGACAAAAGTGGATTTATTCACATTGGTCGCTGCCTTAACTTAAATCTGACTGTACAGACACATACACTCAAACCTCTCAATACTGTTCGTGACCTGGGTTTAAGATATAGCAACAGTCTGAACTTTTCTGAGCACATTATATCTCAAGCATCCAAAGCTAGAAAGCTCATCGGATTGATAATGATAAACCTCAATAATATCGAATCGAGATTGTTATTATTATACAGAAAATGTATCTTACCCATTCTTGAATATGGTATTTTAGTTTACAGTAATTGCAGACATAATGAGCATTTTCACCAAATCGACTACCCAGTGAAGACTGCGGTCATTCGAAATACAGATGTCAACAGGATCGAAAACGTACTGGGATATGTATTGCTACTCAGGTCAATATGAAATTTGACATCCTACTGAACTAGTGTGAGTTACCCATAGACAGTAAGGATGGGACTGGTAATTTAACTCACAAGGCATAATCAAAACAACGTTCACCAAACATCAAATCTTTTTTAGAATAACGTAGCCAAATCGTTCGCTTTGGATATCGCTACTCTAAACCTGTGAATGTAACCAGTGGGGTTATACAAGGAAGTGTGGTTGGCCCATTACTCTTTCTCCTTTTTATCAATGACGTGCGTTCCCTCTTTCAGTATGGTAAGCCTTTCCTTTTTGCTGATGACCTGAAAGTAGTTGATTCATTCTCTTCCCCCACGAAAGAAAGCTATATTTCAGCGGTAATCCAAGAGGAAATAAACAAGTTGTACGAATGGACTGTTTCGTGGAATATGCCACTTAATGTTGACAAAAGTGGATTTATTCACATTGGTCGCTGCCTTAACTTAAATCTGACTGTACGGACACATACACTCAAACCTCTCAATACTGTTCGTGACCTGGGTTTAAGATATAGCAACAGTCTGAACTTTTCTGAGCACATTATATCTCAAGCATCCAAAGCTAGAAAGCTCATCGGATTGATAATGATAAACCTCAATAATATCGAATCGAGATTGTTATTATTATACAGAAAATGTATCTTACCCATTCTTGAATATGGTATTTTAGTTTACAGTAATTGCAGACATAATGAGCATTTTCACCAAATCGACTACCCAGTGAAGACTGCGGTCATTCGAAATACAGATGTCAACAGGATCGAAAACGTACTGGGATATGTATTGCTACTCAGGTCAATATGAAATTTGACATCCTACTGAACTAGTGTGAGTTACCCATAGACAGTAAGGATGGGACTGGTAATTTAACTCACAAGGCATAATCAAAACAACGTTCACCAAACATCAAATCTTTTTTAGAATAACGTAGCCAAATCGTTCGCTTTGGATATCGCTACTCTAAACCTGTGAATGTAACCAGTGGGGTTATACAAGGAAGTGTGGTTGGCCCATTACTCTTTCTCCTTTTTATCAATGACGTTCGTTCCCTCTTTCAGTATGGTAAGCCTTTCCCTTTTGCTGATGACCTGAAAGTAGTTGATTCATTCTCTTCCCCCACGAAAGAAAGCTATATTTCAGCGGTAATCCAAGAGGAAATAAACAAGTTGTACGAATGGACTGTTTCGTGGAATATGCCACTTAATGTTGACAAAAGTGGATTTATTCACATTGGTCGCTGCCTTAACTTAAATCTGACTGTACAGACACATACACTCAAACCTCTCAATACTGTTCGTGACCTGGGTTTAAGATATAGCAACAGTCTGAACTTTTCTGAGCACATTATATCTCAAGCATCCAAAGCTAGAAAGCTCATCGGATTGATAATGATAAACCTCAATAATATCGAATCGAGATTGTTATTATTATACAGAAAATGTATCTTACCCATTCTTGAATATGGTATTTTAGTTTACAGTAATTGCAGACATAATGAGCATTTTCACCAAATCGACTACCCAGTGAAGACTGCGGTCATTCGAAATACAGATGTCAACAGGATCGAAAACGTACTGGGATATGTATTGCTACTCAGGTCAATATGAAATTTGACATCCTACTGAACTAGTGTGAGTTACCCATAGACAGTAAGGATGGGACTGGTAATTTAACTCACAAGGCATAATCAAAACAACGTTCACCAAACATCAAATCTTTTTTAGAATAACGTAGCCAAATCGTTCGCTTTGGATATCGCTACTCTAAACCTGTGAATGTAACCAGTGGGGTTATACAAGGAAGTGTGGTTGGCCCATTACTCTTTCTCCTTTTTATCAATGACGTGCGTTCCCTCTTTCAGTATGGTAAGCCTTTCCTTTTTGCTGATGACCTGAAAGTAGTTGATTCATTCTCTTCCCCCACGAAAGAAAGCTATATTTCAGCGGTAATCCAAGAGGAAATAAACAAGTTGTACGAATGGACTGTTTCGTGGAATATGCCACTTAATGTTGACAAAAGTGGATTTATTCACATTGGTCGCTGCCTTAACTTAAATCTGACTGTACAGACACATACACTCAAACCTCTCAATACTGTTCGTGACCTGGGTTTAAGATATAGCAACAGTCTGAACTTTTCTGAGCACATTATATCTCAAGCATCCAAAGCTAGAAAGCTCATCGGATTGATAATGATAAACCTCAATAATATCGAATCGAGATTGTTATTATTATACAGAAAATGTATCTTACCCATTCTTGAATATGGTATTTTAGTTTACAGTAATTGCAGACATAATGAGCATTTTCACCAAATCGACTACCCAGTGAAGACTGCGGTCATTCGAAATACAGATGTCAACAGGATCGAAAACGTACTGGGATATGTATTGCTACTCAGGTCAATATGAAATTTGACATCCTACTGAACTAGTGTGAGTTACCCATAGACAGTAAGGATGGGACTGGTAATTTAACTCACAAGGCATAATCAAAACAACGTTCACCAAACATCAAATCTTTTTTAGAATAACGTAGCCAAATCGTTCGCTTTGGATATCGCTACTCTAAACCTGTGAATGTAACCAGTGGGGTTATACAAGGAAGTGTGGTTGGCCCATTACTCTTTCTCCTTTTTATCAATGACGTGCGTTCCCTCTTTCAGTATGGTAAGCCTTTCCTTTTTGCTGATGACCTGAAAGTAGTTGATTCATTCTCTTCCCCCACGAAAGAAAGCTATATTTCAGCGGTAATCCAAGAGGAAATAAACAAGTTGTACGAATGGACTGTTTCGTGGAATATGCCACTTAATGTTGACAAAAGTGGATTTATTCACATTGGTCGCTGCCTTAACTTAAATCTGACTGTACAGACACATACACTCAAACCTCTCAATACTGTTCGTGACCTGGGTTTAAGATATAGCAACAGTCTGAACTTTTCTGAGCACATTATATCTCAAGCATCCAAAGCTAGAAAGCTCATCGGATTGATAATGATAAACCTCAATAATATCGAATCGAGATTGTTATTATTATACAGAAAATGTATCTTACCCATTCTTGAATATGGTATTTTAGTTTACAGTAATTGCAGACATAATGAGCATTTTCACCAACTCGACTACCCAGTGAAGACTGCGGTCATTCGAAATACAGATGTCAACAGGATCGAAAACGTACTGGGATATGTATTGCTACTCAGGTCAATATGAAATTTGACATCCTACTGAACTAGTGTGAGTTACCCATAGACAGTAAGGATGGGACTGGTAATTTAACTCACAAGGCATAATCAAAACAACGTTCACCAAACATCAAATCTTTTTTAGAATAACGTAGCCAAATCGTTCGCTTTGGATATCGCTACTCTAAACCTGTGAATGTAACCAGTGGGGTTATACAAGGAAGTGTGGTTGGCCCATTACTCTTTCTCCTTTTTATCAATGACGTGCGTTCCCTCTTTCAGTATGGTAAGCCTTTCCTTTTTGCTGATGACCTGAAAGTAGTTGATTCATTCTCTTCCCCCACGAAAGAAAGCTATATTTCAGCGGTAATCCAAGAGGAAATAAACAAGTTGTACGAATGGACTGTTTCGTGGAATATGCCACTTAATGTTGACAAAAGTGGATTTATTCACATTGGTCGCTGCCTTAACTTAAATCTGACTGTACAGACACATACACTCAAACCTCTCAATACTGTTCGTGACCTGGGTTTAAGATATAGCAACAGTCTGAACTTTTCTGAGCACATTATATCTCAAGCATCCAAAGCTAGAAAGCTCATCGGATTGATAATGATAAACCTCAATAATATCGAATCGAGATTGTTATTATTATACAGAAAATGTATCTTACCCATTCTTGAATATGGTATTTTAGTTTACAGTAATTGCAGACATAATGAGCATTTTCACCAAATCGACTACCCAGTGAAGACTGCGGTCATTCGAAATACAGATGTCAACAGGATCGAAAACGTACTGGGATATGTATTGCTACTCAGGTCAATATGAAATTTGACATCCTACTGAACTAGTGTGAGTTACCCATAGACAGTAAGGATGGGACTGGTAATTTAACTCACAAGGCATAATCAAAACAACGTTCACCAAACATCAAATCTTTTTTAGAATAACGTAGCCAAATCGTTCGCTTTGGATATCGCTACTCTAAACCTGTGAATGTAACCAGTGGGGTTATACAAGGAAGTGTGGTTGGCCCATTACTCTTTCTCCTTTTTATCAATGACGTGCGTTCCCTCTTTCAGTATGGTAAGCCTTTCCTTTTTGCTGATGACCTGAAAGTAGTTGATTCATTCTCTTCCCCCACGAAAGAAAGCTATATTTCAGCGGTAATCCAAGAGGAAATAAACAAGTTGTACGAATGGACTGTTTCGTGGAATATGCCACTTAATGTTGACAAAAGTGGATTTATTCACATTGGTCGCTGCCTTAACTTAAATCTGACTGTACAGACACATACACTCAAACCTCTCAATACTGTTCGTGACCTGGGTTTAAGATATAGCAACAGTCTGAACTTTTCTGAGCACATTATATCTCAAGCATCCAAAGCTAGAAAGCTCATCGGATTGATAATGATAAACCTCAATAATATCGAATCGAGATTGTTATTATTATACAGAAAATGTATCTTACCCATTCTTGAATATGGTATTTTAGTTTACAGTAATTGCAGACATAATGAGCATTTTCACCAAATCGACTACCCAGTGAAGACTGCGGTCATTCGAAATACAGATGTCAACAGGATCGAAAACGTACTGGGATATGTATTGCTACTCAGGTCAATATGAAATTTGACATCCTACTGAACTAGTGTGAGTTACCCATAGACAGTAAGGATGGGACTGGTAATTTAACTCACAAGGCATAATCAAAACAACGTTCACCAAACATCAAATCTTTTTTAGAATAACGTAGCCAAATCGTTCGCTTTGGATATCGCTACTCTAAACCTGTGAATGTAACCAGTGGGGTTATACAAGGAAGTGTGGTTGGCCCATTACTCTTTCTCCTTTTTATCAATGACGTGCGTTCCCTCTTTCAGTATGGTAAGCCTTTCCTTTTTGCTGATGACCTGAAAGTAGTTGATTCATTCTCTTCCCCACGAAAGAAAGCTATATTTCAGCGGTAATCCAAGAGGAAATAAACAAGTTGTACGAATGGACTGTTTCGTGGAATATGCCACTTAATGTTGACAAAAGTGGATTTATTCACATTGGTCGCTGCCTTAACTTAAATCTGACTGTACAGACACATACACTCAAACCTCTCAATACTGTTCGTGACCTGGGTTTAAGATATAGCAACAGTCTGAACTTTTCTGAGCACATTATATCTCAAGCATCCAAAGCTAGAAAGCTCATCGGATTGATAATGATAAACCTCAATAATATCGAATCGAGATTGTTATTATTATACAGAAAATGTATCTTACCCATTCTTGAATATGGTATTTTAGTTTACAGTAATTGCAGACATAATGAGCATTTTCACCAAATCGACTACCCAGTGAAGACTGCGGTCATTCGAAATACAGATGTCAACAGGATCGAAAACGTACTGGGATATGTATTGCTACTCAGGTCAATATGAAATTTGACATCCTACTGAACTAGTGTGAGTTACCCATAGACAGTAAGGATGGGACTGGTAATTTAACTCACAAGGCATAATCAAAACAACGTTCACCAAACATCAAATCTTTTTTAGAATAACGTAGCCAAATCGTTCGCTTTGGATATCGCTACTCTAAACCTGTGAATGTAACCAGTGGGGTTATACAAGGAAGTGTGGTTGGCCCATTACTCTTTCTCCTTTTTATCAATGACGTGCGTTCCCTCTTTCAGTATGGTAAGCCTTTCCTTTTGCTGATGACCTGAAAGTAGTTGATTCATTCTCTTCCCCACGAAAGAAAGCTATATTTCAGCGGTAATCCAAGAGGAAATAAACAAGTTGTACGAATGGACTGTTTCGTGGAATATGCCACTTAATGTTGACAAAAGTGGATTTATTCACATTGGTCGCTGCCTTAACTTAAATCTGACTGTACAGACACATACACTCAAACCTCTCAATACTGTTCGTGACCTGGGTTTAAGATATAGCAACAGTCTGAACTTTTCTGAGCACATTATATCTCAAGCATCCAAAGCTAGAAAGCTCATCGGATTGATAATGATAAACCTCAATAATATCGAATCGAGATTGTTATTATTATACAGAAAATGTATCTTACCCATTCTTGAATATGGTATTTTAGTTTACAGTAATTGCAGACATAATGAGCATTTTCACCAAATCGACTACCCAGTGAAGACTGCGGTCATTCGAAATACAGATGTCAACAGGATCGAAAACGTACTGGGATATGTATTGCTACTCAGGTCAATATGAAATTTGACATCCTACTGAACTAGTGTGAGTTACCCATAGACAGTAAGGATGGGACTGGTAATTTAACTCACAAGGCATAATCAAAACAACGTTCACCAAACATCAAATCTTTTTAGAATAACGTAGCCAAATCGTTCGCTTTGGATATCGCTACTCTAAACCTGTGAATGTAACCAGTGGGGTTATACAAGGAAGTGTGGTTGGCCCATTACTCTTTCTCCTTTTTATCAATGACGTGCGTTCCCTCTTTCAGTATGGTAAGCCTTTCCTTTTTGCTGATGACCTGAAAGTAGTTGATTCATTCTCTTCCCCACGAAAGAAAGCTATATTTCAGCGGTAATCCAAGAGGAAATAAACAAGTTGTACGAATGGACTGTTTCGTGGAATATGCCACTTAATGTTGACAAAAGTGGATTTATTCACATTGGTCGCTGCCTTAACTTAAATCTGACTGTACAGACACATACACTCAAACCTCTCAATACTGTTCGTGACCTGGGTTTAAGATATAGCAACAGTCTGAACTTTTCTGAGCACATTATATCTCAAGCATCCAAAGCTAGAAAGCTCATCGGATTGATAATGATAAACCTCAATAATATCGAATCGAGATTGTTATTATTATACAGAAAATGTATCTTACCCATTCTTGAATATGGTATTTTAGTTTACAGTAATTGCAGACATAATGAGCATTTTCACCAAATCGACTACCCAGTGAAGACTGCGGTCATTCGAAATACAGATGTCAACAGGATCGAAAACGTACTGGGATATGTATTGCTACTCAGGTCAATATGAAATTTGACATCCTACTGAACTAGTGTGAGTTACCCATAGACAGTAAGGATGGGACTGGTAATTTAACTCACAAGGCATAATCAAAACAACGTTCACCAAACATCAAATCTTTTTAGAATAACGTAGCCAAATCGTTCGCTTTGGATATCGCTACTCTAAACCTGTGAATGTAACCAGTGGGGTTATACAAGGAAGTGTGGTTGGCCCATTACTCTTTCTCCTTTTTATCAATGACGTGCGTTCCCTCTTTCAGTATGGTAAGCCTTTCCTTTTGCTGATGACCTGAAAGTAGTTGATTCATTCTCTTCCCCACGAAAGAAAGCTATATTTCAGCGGTAATCCAAGAGGAAATAAACAAGTTGTACGAATGGACTGTTTCGTGGAATATGCCACTTAATGTTGACAAAAGTGGATTTATTCACATTGGTCGCTGCCTTAACTTAAATCTGACTGTACAGACACATACACTCAAACCTCTCAATACTGTTCGTGACCTGGGTTTAAGATATAGCAACAGTCTGAACTTTTCTGAGCACATTATATCTCAAGCATCCAAAGCTAGAAAGCTCATCGGATTGATAATGATAAACCTCAATAATATCGAATCGAGATTGTTATTATTATACAGAAAATGTATCTTACCCATTCTTGAATATGGTATTTTAGTTTACAGTAATTGCAGACATAATGAGCATTTTCACCAAATCGACTACCCAGTGAAGACTGCGGTCATTCGAAATACAGATGTCAACAGGATCGAAAACGTACTGGGATATGTATTGCTACTCAGGTCAATATGAAATTTGACATCCTACTGAACTAGTGTGAGTTACCCATAGACAGTAAGGATGGGACTGGTAATTTAACTCACAAGGCATAATCAAAACAACGTTCACCAAACATCAAATCTTTTTTAGAATAACGTAGCCAAATCGTTCGCTTTGGATATCGCTACTCTAAACCTGTGAATGTAACCAGTGGGGTTATACAAGGAAGTGTGGTTGGCCCATTACTCTTTCTCCTTTTTATCAATGACGTGCGTTCCCTCTTTCAGTATGGTAAGCCTTTCCTTTTGCTGATGACCTGAAAGTAGTTGATTCATTCTCTTCCCCACGAAAGAAAGCTATATTTCAGCGGTAATCCAAGAGGAAATAAACAAGTTGTACGAATGGACTGTTTCGTGGAATATGCCACTTAATGTTGACAAAAGTGGATTTATTCACATTGGTCGCTGCCTTAACTTAAATCTGACTGTACAGACACATACACTCAAACCTCTCAATACTGTTCGTGACCTGGGTTTAAGATATAGCAACAGTCTGAACTTTTCTGAGCACATTATATCTCAAGCATCCAAAGCTAGAAAGCTCATCGGATTGATAATGATAAACCTCAATAATATCGAATCGAGATTGTTATTATTATACAGAAAATGTATCTTACCCATTCTTGAATATGGTATTTTAGTTTACAGTAATTGCAGACATAATGAGCATTTTCACCAAATCGACTACCCAGTGAAGACTGCGGTCATTCGAAATACAGATGTCAACAGGATCGAAAACGTACTGGGATATGTATTGCTACTCAGGTCAATATGAAATTTGACATCCTACTGAACTAGTGTGAGTTACCCATAGACAGTAAGGATGGGACTGGTAATTTAACTCACAAGGCATAATCAAAACAACGTTCACCAAACATCAAATCTTTTTTAGAATAACGTAGCCAAATCGTTCGCTTTGGATATCGCTACTCTAAACCTGTGAATGTAACCAGTGGGGTTATACAAGGAAGTGTGGTTGGCCCATTACTCTTTCTCCTTTTTATCAATGACGTGCGTTCCCTCTTTCAGTATGGTAAGCCTTTCCTTTTTGCTGATGACCTGAAAGTAGTTGATTCATTCTCTTCCCCCACGAAAGAAAGCTATATTTCAGCGGTAATCCAAGAGGAAATAAACAAGTTGTACGAATGGACTGTTTCGTGGAATATGCCACTTAATGTTGACAAAAGTGGATTTATTCACATTGGTCGCTGCCTTAACTTAAATCTGACTGTACAGACACATACACTCAAACCTCTCAATACTGTTCGTGACCTGGGTTTAAGATATAGCAACAGTCTGAACTTTTCTGAGCACATTATATCTCAAGCATCCAAAGCTAGAAAGCTCATCGGATTGATAATGATAAACCTCAATAATATCGAATCGAGATTGTTATTATTATACAGAAAATGTATCTTACCCATTCTTGAATATGGTATTTTAGTTTACAGTAATTGCAGACATAATGAGCATTTTCACCAAATCGACTACCCAGTGAAGACTGCGGTCATTCGAAATACAGATGTCAACAGGATCGAAAACGTACTGGGATATGTATTGCTACTCAGGTCAATATGAAATTTGACATCCTACTGAACTAGTGTGAGTTACCCATAGACAGTAAGGATGGGACTGGTAATTTAACTCACAAGGCATAATCAAAACAACGTTCACCAAACATCAAATCTTTTTTAGAATAACGTAGCCAAATCGTTCGCTTTGGATATCGCTACTCTAAACCTGTGAATGTAACCAGTGGGGTTATACAAGGAAGTGTGGTTGGCCCATTACTCTTTCTCCTTTTTATCAATGACGTGCGTTCCCTCTTTCAGTATGGTAAGCCTTTCCCTTTTGCTGATGACCTGAAAGTAGTTGATTCATTCTCTTCCCCCACGAAAGAAAGCTATATTTCAGCGGTAATCCAAGAGGAAATAAACAAGTTGTACGAATGGACTGTTTCGTGGAATATGCCACTTAATGT
The DNA here is from genome assembly GCF_000699445.3 of Schistosoma haematobium. Lineage (NCBI taxonomy): Eukaryota > Metazoa > Platyhelminthes > Trematoda > Strigeidida > Schistosomatidae > Schistosoma > Schistosoma haematobium. The sequence goes on from NC_067198.1 coordinate 6,471,344, forward strand.
TGACAAAAGTGGATTTATTCACATTGGTCGCTGCCTTAACTTAAATCTGACTGTACAGACACATACACTCAAACCTCTCAATACTGTTCGTGACCTGGGTTTAAGATATAGCAACAGTCTGAACTTTTCTGAGCACATTATATCTCAAGCATCCAAAGCTAGAAAGCTCATCGGATTGATAATGATAAACCTCAATAATATCGAATCGAGATTGTTATTATTATACAGAAAATG